>NW_026596101.1:125648-145754 GCF_907164565.1 Psammomys obesus | reverse complement strand
CCTTCCTTCCTTCCTTCTTTCCTTCCTTCCTTCCTTCCTTCCTTCCTTCCTTCCTTCTTTCTTTCTTTCTTTCTTCCTTCCTCTCTTTCTTCTTTCTTTCTTTCTTTCTTTCTTTCTTTCTTTCTTTCTTTCTCTCTCTCTCTCTTTCTTTCTCTCTTTCTTCTTTCTTTCTATCTCTCTTTCTTTTTTCTCTCTCTCTTTCCTTCCTTCCTTCTATCTTTCTGGACTCAGCAGTATGTTTGCACATACTCACACATACTTGGAAGAAATTGGAAGGAAAGAACTTAGGAAGGGATGGAGAAAGAACAGGAAAAGGGGAAAGTGATGTAATATATTTTAATTAACATGTATAAAATATGTCTTTTTCTTTGCTAACTTATTTATTTGTTCATTTTACATCCCAATTGTACCCTGTTCCCTCCTCTCCTTCCAGTCTTACCCTCCCACCCACTTCTCCCATACCCCCTTCCCCCCTCCACCACCCCTGGGTACCAAGGCACTCTTGGCACATCAAGTCGCATCAGGACTAAGTGCCAACTCTTTCACTGAGGCCAGACAAGGCAGCTCTGCTAGGGAAATGGGGCCCAGAGGGAAGCAACAGAGTCCAAGTCAGACACAGCCTCTGCTTCAATTGTTAGGCGACCACCTGAGGACCAAGCTGCTCATTGGCTTCATATGTGTAGGGGGCCAAGAACCAGTCAGTGCATGTTCTTTGATTGTTTGTTCAGTCCCCATGAGGCCCCATGGACCCAGGTTAGTTGCTAAGCCACGTACAAAACCCTCGACCCTACAAGATGTGCAGGGATAAAAGATGGAGCAAAGATTGGGAGAATGGCCAGCCAATGGCCCAACCTGAGACCCACCCCATAGACCCACCCTGGCACTATTAATGCTACTCTGCTATCCTTGTAGACAGGAGCCTAGCATAACTGTCTTCTGAGAGGCTTCATCCAGAAAATGATGGGAACAGTTGCAGAGACCCACAGCCAAACATTAGGTGGAGCTCAGGAACCTTGTGGAAGAGGTAGGGGGAGGAATGAGGGAGCTAGAAGGGTTAAGGACACTACCAGAAGACCTACACAGACATTGATTTTTCATCCAAAGAAATCAGTCTACAGAAAGTGTCAGTCATGGCTATAGGTGGCTGTGTCAGCTCACTTCCTGCTGCTATGGTGAAAGACCCTGACAAAAAGCAACTTAAGGAAGAGGGGGTTATTTGGATCGCACTTCAAAGGTACACAGAGGCAGAGGCATGACATGGCTGGTTATGTCACATCTGCAGCCAGAAGGCAGAAAGAGATGGATGCTGGTTGTTGGCTCTCTTTCTGTTTTCTATTCAATCCAGGATTCCTAGCCCCAGAGGAGCCCCCACTCAGGATGGGTCATCTTACCCCAATTAACATAATCTAGGACCTTCCACACATGCCCAGAGCCGTGTCTCCTAGGGATCCTAGGTCCTGTCAGGATGGCCGTGTTTACTGTTGCAGTGATCCAGTGACATCCTTGAGAACGTGTGAGTGTGTTGTGAGTGCAACGTGTACAAGGGAGCAGTTAGTGTTTGCCTGTTGTTAGTGTTGACAGATGTTTGCTCGGGTCCTGCTCTGTGGTTGGCCCTGACCAAAGCTCTGTGACACAGTGAACAAAACCTGTCCCATGATGGAGCTGGTGTTTTGTGGAAAAGAGAGTAAGAGATGCTGAAATGTCGGGAGCTGGGGGTGGGGGTGGGAGTGGGGAGTGGGGTGTGAGGGAGGTATTGTTACAAAGAAACGATAAAGCAAAAAAAAAAAAAAAAAGTAGTAAATAGCCTTGAGGAGTTCGAGTGCAATACCGGAGGGCTTCCCCAGGAGGCAGTATTTGAGAGTTACTTATCCCCACTGCCATTTTGTTACAGATGAGCCACCCACCTGAACACAGACGC
The DNA here is from genome assembly GCF_907164565.1 of Psammomys obesus. NCBI lineage: Eukaryota > Metazoa > Chordata > Mammalia > Rodentia > Muridae > Psammomys > Psammomys obesus. The sequence continues at coordinate 143,836 of NW_026596101.1, read as the reverse complement.
TTGGTGGGTTATCACACGACTAGGAAGTGACCTGGGCAGAAACTGGACCTTGGGCTGGACCTTGGAGCAGCTGTTTCTGCCCTTCGGTTCGGCCAGGGTGTAGAGGTTAAGCCAAGCGTCTACCGGTTTCCCTGTAAGTCAGCCATGCGCCAGCAGGTGGCGCTGTGGCCTGATAACAGACACCCTGATAACAACCATCCTGCTGCGTTTGCTGAAAAGACTGCATATGCCAGGCAGAGAAAGGGATACTTGGGCCAGTGGCCTCAGAGATAGTGAGAAGCCAACTGGCAGCAAGACCAACTTTACGGTTTCAACCTTTTAGTCGCGTCCAGCTGTGTGAGTCTTGGCTCGATGCTGTCTCTGTCTGCTCCTCTGAGGACGGGCCTGCCTGCCTAAGCTTTGGGCGTAAGCTCTGGGCTCAGGTGTGCACTCACTCTACAGTGTGTCCTCTGGTATGCGCTCGTGTCACGGTATTTCTTGGGGCCCTCCTGTGCTGAGTGAACCCTGGGACTCGGGAAGAAACAGCACAGAGATGCCTGCCCCAGCCGCTCCAGCACAAGAGAGCCAGGGAGCCTGTGTTCTGTGAGGGGGATTTCCTGAAGCAGGAAAGCCAGGTATTGGGAGTGTGATGGGGCTGGAGAACCTAGACAGAGCTAGCTGTAGAGAAACACCTCACCGCAAAGGTCCTATCTGAGCCAAAGGCATGTGGAGGGAAACCACAGGGATTCACAGAGGAACGGTATTCATGGCAGAAGGATGAAAGCAAGGAGCCGCCTCTCAGAATGGCAGAGCCAAAGCGGAGTAAGCCAGGACCAATCTGGCAGGGGGCAGAGCAGTCACATCACAGAGGACCTGTGGGTTGCAACAGAAGGGAGAGAGCTGTAGCTGGGAGACAGTAGTGGGGAACAGTCTGGGACTGACTTTCATGTTCATGGTCCCCTCTCAGCCATCCTCTGCATGAGGAGCCCCCTGGCAGCTGCTCAGGGAAGGGTGGGTGTCTGTGCACAGTCAGGACAGCCCAGGCTAGGCTGGGGCAGCAGATGACTCCACTTGGTCCCAGGGCTTCTCTCTGTCGCACACAGCATGACTAGAGAGGACTGGCCCAAGAGAGTGGCGTTCCAGCCGGCAGAAGGACAGTCTAGGGTATAGGTGCCTCCCATGTGAGGTTCGAGCCAGCAGAGGAGCAGGAACCCTGACAGCAGCAATGCTCCTGACCAAGAGGGGCATTTTCCTGGACATGAGCTTTTTCACAGGTGAGAGGTCATCAGGGAGCTCAAGCCTCCAGACCCTCGGAGGACCCTGGACTAGCACTGGACACCACACTGCTCCTAGGACTGCCCCAGTTTGAGCCTTGTTTTCTAAGGGACATGAGTTCGAGCTACACCCGCTCCCATTTGGAAGACTGGGTACCGCTGCTTCTCAAGGAGAGAGACTGGGCGGAAGTTGGGTGAGCACAGCCTTAGAGTTCCTTGTGTTAGCCAACAGCCTCTTCCCCCAGGACAGGGAGAAGGACACATGGCAAGCCCTTCCAACCCCCCCCCCCAGGCCACCACCACTTCTTAAAATACTTCTGACCAAAGACCAACGCCACACCCCTTCCCACCTCTTCTGGCCCTCTCCACCAAGCTTGCCACAGCTCTCCTGTCGGGTTACAGCCGCTCTTTCTCTGAGCACCTCTATGTGAGGTGAAGCCCAACGCTTTCCCTGACATTTAAGGCTGCTGTGTTTATGATAGGAACGTGATCTCTGAGGATCCGTGTGTTAAAATTTATTCCTTATTGTGAGGTATAAAGAGGTGGGTGGAAGCTCAGTGTGGCCCTGTTTGGAGGTAGGGCCGTGGGCAGATGGAGGGGATTAGGATTAGCTAAGGGCATCCAAGTGGTGGCTTACTCAGGAGAGGATGCGTGGGTTTCACATGTGTTTCCAGTCTATATGATGCCCTGTTCCCTGCCTCAGACACATACAGTCAGCAAGCAGCCTTGGTGTTCTAGTCTGTGAAACCTCACTCCTCTTCCTATTTAAATGTCTATTTATCATCGTAGTCCCAGCTGACTTTAAACTCACTGTGGAGCTGCGTCTGAAGAGCCTCTGGTCTTACACTGGCAGAGGGCCTGGGCTCTGCTGACCCCATATAGGCCTTGTGCAGACACTGTATCATTTTATAAAAAGGACCTGCACCCATGGATTCCGTGTCTGTTGGGGTCCTAGAAACGACCCCTTCAAGTGCTGGGGGGGGGGGGGTACTGGCACCTGTCCCCACCCCCCAGACCACACTGTACCTACTATGCACATACTATTTCTCTTTCAGTTTATTGTTTCCTTAAGAGTAAAATGCTAGGCTGTCCATGGGCTGCTTTCTCCTCCTCCTTCTCCTCTTCCTCCTCCTCCTCCTCTTCCTCCTCTTTTTCCACAGTTAGGAAACTCCACGCTGGAACCCCCTGCACAATGGCAGGGGCTATGCATTAATTATCTCCCTGTCTTTCAGAGCTCAGGCAGTAATGAATGTTTGCTCAGAGCAGAGAGTAAATAGAGGAAGGCATGGTTATTTAAATGTGAACGGAAGAGTCTGTAATTGAATGGATAAGCAAACACATCCATGAGTAAGTGAAGGCATGAGTCAGCGAACGAAGTGGCAGGTTACAGACCCAGCAGGATCTGTGATTGGGTCGTTCCAACCCTTGTACCCTCAGACACACTGAAGATTTCCGTGGCTCTGGTTGCAGGGATGCCCCTATTCTTTGGTGTTCAGAGGGGAGACTTGGAACTGTGCAGGCTTTGCCCCCCTCCAGGCCCAATTCTGCTTTCTGAGACTAGAATCTGCACCAGCTAAGGCTGCCCAGGAAACTCCAAACAGACTGTCCCTGTATCCTGGAGCTGCTGCTCAAGGGCGGTGGGAGGAGTAGGGTGGCTACTTCAAGGACAGGGCCTCTTTCCCACATCCTCAGAAAAAGGGGGACTTCTGGTGAGTCCACTCCTCCTCCCCCACACTCCAGCCCCAACAGTGAGGGGGCGACAGAGCCATGAGCAGGAGCCAGCGGTTGCCATGACAACACATTAAGAGATGTGAAGCTGCTTTCAGTTTTCAGTTTCAGCTTCTGGAAAGGGGTCAAGCATGTGGGGCAGAGAGTGGAGTTAGGAGGGGGAAATCGCTGCCACCCCCACTCAGTCTTCACAGTTAACCACATCCCAGCTCATCGCAAGCTCCAAGTTCCTCCATCTGGTGCGTCGCTTCCGGACACACTGTTAAGGAACCTGGGGAGCAGCGTTTCCATTTCACAGGTCAGAAAACTGGGGCTGGAGTCATCTGCCCAGCCAGCTGGTGGCAGAGCTGCTTCTTGGAATGGGTTTCTGATTTCAAAGCCTGTACCCTTGTTTCTCTAACAGTTGTTTCTTTTGGCTCAACAGACCCAAAGAGTCCAGAATCCCACTGGCTCGGGGAATACACGTATTGGTCCACTAAACCAGACACGTACTCAAGAAGGCTCAGGCCTACAGACATTCAAGCAAAAAAAAAGCTTCTAGAACTTGCTCAGACATACAACGAAACACGTGAACATACACAGCATTTATGCAGATACACACATTCATGCCTGTGCACACTCCCACATAGACACCGATGCAGCCCCGCAGGCAAGCACACACCTGTATGTTCACAGAAGCTAAAGGCTTCTTTCGACATGTGGCTTTGGAATTTCTCTCCTCTTAAGATGGCAATCTGTTTCCGTAGCCACTGAACTTGGCCTTGGCTGTGTGATGAGGTTGTGGCCTACGAAAAATTAGCACGGGGCTGGGGAGATGGGTGGGTCTGTAAAGCGTTTGCTTCACAAGAATTTCTTCACAACTGAAGAACTGACTTCAGATCCCCAGAACCCTCATAAAACTCTGGACATGGTGGTTTGTGCTTAGAATTCCTAATTCCAATGATGACGAGATAGGAGGCAAAGACAAGCAGATCCCTGGAGCTCACAGCCATCCAGCCCAGCCTACTGAGGAAAATTCTAAGCCTGGGAGGGACCCTGTAGCAAACAAAGGTTATGCTGTATCAATAACGGAAGTCAGAGTAGGCACTCAAGGGAGGGACCTAGAGGCAGGAACTGAAGCAGAGGCCATGGAAGGGTGCTGCTGATGGGTTCACTCCTCACCACTTTCTCATAGTACCCAGGACCACCAGACCTGGGTGGGCAAGGGTGGTACCACCCAGTGGGCTGGCCCCACCCCTTCATCATGAAAATACACCACAGGTTTGCCCACAGGCCAATCTAGTGGAAACATTTTCTCAACTGAGGTTCCCTTTTCCCAAATGACTCTAGCTTGTGTCAAGTTAACATAAAACCAGCCATCGCACACACACACACACATACACACACACACACACACACACACACACACACACACACACACACACACCATGCAGTGATTTCTTTAAAATCATATTCACTGTCATAAAACCAGCACCATCATCTGATTCCAGAATTTTCTTACCATCTCATAGAGACGCTCATCCCCATCACTCCCCATTTACAGTCAGAGTCTCATGGCCTTTGTGTCTAGGCATTTTCTTCTGCACAGTGCTTTCAGGGTCCATCCTTGAGACCCACCAGTGTCAGTATTGGATAATAGCATGGACAGAACACAGTCTATTTGTTCTTCAGATGATAGACATTTGGGGACAGCAATGCAGTTCTGCCCGCTTGGACTTCTCTTCTGTTGTTATTATCCTGCAACAGGGGGCATTTTGGGAAAGATGACTTGGGGACACTGTTTAGGCCCAGTGTGATATACAGTTGTGGCTCATTGTCCTTTCCTTGTTTATGTTATATTATCCACGCTGGCCTAGTGGTGGCTTCTTGGAATAGCCTTACTGATTGCCAACTTGTCTCATCACTGCCCTGAACAAACGCAGCCTAGGGTATGATGAAGCATGTCAACCTGTATCCTGGTGTTGGGGACCAGAAATGTGTGGGTCACAGAGGACAAGCAAAATTGGAAGTGGACAGAGACTGACATCTTAGGATTAGACTAGAAAAATTAATCTTCAGACAGAGTATTATAATTGGACTGGATTCTCATTACCATCTAGACAAAATTATTTTCCAATTGCAGAGGCGGAACACCCCCATTAATGCAGCGCTAGCCAGTATTCATCCACTATACATTGTCTTTTGTGATGGAAAAGAGACAAAGTAGAGTTTACCAAAACTCCTCCGTCTCCCAAAGCTATGCATGTGCGTGAAGCTGCATGTTCTATGCACCTAACTTGGTACAAAGCAAATGCCAGTCAGCAGAATGGCATGAAAAGGTGACATAGCATTCTTTTACCTGTGTAGAACACATCAGAATAAGAGGAAAACTACTAGAATCAAGTAGAAAATATAGAAGAAAAGGACACAGACTGGGGAGATGCCAGCCTGAAGACCTGAGTTTGATCCCCAGAACTCAGGCAACAAAGCTAGACAGAGCATTTGTCTGCAGTACCAGCTCTGAGTGAGCAGAGACTGGCACATTCCTGGGGCTTAGTGGCTAGCCAGTCTAGCTAACCCAGCAAGCTCCAGGTTCAGCGAGAGACCAATGAAAAGGCAGAGAACAATTGAGGAAGGCATCTTGCCTCCACATGCACACACATGTGTCTCTGCAGGTCCACACACAAACATACACACAGACACAAAAGTAGGAAGGTGTGAGGAACTTAATGGATCTACAATTACTTTTCGGCTTTGTGCTATTTATAGTGTTTGCCATTTTCTTTTTGAATCTTGAAACGTTGTGATTTAAAAAAAAAAAAGTTCTAGATATTCATTATGTGTATCTAAATTTTTAAAATAACATTGAAATCTTTCTCTTAAATGGGATGCCCCAAATTGTATGTATTTCACCTCTTACTTGGATAGATCCATTCTGGTATGCACGTTACAACATAAAATGACTACAGATACACACATGGGGGGATGAGAGAGCGGGGGGGGGGGCTTGCACCTCAAGATCAGGTACTACCCAAGTTTAGACCTGTGAGAAGGAACCCTAGCTTGGCTCCTGGTGAGAGAGTCCTCCGGTCCCCAGTGTGGTCCCATCCTTCAGAGGCCCCAGGGAAGCTATGAGAAATACCCAAGCACCATGGCCGCTTCCACTAATAGTTGGCTCTGTGTGGCTCTCTGGACCCCAGATACTTTTCACTCATTAAGGACCTGCCTCTCTGCCCCATCCTTCTGCCTTCCAGGTTGCTCCTGCAGTGTTGCCTATCTCTTAGGAGGTCAAGGGAGTGAAGCAAACAGGAATTAAGCTTCCCACGGGGAGACTTAAAAGCTGGGCTTCTCCCTAAGGACTGAACTGTTAACTGGAATTTCGTCATGGTGAAAGATAACAAATGTAAATATTTGTGGGAACTGGATCATCTTAATCCTTTTTTGTTGTTGTTGTTACTATATTTGAACACTACAAACTGGATAATTTACATAGGAAAGAAATTTATTTCCTACAGTTCTGAAAGCTGAAAAAGTTGGAAGTCCAGCGGCTGCAGCATCCACAGGGGGGATGGAGGGCTTTCTGGCCAATGAGTCCAGACGCAGATCAGAGCAGCACACAGTATGACCCAGTGTCCTGGCTCAGATCTCTATTCCTCTTCTTGGAAAGCCATAGTCTGGTGAACTAGGTTCTGGTCTTGATGATGTCACATAACCTTAGTTACCTCCCACATGTCAGCCTCCAAACACTGTCTCTAGATTAAGCTGCCCCCCCCCAAACACTCCACCATGGGTACTGAATTTCAACATGAGATCGTTTATATCATAGAAACGGCCTCCGACTTATTAGAAACAGAGGGTCGAAGATCCCTCCCTACCCTATGCCGTGTTCATTTTGATCTCTCACTCATCTTCTGCTTTTCCTCCTAACTATCCATTTTCTCACCGTGGTCAACAAGCGTTTACTGTAAAGGCAGTTGAATTGGCATTTCAGGTTTTGTGCCCACACTCACCTGAGGCAATCCATGGACTCCATGCTAGACAAAGACAAGCACACGTGTGTTCGAATGCAGCTTCAGTCACAAGCAGCACCGGCGGCAGGCCAGAGTGTGAGGCCTTTTCTGGACTCACAGCTCCCCAAGGGAGGAGCCTGAGCTTATCCTAGGCCTGGATTTCCAGGCTTTAGCTATGCGTGGTGTGGATGGCTTCAGTGCTCAGCTGTGGCAGTGAGCAGTGTGACTCTCTGGGTCTCTCTGTCTTTTGGTTTGCTTCTACTTTGTCCCCTCTGTCCACAAACCCTCACAAAGACACAGCTCTTCAGACACATAGCCCCTTGCTCCTAGATGAAGGAAGAAGTCTATGAGCTCTAGCAGCTAACTTGTGTTCAACTTCATGGGAATCACCGGCCTCAGGCTGATGACTGGAGACCTGCACTTGACTCAGCTTTTAAATGGAAAGGCACAGCACACTACCTGGGAGAATAAAAGAGCCAGGAGGCCCCTGCCAGACCAGGGCTGCCTTCCACAGCCAAGCAGCAGTCCAGAGAAGTCCCCTCTCATCCTGACAACAATGGTGATCTTGGGTAGGTTCTTTTGTGCCACTATTTTGACTCCCAGATGGAGGTTCAGTATAATCAGCACCACATATCTGCAGAGCCACACCCACAGATTCAACAAACATGGATCAGAAATATTCTGAAGTGGGGCAGGGTGACCCACACCTGTAATCCCAGCACTTGGGGAGGCAGAGGCAGGCATATCTCTGTGAATTCAAGTCCAGCCTGGTCTACAAAGTGAGTCTAGGACAGCCAAGGCTACACAGAAAAACCCTGTCTCAAAGAAAAAAAAAATTCTGAGGAAAGGTTGTGTTTCCTAAACAGTGAAGAACAAAGGTTTGTATAACATCCGCATTCTCTCAGTATTATAATCTAGAGATGACTTAATGTATATGGCAGGACTGCATAGGCTTAATGCAAACACCACAGTATTTTATGTAAGGGACTTGAGCATCTGCAGATGTTGCCTGCTGAGGGCTGACACTTGAGGTGTAGCAGGTAGACAGAAAATGAACACTAACGAAGTGTTTCATATTCATAAAATACAAAATAGAATGAGCAGTGGATAAATGGATGCCTTGTTGAACCAAGAATATCTAGAGATAAAGACTGGTTGTGCAAGCAGGCATATTTTAGGGGGCTCAAAGGCAGACACTACCATTGGATAAAGTGACCCATATCTACAAGGACCTCAAGGCTGCCTTGGCCTGGTTTCTTGCTTGGCCAGAACAGCAGACTTCCTCATGGCTGGAAGCAAGATCGACAGAACACATCAACAATGCTGTCAGAAGTAAACTTTCCCATACCTTGGGGGAAAAAAAATAGTGTGACATGCTCCAGGGCAGGCAGCTGATTGGAGCTCATGGTCCCAAAGGGCCCATCAGCATCCTTTCCATGATGCCCACCCCCACTCCACCACTGATCCCACCACAACAAGGGGTCCGTTTATCTTCATGGAAGATCAACAGCAGAGGCTTTGCTGATTAGCATAATGACTGTTAAAAATAAACGAGTTTCCAGAGGTGAAATCTGTGGCTCGTTAGGCAGCTTAATGGATGCTGGAAGCAAGCTCTTGATGAGATGAGTGGAATGTGGAATATGAGGCTTGGCTACAGCATTTTAGGGGCCCTCTCTCCTGGCATGAACGAAGGATAAGGAACCAGCCAGCCCCAGGGAGGCGCTTCTGCGTGTCTCTAATAGACTGTGTCCAGATATAAGCTAAGGATGATTTGTGGTGTAGCAGTCATAGACTATGGCCAGAATAGTCTGTCTGTCTCGTGCTTCCTTACACTAGCTGCTTAATCCATGTCTGCACAGGAGCAGAACTCTGCCTATGCCAGGGCAGAACTTGACTGTACAACAGCTTGATAGCAAGAGTGCCTTCATGATTTTCATATCACTGTGACAAAAAAAAAAAAAAAAAAAAAAAAAAAAAACAAACTTGGCAGAAACAGATCAAGGCAGAGGACATTTCTTTTGGTCACGGGTTCAAAGCTCTTCAGTCCGTGACGATGAGGAAGGTGTGGAGCGACAGCCCAGCTTGTGGCAGTGAGTGTGTGGGACAGAGGCTGTTCATATCATGGCAAACAAAGAAGTAGATCCGAGTCACAACTCAGGGGCAGATAAAACCTTCAAAGGCCCATCCCAGGGACCTGCTTCTACCGCTAAGGCCTTGCCTCCTGAAGATTATCCGGGAAACCCCTGACACAGTCCTGCCTCAGTGGCTTTCCTTAGATAAAACACCCTTGCATGGACCTGTGTGTGTGTGTGTTCTCAAGTGTGCACACATATACATATTTGCAAAGGTGTGTACATGTGTGCACACGTGTGGGCATGCATGTAGAGGTTGATGTTGGGTGTCTTCCTCTATCACTTTGCTTTCCACTTTATTTGCTAAGGCAGGGTCTCTCATATACATGGAGCTGACTGATTGGCTAGCTTTGCTGGCCCACAAGCCAGGTCTGTCTGTCTCTAACCTCATAGCACCGGGGCTCCAGACATATTGCTGTGCCTAGCTTTTCACATGGGTGTTGGAGATGCCAACCCAGGTCATCATGCTCGCACAGGAGGTCTTTTACTGACTGAGGACTGAGCCGTCTCTCCAGCCCCATGTGGGAAGCATTTGAGGCTCAAACTAAAATGAGAGCTGTGTGTGTGGAGCAACTTCCCCACTTGCTCCTGACTGCACAGGCCTCCCAAGCAGGAGTCTGGAATTATATGCTTCAGATGCTCTTGGTCTTTTTTGCAATAGCAGCTCAAAGAGTTACGTGGTGGGGCTGGGGCTAGATCTCCTAACTCCCAGGCTACAAGTGCCCACCTTAAATGGGAGGGGTGAGGAGTAGCTTCCTCTCAGGGCTCCCACTGATGCCCTGGCCAGAAGCATTAACCTAGCAGACAGGCAGTCAAGAGGCCAGAGCAGGAGTGAACAAGGCTCTCTGAATCCTGGTGTACCTCCTGGTACTGCTTGTCCCTCTCCTTTGGATTTCTGGAGCCGACAAAGCACTTCCCATAACCAACCCCTCCACAGCCCCTACCCCAGGCGTAGGCCTTTTTGCCTTTCATGATCTTCGTCTTGGTTAGGGTTTTATTGCTGTGAAGAGCCAAGTTGGCCAAGGCAACTCTGATAAAGGAAATTATTTAATTGGGGCTGGTTTATAGCTTCAGAGGTTTGGTTTATTACCATCATGGTAGGGGAAGCACAGCACTGTTCAGGCAGACATGGTGCTGGAGAAGGAGCTGAGAATTCTACATCTTGATCTACAGGCAGCAGAAAGATACTGTGGGTCACACTGGGCATAGCTTGAACCTATATGAAACCTCAAAGCCCACCTCCAACAAGGTCAAACCTACAATATGGCCACACCCCCTAAAAGTGCCACTCCCTATGGGCTGAGAACTCTAACACATGAGTTTATGGAGGCCATATCTATTCAAACCACCACATTTCACTACCTGGACCCCATAGGCTTGTAGCCATAACATAATACAGAAATGTATTCAGTCCAACTTCAAAAGTCCCCACAGTCCATAACAGTCTCAAACTGGTTTAAAAATCCAACGTTCAAAGTCTCTTCTGTGATTCATGTGATCTCTTAACTATAATTCTCTGTAAAATCAAAATTAAAAAACAGATGCATACTTCCAACATATAATGGGACAGAATATACATTACTGTTCCAACATGTAGGGAAGAAAGCATAGTGAAGAAATACTGGACCAGGGCAAGAGTGAAAACCAGCTGGGCAAACTTTGAGCTCTGCATTTCCATGTCTGATGTCCAGAATCTCCATGTCTGCATATCCAACTCCTTTCAGCTTTGTTGACTGCAGAACACTTATTTTTCCTGGGCTGTTTCCACTCCTTTAGCTCCTCTCCTCATCAGATATCCCATACCTCTGGTATCTCCCTCATCTTGGGATCTCCAAGGCAACCCAGGCTTCACCTTCACAGTTTCATGCAATGGCCTCTATAGGCCTCCATGCAAGACATCCCTACCACACACCTGGCCTCAGCAACTTCCCTTAGCTATGGAGGGAGATTTCATAAGCCCTTTCACACAATAGCCTCTCTGGGAAACCCCTGAAACATTCCTCCCTCAGTGGCCTTTCCTTAAATGCAGACAGAGATTCCTTAAACCTGGTCTTCTGTCCTTGATCCTGAAGCCAGAACTATGTGGCCAAAGCTGCTAAGTTCTGCTGCTTGCTGGGGCTGGAACATGGCCCCTTCTTCAATTACAACTTCTCCAGCCTTCTGTTCCCCATGGCTTCCTTCACTTCCTAAGCTTGGTTGTCCTGGAACTTGCTGTGTAGACCAGGCTGACCTTGAGCTCAGAGAACTATATGCCTCTCTCTCCTGAATGCTGGGATTGAAGATGTGTAGTACCACACCTGGACCTAAGCTTTTCTTTAATTCCTTTTCACAAGATGAAAGCTTAGCTGGGTGGGATCTTGCCTTTAGGTCTCCACTCCATTAATTCTATTTAATGTCTTTAATCTGTTTATCTCCTTGAACACAGGATTTAGCTCCACTCTACTTTATGGTACCCCTTTAATACTTGATTAATTTTGTATTTTTCTTTTCTCAGCTTGCTCTGTTTCATCAAAACACTCTTCCTAAGAGTGAACTACAGGACAGAGGCTACACTAGGCTGTGTTGAGATTTCCTTTGCCAGTATGGTGAATTTAAATCTCTTCACCTTATCCTCGGGCAGATTTGTTGTACAAGGGCAAAATATCACAATAATGATCTCTGGGCAACATACTAAAATTCTCTCTGAAACCTCGTGCAGGCCCCACAGTTCAACTCACCCTCAAAAGCACTGCTTTCCATGCTTTTATTAGTATGGCCCAATAATCAGTACTTAAAGCATTCTAATACTTTCTTAACACAAAGTCTCAAAAACCAAATTCCTCCAAACGAAAACATGGTCAGGCCTATCACATCAAAACCCCACTCCTGGTACCTACTCCTGTCTTAGGGTTTTATTGCTGTAAAGAGACCCCATGGCCAAGGCAGCTCTTATAAAGGAAGACATTTAATTGGGGCTGGCTTACAGTTTCAGAGGTTTAGTCCATTATCATCATGGCCAGAAGCATGGCAGCGTGCAGGCAGACATGGTGCTGGAGGAGCTGAGTGTTCTATATCTTAATCTTTAGGTAGCAGAAAGAGACTGTGTCATACTGGGCACAGCTTGAGCATATATGAAACCTCAAAGCCTAGTTCTGCAGTGAAATACTTCCTCCAACAAGGCCACTCCTTATGGGCCAAGCATTTAAACATGAGTCTATGGGGGCCATTCCCATTCAAACCACCACAGTCAATCTGGGTACTTTCTGCCTTGCAAAGCTTGTAAGTTTCCAGGAGGCAGGAAGGGAAGGAACAAATCTACTTCCTCCCACCACAGCCCTGCTTACCGCCATTGGACCAACAGAGGAGGCAGGAGGCACAGAAAGAGCCTTGGCTCAGCATTCCGGAGTGTGGGCTGGATGAATAAGCAAAGGCAGCTGGGCTTTGGAAAACGTGCTATTCTGGGAAATGAATGCTTATCCATAAAGACTCTTCAGGGTTGGAGGTATTGATGGGGACCAGGATGTGGCAGCCAGTTGTCCTTTTAGCATGCTGATACATCTGAATCTGTCCTCCTACCCGGAATATCCTCTAGAGGTCCTCATACTTGAAGGACGGTATCATCTGCTGTAGCCTTCTCATCTAGGTCTGAATTCTGGCCTGGCTGGGTTTGGTTGAATGGCTGCCTTCAACTTAATCAATGAGAGGCTGGCTAGCCTCCCCCCAAGGAATGATGTTCCACACTTTTTTCAGGTGAACATCACCACAATCCCTGTGTTCCCTCCTCATTTTGCAACCCTACAGTTGTGACCTTGCCAGCAGGCTTCTTACCTCCATATACTAGCCCTGTCCCCACCCAGAGCCCTCCCAATGTGCCTTCATACTCAGATCCCTGTTCCAGTTCTGACCATAGTGAACTCAAGCTAAGACCTTCTGGGAGGCCAGTCACTCTGGTCTACAACCTGGCATTTCTCTTTTACTGCATTTGTTAGTCTCTCTCTCTCTCTCTCTCTCTCTCTCTCTCTCTTTCTGTGTGTGTGTGCATAGACATATTTATATGCATGTGTGCATGTGTGGGCACACATGTGGAGATGTGGAGGCTGGAGGTTGATGTTGGGTGTCTTCCTCCCCACTTTATTTACTAAGACAGGGTCTCTCATAAACATGGAGCTAACCGATTGGCTAGCTTTGCCGGCCAATAAGCCAGGAGTCGTTTTGGTGGTGTGGTGTCCCTCAAGGGTTTGTATGTCAGAGACTTTTTCCTAAGCATTGTGGCATGAGAAGCAGTAGAACCTTTAGAGGTGGGCTTCCTGTGAAGTCATTAGGTGATTGGGGTCCCTCCCTCTTACAGCATTAATATTGTTGTCTCTCTTTCTCTCTCTCTCTGAGATCATTGTGTGCTCCCCCAAGAGTTAATTGTTATAAATAGGCTTCCTGTCTCACTTAATGATCTCTTCTGTGCACACCCCACCTTCCGAGGAGCTAAGCAGAGGTTAACCCCATGCCCTCCAACTTAGGACTGTGAGTTAAATAAAACCCTCTGTTAGAAGTTACTCAGCCTCGGTTATTTTGTTTTAGCAACTGTATGAGTTACTTTCCTTGTGCTGTGACCAATACCTGACAAGATGTTACTTAAGAGAGAAGGTGTTTATTCTGGTTGATGGCTGCAAGATATACAGCCCGGCAAAGGGCAACAGGAGGTGGCTGTCACGCTGCCTCCGCTCCTGGGAAGCAGAGAGAGGTAGATAATGGTGTTCATCTTGATTTCTTCTTTCTGTGGACTCCTGCATCTCAGTGCCCACAGGAAATGGTGCTGCCTCCCTCCATCAACCTAATACAGATAACCCTTCACAGATGGGCCCAGAGGTTTGTCTCTGTAGAGACTCCTGATTCTATTATGGTGACAATCAAAATTAGTCAAAAAGCAGTGAATACAGCCTTTTAGGTGGTGTGTATCTGTCTCTCTCTGTGTTAGTGTTTTTGTTGTGTTGTGATTTCTTTTGAGAAAGTACCTCACTATACAGCCCTGGGTGGCCTGGAATTGGCTCTGTTAGCCAGGCTAGCCTTGAGTACTTAGTCTCAGAAATTCTCCTGCTTTTGCCTCCTGAGTGCTGGGATTAAAGGTGTGTGCCACCACATTGGGCACTTTTTGTTCTAGCTACCCCCAAGCAGACTAAGTCTACCACTTTAGGAGTTATTACTTACGTCACTCTCCAAACTTGACTAGAGACCCCTAAGGTTGGTATGAGTCTGTACCTTTTATACCTATGCACAGAGCACACAGTAGGTTCTCAACAGACATTTGTGGAATGAATGACCAGCAGCCATCTCATTCCAGACCTGCTCATCATGTACAAGCTAAGGACCCTTTGAATAAGCGATCCCTGTTAACCTAGTCCCTAGATGGGAGACTGAGGGTCAGAGCGATGAAGTCAGTCACACAAGGGTATGGATTTCTAAGTTGTTCAGCCTGAGGCACCAAAGGCCTGGATGTCTGCCTTACCTGGAGCAGGCAAGGTTGCCACCACCACAGGAAGGCAGAGAAGCCAGGAATCTGGGCTGAGGGAGGGCTACAGAACAAGCGGCAAACACTCCAGCCAGGAGTTGCCAGGCCTCTCCTGAGCCAAAGCTTTGCTCCTGTGGAAGCAAAGGAAGCTGTAGACTTCAAGAAGCTGGCCCTGGGCCAAGGAGAGCTTGGCTGGGGTTTTAGCCTCCAGAGTCCCATCACATCTGCAGGGGCCCGGCAGTGCTGCCATAATTATCCCCATTCCGTAAAGGGGGAAGGCACTCTGTGGAGAGGAAGTGACTTGGTCATGGTCACGTGACTTGTGTGTGAGTCAGAATTCCATGTTTGGTCTCAAGCCACATTCTTTTCTATTACTATGTTCCCTTCCAGAAAGAGAACACTTTTTAAGATAAAGAGCCTGCTGTGGTCTAACTAAAATCCAATTATGTTTCTCTAACTGATTAAGGTCCAGTTCTGTGGCAGTGACAGGCAGACAGGGAAGTTAAAGAACATGGAGTCCCATGCCCCAGAGGAGGTCACATCCTATCACATAGCTCTGGTTGAGTGCCAGTCATTGTGATTTTTCCTGTCTGTTGCCTTTTTGTTACGGAAACAGCCTCTGCAAGTGGGGATGGCTAAGCCCTCCCTTTACAGGTGGAGAAACTGAGGCCCAAAGCTTGAGCAATTTCCTAACTTAACACGTCTAGGAAATACTGGAGATAGAATTCAAACCCTGCTTGAGTCCGGAGCCCATTCTTTGAGCCAGTACACTTGACTGGACTCTGTGCTCAGTGCTTTGCAATCATGGTGCCATTTAAGCCTGACACTTGCAATCCTGTTCTATAACCGAAATGGCGGGAACTCAGAGGATGATACTCAGCAGCCTCTGTCAACGAGAAACCCCCCGAGATGCAGCCCTGGCTGCCCTGAAGCCTCATGTCCTGTCCAGGGTCTGATGGGAAGGTTTCAATAACTCACCAGGTCCATTGGGGCGACATAATATAAAAACTTCTCAGTCACTGTTAGACAGGAGGGGGAAAGGCTGGTTACCATTCTCCCATGCTTGGCTCATGAGACCCTCCCAACCCTCCCAATAGGAGTGACCGTCCTCATTTGCAGAGGAAGAAACTGAGCCTCAAAGAGAAGCTCTGATTCATATAAGAGCACATCACACATCTCTAGGAACAGGGATCCCTACCCAAGCCTGACAAGACCCTCCTTCTTCTCCAATGCCCTCCCCCCCAAATCTCAAGGCCTCTTTCTTGATGTCACCCGAGGGCCTGGTGACAAAGGCTGTTGCCCTTTGTGGTGGTTTAAACGAGAAATGTCATCCATAGGCTCATGTATTTGAACACTTGGTTCACAGACAGGGGTGGTTTGGGGAGGTGTTACGGAACCATGGAAGGTGCAGCCTTGCTGAAAGAAATACACCACTGGGGGGTGGCCTCTGGGAGTTCCTGGCCTCACCCAGCTTTCAGCCTACTCTCTGCTTCATGCTTACAGTTGAGATGGGATCTCTCCCTTTCCTGCTCCAGCCACCTGCTGCCATGCTCCCCCCTGCAGTTACGGATCTCCTCCCCAGAACTGTAAGCCCAAATAAACTCTTCTATAAGTTGCCTTGGCCATATTATTTTATCACAGCAACAGAAAATAGACCTATCTAAGACCCCAGGTAGGTCTGCTCAAACATATTCCCAGAAGACTCGAGTATGTAGGAAAGTCAATCTGTCCTGAGCTAATCTGGGGATAAACTGTGTCTTGTAAGTGAACTTTTAGGAAGAATATTCTATCTTATGCCTATGCGTAATCGTATGTGTGATTAAAGTGGGAGGCATAATGGGAAGGGGCATGCTCGGTGGGTAGAGGCTTATGTAATACAGATCTGTCAATCAGAATATAGAACTTCCTTGCTATGTCCCTTAGCAGCCCAATTCCCCCTTCTCTTGAATCCCCTCAAAGAAAGCCCCTAAGCAGCCCCATTCACATGGCTCCTATCACTCTTGGCAGCACATTTCCTTCCGATGTCTATTATTACTTAGGATTGAGTAAAATCATCCTCCTGCCTTTGCGATCCATGTGAACCTTTATTTCAATTTCTTAAATAAAAGCCTAAGAACCAGGAAACATCGGCCTAGACCCAATTACCCGTAACACTGAGGGCTAAACTTCACAAACCTGGTCCTTTCCTGGCCTCTGCTCCTGAGATGAGAGGGCAGATAAACAGAGCCAGGTGCCAGAGACTTGAAAGGCACATAGCCCTTGCCAAGAAAAATGCCAGAATTTATAGGGAAAATATGGTTCCTCACATACCGCAGGCTAAACTCCCGTTACCTTGACTCTGCACTGCCACACAGACCTCCCCTCCCCAGGGAACTATATCTGAGTTCAAATTCACAGCAAGAGGATGCATTGAATATCTACTTTGTGCCTGAAAAGTTGCCCCTAGCATCATGGCAGGGCAATTGATACTATCCATGCCACTACCTGCGGGAAAAATTGAAGTTCACAGCAGCACTCACCAATGTGGTAACTCTACCAGCTAGTTTTATGTCAACTTGACACAAGCTAGAGTCATTTCAGAAAAGGTAACCTCAACTGAGAAAATGCCCCCACTAGACTGACCCATGGGCAAGACTATGGTGCATATTCTTGCCTGATGGTTGATGTGGGCCTAGCTCACTGTGGGTGGTACAGCCCCTGGGCTTCATGGCTATGAGGAGCAAGCCAGTAAGCAGTGTTCCTCAGTGGCCTCTGCCTCCAGGTTTCTTCTAAGAGTTCCTGCTCGGACTTCCCTGGACGATGAACTATAAGCTGTAAAATGAAATAAACTTTTTCCTCCCCAAGTTGTTTTTAGTCAAGGTATTTTAGCCCAGCAATTAAAAAAACAAAAACAAACAAACAAACAAACGAAAAACGGTAACAAAGCCGCAAAGACTGAGGACATAATGTTAACCCTGGTCTATCTGACTTAGAATTTTCTATTGCCATAAAAGGTAGAAAAAAAAAAAAGTCAGTGAGATTACACCTACCATACAGGTGAGCAGCCAGATTTCAGCCTTATGCAAAGCAAGCTGAGAAGCACTTCCTTTATTTGAGGTTTCCACCACTCGAACTCTGATACAGTCTGTTTCTTATGAATCATTGGTTGCCTCTTTTTCTCTCTATGGACATTTATAATTCCATCTTACTTCATAACAAACACATTTTGACACCTCAGAAATAAATGTTATCATATGCTCCCAGGGGAGCATATTGTGTATACAGAAAAACTAGCAGGCCTTTTAGAAAGCAAAGGATTGCTTCTCTGAATCTATTTAACAGATTAAGTGACGTGGGGAGAGAAGGGGGAAGGGCAAAAGAATGGCATAGATATACAATAGGATAGGACAAGGCAGGACAGGGTAGAGGCAGAGTTCTGGAGAGATGGCTTAGTGGTTAAGAACTCTTGATACTCTTCCAGAAGACCCAAGTTTGGCTTTCAACAGCCATGTTAGGTGATTCACAACTGCCTGTAACTCTAGATTCGGAGGATCTGAACCCCCTCCAACCTCTGTAAGCACACACACACACACACACACACACACACACACACACACACACACAC
>NW_026596101.1:80912-125638 GCF_907164565.1 Psammomys obesus | reverse complement strand
CACACACACACACACACACACACACACACACACACACACACACACACGGGGAGGGTAGCTTGCATACACATAAATAAATAAATATCTTAAAAAAACTAGTTCCAGTCAGGTAGTGGTGGTGCACACCTTTAATGCCAGCACTTGGGAGGAGGAGGCAGGCAGATCTCTGTGAGTTTGAGACCAGCCTGGTCAACAGAGTGAGTTCCAGGACAGCCAGGGCTACACAGAGAAAGCCTGACAAAAACAAATAAACAAACAAAATTAAAAACAAACAAACAAACAAAAAGCTAGGGCCAACTGCCTAGAGAAGTAGATTTGGCTTAGCCTCAGCCTCACAGAGCTGTGTGACCTTCGACTTAGACTCGTCACTTTCCTTCTCTGTACCTCAGATAGACATTGAGGAAGTTGAGCGTGATCTTTACATTTCCTCCCATTCAACTCTAAATCCTCTTGTTATTGGCGTGTTTATTTTTTGCATGTGCTTGTGTGTTCGTGCGTGCCTGCGTGCACACGTGCATGCGATGGTGCGTGTGCAGAAGTCAAAAGGGTCAGTTTTCTCTTTCTGCAGTGTGGGTCCCGGGGGTCAAACCCAGGCCATCAGGCTTGGCAGCACGCACCTTCGTATTCTAACCTCTTTTGCCATCCCTCACCCCTCGCATTCGACTCCTGGAAATTTGGCATGCTTCATGACGGTCCTGCTTGAAACTGTCAGCTTTTGTTCATCCCCTGGAAGCCATTTAACAAGCTGTGGTCATAGAACAAAACGCTACTCAGCGGTAAAGAAGAATGGCCGTAGATAATGGGACACGTATGGACCATTAGTGTTGGCTGACTGAGGCTGAAGAATAGGCCGTGTGCTCTCAGCCTCTGAACCGTCTCTCCAGGCCCTGACTGAGACTGAAAACCACGGAGCTTCATTATATGAAGTTTAAAACTGGCCCAAGACCTAGCTGTGGTGGCAAACCTCGGGTAGTGGTTGCTTTGTGGGAATAGGGTGGGGTTTGGGCTACTGGCTGAAAATTCCCAGGGAACTTTTGGGTGTGGTGGAAATGGACAACCCTTTGATTTAGGTAGAGTTTGCAGTGTTATCAACAGGGAAAATTTAATTAAGCTGGAGAACGGAGAGTTGAATCGCTGGTTAAAAGCACTGGCTGCTCTCTCAGAGGACCTGAGTTTGATTCCCAGCACCTGCATAGCAACTCACAACCTTCTGTAACTCCAGTTCCAGGGAATCTGGTACCTTCTTCTGGCCTCTGAGGGTTAAAGGTACATATATGGCACACAGGCATACATGCAGCAAAACATACATGAAAAAAAAAGTAAGCTTTTTAAATTCAAAAAGTTAAACTCAATGTCCCACATCGGTCCTTTACCATCCTCACGTCATAATCCATCACATCCTGTGAACATAGCAAATCCTAACATGTAAATGTGTACATACATGTGTATGTGTGTCGCTTCTAAAACTGTGAATAAAAGATACCACGAGGAAGCCACTCACTAACACCAAGTTTTTACAAAATAATTATCCAGTCCACCCCTTGGGAGTAATCACGCTCTGAGAGGAAGAAGAATGACCCGATCTGGCTTGATAAGCATCGTTGTCGGTGTGACCACGTGAAAAACTTCACCATTTCCAGGCTGAGGAAGTCTGACAGTGCCGTGAGTGGAAATGGGGGCTGGCAGCCCCCACAGCTGTGAGCGCCAAAGTTATCTGTTACCACCAGCCCGGCCTTTTTTGGCAAGGTGGGAATCCTTCAGGGAACGGGCGGGTGTGTCTGGTGTCTGCTGTGTCTGGTCTCAGGCCCTGCGCAGCTTGAGGCTCCTGGGAGGCACCTGGCGTCATCTGCCCAGCATCCCCAGACTGAGCCCCACCTTCTTTCCAGAACAATTCCTTTTGAAGTCCCCCTGGATTCCAGAGAGATACCTCATCAACTTCTCTGGGCTGTGAACAAAGGGCCAGTTCCCGGTAAAGGCTCCAGCTTAGTGAAACCATTCTTCTGGTAGAAAGCAAAACCAGGTTGCCTGTAAGAGCAAGAGGTGTCTGAAGAAAACAAACAAACAAAAACAAAACAAAACAAAAAAACAATTGAGCCTTTGAAGGGCAGTGGCCAGAGCAGGAAACAGAAGCCAGCAGGACAAGAACCCCAACCCAGAACTGAAGAAAATCTCTAAGAACAAGCAGACAGGATAAGTGGTCTGGTGCCATGGTGAATCCATGCAAGCGGCCCCAGGGGTGGAAAATCTTTCAGGAGGTCGGGGGAGGGGAAGTGTTATGCTTTTGTTATGCTTTCAGGGAAGTGCCTACTATGTAATGAAAGACACAATAGACGACAAAGCTCTTACTGCTCCCGATTACCCTTCTGAACAGAGGCATTAGGATGTATGTTTTATGGAAGAGGAAGCTAAGAACCAGAGATGGATGGCAATTTTGAGCTCGGTCCCACAGTTAGCAGATGACAGAGCTGGAGTCAAAGCAAAGTCCGTCTGATTCCAGAACGTGGGAGAAAAAGCTTATTTCATCTTAAAACTTGTGTAGTCCATCATGGAGGGAAGCCAAGGCAGGGCCTGAAACCGACTGAGGAGGAGCGCCGTTTATTGGCTTTCTCAGCCTGCCTTCTTATACAACCCAGGACAATCTGCCCAGGAGCATCATGGTCCATTGTGGGCTGGGTCCCCCCATATCAATCAATAATCAATAAAATGGGGGAAATAGTGTAGCAACTGATAGCACTCGCTACTCTTGCTGAAAACCTGGGTTTGGTTCCCAGAACCCACAGAACAGCTCACAACTGCCTATAACTTCAGTTCCAAGGGATCTTCAGGCCTCTACAGACACTGTACACAAAAATGAACAAAAATGCAAGCAAAACACTCATACACACAAAATAAAATAAATAAAGTCTTTATTAAAAACAGAAAAATGAAAGGAAAAAAAAGAAAAAAGAAAATGCCCCACAGACTTGCCTATAGGAGGCAATCTGATGGAGGCAACTCCTCAGTTGAGGTCCCCCCCCCCTTTTGGATGACTCCAGCTTGTATCAAATTGACAAAACCAACCAAGACAAAAATCTACTTTCTTTCCTTCCGGAAAAAAAAAAAATGTGACTATTCCCAGTATGGGACTAGCTCAGTGTTTCTAGAGAGCCATCAGCAGAGTTCTGGGTTGAGCAGATCATGCCATGTCCAGGGTCAGCACTCAGATTTCTAAATGTACTGGACAAAAATCAGAGAGAGGAAGGAGTAGGGATATGTGACCCGTGGCCCCTTCAGATACAAAGCTGGTCAGTGTGAGGGGACACCTGGAAGCAGATGTTATGCAAGAACAGGCAGCAGGTCTCCAGGTCCAAAACTGTAAAGGGCCCTCCCCACCGCTCTACAATAGGTGGGGTACGCTGACATTTGGGGTGGGGTGCTTTTCCTTATGCAGCTAAAACATAGTTAATGCTTCCTTGTGACCTGCTACATGTAACAAAACCTCCAGCTACGGGCATTTTCCACTCAGAATGAACCAGGTGCCCTCCCTTCAACCCTGTGCTCACTGGCTCCTAAGAATTCACAACTGCCCACCCCCCTTTTCTGGAGAACTGTTTGGAAAAGAAGCCTCTAGACTCCAAAAGCCCCCCAGACTCCAGGGCTTATGGATGACACGGGCGTATGGAACTCTGACCACCTCTCAGCTGGCTCAGGAGCACCTCTGTGTTGTTTGATCAACACTGCATCTCCTAAGGAACCAGGCCAAGGCCAGATTTACCCCCTGTCTCACCGGGCCCCTCCCTAGCTTGCCAGTTCACCATGTCTTCTGTAAGGATGACATGACCTGACATCCCCAAATAACCCCAAGTCATCTTACAGAAGAGTTACATCCAACTGAGCTTAAGTTGGATGTCTTTGGTTTGGCCTGTCCCCAAAATTCAGATCTTTGTGTCCTTTCATCCTGCCTTCACTGGCTGTAGCCTCAGCTCCACTTGGCTCTACCCCCACAGTGAGTCATTGTCCTTGCCGGTACTTTATTCTATGGTAAGACATCCTGGAGAAACCACAGGCAGGCTGACACTTTAAATGAGATTTCCCAGAAGCCCCATTTGCTCTCCGTAGGCAGGTGGGGGTCCAGTGGTGGGAGAAGCTCTCCCCATACTCCTGGCATCCTGGAGCTGGAACAGCGAAGACCAAGGTGCTCCATCTCCAGACTAGCCTTTCCTTGGAGATGTACCATCCAGGGGATTCAGGAAGAAGGCTAGGGAGAAAGGTCAGATCCTGGCAGGGGGCTGACTCAGCTACCAAAGGACAAAGCAGGGCTGTGGGGGGCCATAGATAAAAACACAGGCAGAGCCATAACCCTATGCCCACCTCCACCTGCTCAACATCTGGCCCCAGAAGTGAAGAGATTTATTCACTTTAGGCATATGGGTGTTGTGCCTGCAGGATGTGTGTGCCTAGATATATGTGCCCCATATATCTAGGAGGTTAGAAGAGGGAGCTGGAGTTGCAGGAGGTTGCAAGCCACCGTGTGGGTGCTAGGAGCTGAACCTAGGTTCTCTGCAAGAGCTGCCAGTGCTCTTAACCTTCCAGCTGTCTCTCCAGTCCTCGGAGAGCAGTCTTTAGCCCTGAATGCCTGGGTCTTTGCTGTGCACACCCACCCTTTAGTCACCTCATCCGTGTCTCACAAATAAAAGCAACACTCACACATTGGCCCGGAGGAGTCCTACCCGCAGGAGTGTACAAATTTACGTGTTCTGACAGAGTTTATCAACACGGTTCTTGGAGTACAGGATATTTTCTGTCACACAGGGATGTTTCTCGGCGCCTTTCCAGTTAAATCCCTCAGGCTGTCACTGTCCTGATCTCTATCACCGTGAATTAGATATACCTGTCCGTCCTTTGAATGCAAATGGAATCACACGCACTGGGTCTAGAGAAATCTTGTTTTTACTAGAGTGCTACTTCATTGCA
The DNA here is from genome assembly GCF_907164565.1 of Psammomys obesus. Classification (NCBI taxonomy): domain Eukaryota; kingdom Metazoa; phylum Chordata; class Mammalia; order Rodentia; family Muridae; genus Psammomys; species Psammomys obesus. The sequence continues at coordinate 120,685 of NW_026596101.1, read as the reverse complement.
CACATCTATCAAAGTGTATCGACCCATTCTTGGTTGATGAAACCTGAGTTGTTGCCACTCTTCGGTTGTTGTGAGGCTGATACTAGCTTTTCTTTTCCTTTCTTTTTCCCCTCTTGTCTCTTCTCTTTCCTTCCTTCCTTCCTTCCTTCCTTCCCTCCTTCCTTGTTTTGGCAGGTTCTCCCCACATTACCCTCCGTGGCCCGGCAACACCCAGAGACCTAGTCGAGCAGTGTGCCACCAAACACACACTTCATTCGGCCTCACTTTTTATATTTATTTTTTCCTAATCATATTCTCCTTTTGAAGATACTGTGATATTCTATTTTTAAAAAAATCTGTCTTCACAATGAATGATTAGGAGCTGGAGAGATGGTGCTGAGGCTGACTGTTCACTGCTCTTCCAGAGGACCTAGTTCTGTCTCCCAGCATCCATACCAGGCAGCTCACAACCTCCTTCGTCTCCAGCTCCAGGGAATCTGATGCCCTCTTCTGGCCTCTTCAGGGACCGAAATACATGGAACACACACACACACACACACACACACACACACACACACACACACACACTCGAATTAAGAAAATAAAAATGAACCTTAAGAAATCAGAGCCGAGGGGAAATTAACTCCTGTGCACTGCTGACGTGACAGCGGAGCTCTAAAGCAGGAACCCCCTGTTACTCAGCCAGCTCCTCCAGCCAGCAGGTGCCTGCTACAAGAGGACGTATCCTTTCCGGGAGTTCTGTGGCCATGGAGACGGCAGTCACGACACAGTCCATGTGGCAACATTTCAGCTTAAATTTCTCCTGGATTCCACACTATCCCTGTACGTCTTTCTCATCATTCATATTGGGAAATTACATACATAAAAAAAAAAATTTTGACCAGTCGGGTTCTCTTGGGATAAAATCATCCTTACGGGCAGCACCCAGGCCTTGCTAGCCCTCATTGAAATTACACCAAAGGTCTTAATTTTGATAAAAGTCCAACGTATTCATTTTTCTTCTGTTGATTATGTTTTTGGCATCGCGTCAAGGAAACAAATAGTTTGTGATCTAATTCGTAAACAATCCGTGATCCATTTTTTACTTAATGCTTGACTATAATCCGAGGCAGCATGATTGACTGGCTGATGAATCCAGTCTTCCCAGCTCCTTTGGGTGAAGAGACTCCCTTTCCGGTTGAACATCTTGGCACCTGTCAAAAGTCAGTTGGTTACAAAGGGGGAGGGGCTTCTCAATTCCATCTTCCTGTTTTGTGCTGTGATGTGCTGTGCATGCATCTCCCTTGGTCTTTAAGCACAGGAACTTTGAAGCAAATTTTGAATCTGAGAAGTCTGAGTCACTCAGTTCTTTTTTTTTTTTTCTGTCCTGGCTCTCTTGAATTTCCATATGAATTTTAAAATCAGTTTGTTGATTCTTTCAAAAAAATTTTTTTTAAAGGCAACTCTAACTCTGGGAGAGAAGGCATTGAATCCGAGAATAGATTTTGGTGGCACAGACTCCTTAACTTTCTTTAGGTTTTTTCCAAGTCTTCCAGGCTCTGAGTGCAGGCATCTCCTCTTTATGCAGACTTTCTTCGATTGCTTTCAAGGATGCCTCTTTAGTGTCTAATGTACAAGTCTTTAAAAAAAAACATTTTAAAGTTACATTTATTATTGTGCATAGGGCACACAAATCATGGTGTTTGTGTGTATGTGTGTATGTGTGTGTGGTCAGAAGACAACTTGAAGAAGTTGGTTCTCACCTGCCACCATGTGAGTCCTGGGGATTAAATTCAGATTGTCAGATTTAGTGACAAGTGCTTTTACTTGTGTCAGGTCTCAAAGAAACTTAGGGCAAATGGCTAACTATGGTGCCTGTTTAACACACCAAAGCGCACACTGGCCCAGGGTTACCAGTACCTATGGGCTTTTCTGCTCTTCTCCTACCCTAAACCTCTCCAGCTCAGGGCCTTTGCTTCCCTTGCCAAGCTACTGATTCCTGTGTACTCCATCCATTTTGCCCATGTGCTCTTCTGGGCCCCTCTTTTGATCTGCCTGCCTCCTCCCCTCTCTTGCCCCTCTCTCTTCTCCTCCTCTCTCTCCCCGCACCTCTCTCCTCATGGCCTGGTCTATTCTGCTGGCCATGCTCAATCTGCTACTCTCTCTCTCTCTCTCTCTCTCTCTCTCTCTCTCTCTCCCTCTCTCTGCTCTGGATCCTTCCAGACTCCTCTGGCCAACTTCTCCCTCATGTTTACAATAAAACCTTTCCTCAACCATACTCTGCAGTGGTCATGTCCTTGTTCAACCTGCTGAGCCATCTCACCAGCCCATAGTATACATGTGGCTTGCCTCTTTTTTTATTCCAGGTATTCGGAACTTTTCATTACAAATGAAATTGTGCTATCATCTTATTTGTGGGGCTTTCTTTGTTAGTGTTAACAGGCAGCATCGGTTTCTATATGTTGACCTACCTTAACACATGCCTGTACTCATTCATTATGTCTGCTGTCTCTTTCTTCCATGCATTAATTTTAATTATCCACCTGCTAGGTCACACACTCTTACAGAGGTGGCTTTCTTTCTTTCTTTTTAGTCTGGATACATAATCTCTCTCTCTCTCCCTCTCTATTTCTCCTCCCCCCTTTAAGAAGCCACTTTCCATATTAACCACAGCAAATGTCTGCTATTGATCAAGGTAGACAGATTCCCTACCCTTCTGGAGTGGCTTTGTGGCCTAGGGTACCCACAGTCTCTCTCAGAAGCACCCCAATTCCCTTCATTTCCTTTTAGTCCAGAAACATGTGACAAAAATATGTGACAGACATTGCCATTATCAACTTGGTTACATTTTATCCCTACCCCACCCTTCCCCTCAGAAGTTATTTGGAAGCAAATTCCAGATTTCACATCATTTTGGCTTGCCTTCATAAATATTTTAGCACATGTTTCTAAAAGATAATGACTTTTTTAAAAAGACAGCCACAGTAAATACCAGTCACTCCTGGGCACCATGAAATGTTTGGTGTTCAGGTTTCTACTTGTTAGCAGACGGGCAAATCTTCTAGGCCAGCTCTCAGGGACCTAGCAGCTGCCATGACCTGTGGCTATTGCCACTGATGCCAGATGCGCTGTGGATAAAAAAGACCACCGACCACCCCAGCTCTCTGTCAGTTCTCCTTCTCTCTGTTCTCTGCGCATGCGGTCCCTCTCTGCCCTCACGGCTCTGTTCCCCGTCTATCTGCCTCTCTACATGCCCACTTATCTGGCTCTATTCCTTCCTCAGATCCACACTCCTCTCTCCTCACCACCCAAAACTCATTTATACCAGATCTGTTGCATGGTGTAATTTCTCAGGAGTACACCTTGGCTCGGCCTGCCAAACATACCCCTTTTGGCCACATTATATTTCGTAGCACTACTTCTATCATGAACACCATAAGATGTCTTTTAGGTGGCTTGTTTCAACCAAGAACCAAACTAAGTCCACACATGCTGGCTACTTGGCAAGTATCAGAAGACTCAACTCCAGTAGTTTTAATGTCTTCTCTGTTATTTTTCTTCTTTACAATGCTATTTATTTGTTTGTTTGTTTATGTTTTTGTTTTTTGTTTTTGTTTTTGTTTTTTTTTTTTTTGAGGCAGAGTTTCTCTGTGTAGCCTTGTGGACTCATTTTGTGGACCAGGCTGGCCTTGAACTCACAGAGATCCACCTGCTTCTGCCTCCCTGAGTGCTGGCATTACAGGCTTGTGCCACTATGCTCAGCTATAAAACTAATACTTATGAATTATTTTTATTTGTGTGTGTGTATATGAGCACACGCTCCTGTGTGCGCTCACGTGACTCAGTGCGTATGTGGCACTCAGAGGACAACTTCTAGAAATAATTTGTTTTTGCCTCCCACCATTCCAGTCTCAGGGAGTCAACTCGGGTTATAAAGCTTGGTGGCCAGTTCCTTCTACCTGAAGAACCATCTCAGGAAGACGGTCTTGAGAGCCTTTGATGTATTTCATTTCCCTTTATTTTTATTTCGTGTGTATGGGTATTTTGCCCACTTATTTATCTTGAGCACCATGTTCATGCAGTGCCTATGGATGCCAGAAGAGGGTGATGGATCTTCAGCGGCTGGAGTTACAGACAGATGGGAGCTGCTGTGTGAGTCCTGGGAATTGAACCCAGGTCCTCTGCAAGAGTAGCCAGTACTCTTAACCGATGGGCAGTCTCTCCAGCCCCTACATTACATTATATTTCTTTCAAGAAAAAAATGCTGGTCATCTTTCCCGTGGAGTGTCCCATAGTCTGGCTTTTGCTGGTTTGGACCATGGTGGTGTGTGGTTGAATGTGTCTCTCCATCTTTTGAGTCAGCTGGAAACTGATGGCTGGTCCACAGACACACTGTCCAGAATGGTGGGTAGTTGGTCTCATGGAAGCATTCGTGTGGCCGGTCCTGACTGAGCTGTCAAATGCTAAACACAGGCCAGATTTCAAAGACTTCATAAAACCTGAAAATGATTTCATCCAGTTTTTTTTTTTTTTTTTATCCCAATGACATACTTGGATGATAATAATTTGGACAGGCTGAGTTTAGTGCACTATTTTAAAATTGATTTCACTTGTTTCGTGTTTATACTTTTGCAGGTTGTCTCTATGAAATGTCAAATTACGCTTGTGATCTGCATCTGTGAGTTTCTGTAGGGAGTTGGGCCAGAGCTGGAGCACACTTGCTCTGCGTGCATGCACATGTGCACAGAAGACTCGCGTGTGTGAGCGTGTGCGGAGATCAGAGGACAGCTTTGCATGTTGTTTCTTAGGAACCATCACTTTCACACAAGGGATAGACGGGCCAGAGAACCCCAGGGATCCTCCTGTCTGCTCCCCACCAGCCCAGGGGGCACAGACACCTGGCACTGTTCCTGGCTCTGGGGATCAGATCCAGGTGCTCACCCTTGCATGGGGATTACCTACTGAGCCATCTATCTCCTCAGCCCCAGATTTACCTTTCTAAAGACTCTTTGATACCATGTGTGTTCGTTCCCCAGAAGGCACACAGGGTCATTTTGTCCTCTCTGTGTGTTTACAGTTCTCAGTTCCCCAAACCTGTATCTGCACTGCCACTAGGGGCTATGAAAATCATAACATTCTCCTGTTGGGTCATCCTTATTTATTAGCCCAGAATGAATAAAGAGAAGCTTGCTCTCCTAGGGAAAGGAGTCATCACCTCAGAAAGGACTTCCCCGGTGTTAATGCAACCAAAACCCTGAGGCTGGGTAAATAATAAAGAAAAGATGTTCAGCTCCTCCTTCTGGAGGCTGGAAGTCCAGGATCAGGCAGTCACAAATTCTGTTTCTGGTGTGAACTTGTACAGTCCCCTGCATGGTGGGAAAACAGAAGGACAAGCAGACAGCTTGTGTGCCCGAGACCAAGGGGAGGGGCCAGGCTCCCCATGCAAGGGCCTGCTCTTGTGAGAATAGCTCGTGAAGACCAGCCCTCTGTCTCAGAGAAAGACACAAGTTCATCCGTGAAGGTGGTGCCCTGTGACCTCATTAACGCCACTGTGTTGTCAGTCAGTTCTCAGCATGAAGCAAAAGGAACCCAAACCGCACCCGCTGTGTAAGGCAGCCCACGCTCATCCTCAACATTGCACAGTTTGCCATCCTTCCACATTCTGCTACCACCCATTTATTTGCATGCTGGCCCTTTCAATGGGGTGTCTTCAACTGCCGAGTGAGCCTGTGGGGGAGGGGCTCCCTCCAGGTTAGTCATCGATGAAGCCTTGGCCTCTTAACCTCAGGGCAATGGGGATCTATTTTAGAGTATGGATAAAGGCATTTTGAAGCAGACTGCCTTAGAATTCAGATTCAAGAAAACCAAGCTGTAATCACGGTTCTGCCAGCCAACAACAGAGCCCAGTTCGGTCCTCACCTCCGTGGGCCTTAGTTTCTCCAGGGGAACAAGTGGCTGGACAGTGGGGCCACTGGGGCCTGAGACTTTAGCTCTGAGAGTCTGGCCCTGGGCCCACTAGCCAGGTCAGTTCCTGCTGCCAGAGCTCTCACTTCTGCTCTGGACCCTAGGGAGGCAGGTGGAAGATGATTAAGGAGACACCCCACAGCTAAGAAGTCCAGAAGCTTAATTAACCCCAACCCAGCTGGCCTGCAGTAATGGTGGGTGGCATTAATACCTAATGGCTCCTCTCATCACTGTCCTTTCTGAAGCCCTGCCTGCTTGCCACAGCACTTTCAATCAAGCAAAGAGCATCCACAGGTGCCTCTGGGCCCTAGCCCCTGGAGAGAGGAGGGCATGGCACAGAAAGCCACCCCGCCAAGAGATAGCAAGTGAGTTGGCCAGACTGGACCGAACATCTGATGAGAATAAAGGAGCCATGCAGGGCAGGGTCAGAGAGCTGCTGTGCCAGCTCACAAGGCTATTGGGGGAATTTAAGGAGGTCAGGACATGAAGGAGCTGCCTGTCTTGCCTGCTGCATCCTGCAATCCCAAATCTGGCACTGGCCTCTCACGAATCCTCGGGGTCAACGTGATGAACAGGACCATCCCCATCTTCCCTTTGGCAAACCCAGCTCGGGATAAAGGGCATCTTGCCCTGGGTTATATAGTGCAAAGGGGGCATGGGAATGGAAAGACAATTCATTCGTACCTATCTGGTCACTCAGAAGACTCTCCTGGCCACATCACATCCTGGGCCAGAGATCTCTCCAGGCTCACAGTTGAGTCCTGCTTGTGGGTGGGAGCCAAGCACACACATGGCTCCTGAGTGCTGGAAGATGACAGTGTCAGACAGGACCCCTCATGCCAGATGTTTCTATGTGGGAAGGTCAGGATTTAGCATAGAGAGGCACACAGACAGCAACCACAACACTGGGTAACCAATAAGACACAGTTGCTACCTGTTTTAGTTGCTATTACTATGATAAAACAGCACAGCCAGAAGCAAACTGGGGAGGAAAGGGTTTATTTGGCTTACCTTTCCAAATCACTCTTCATCATCAAAGAAATTCAGGGCAAAGACACAAACAGTATCCTGGAGGCAAGAGCTGGTGCAAAGAACATGAAGGGGTGCTGCTTACTGGCTTACTCCCATGGCTTGCTCTTATAGAACCTAGGACCACTAACCCAAGGATTGCACTCCCCCACAGGGGCTGGGCCCTTCCATCAATCACTAAGAAAATGCCCTACAGGCTTGCCTACAGCCAGATCTTATGGAGGCATTTTCTCAATTGAGATTCCCTCCTTTCAGTTAAGCCCAGCTTGTGTCAAGCTGACAAAACTAGCCAGCACACTACCCCTGAGGACGTTACTAAGAGCTCTGGATACCTCTGGGTAAGGATCCTCTTTTCTTTGGGAGCAAGAAAAATCAATAGTCCTTAAGGAAAATTCAGTGAGAACCAGAGGGAGCGTTTCTAAGCATTTGGGAGACAGCAGAAAAAAAAAAAAAAGGCTTTCACTCCCTTGAGTGTCAGGGCCACTGATGCCCAGCACCAAGAGTTGCTTTTGCTATGTCATATCATAGCCTATAAATGGCGACCTCTGGGGTTGTAAGATAAACAGCTTGTGCAACAGAACGGGACTGTCCCAGCTAGAGGATGCAAATGACAAGTGACGCTGGAAGATGTAATGTGTACAGCATGAAAAAGGTGATAAATGATGAGGAGGAAGAAACAGGGACTGTAGAGAGGGGATAGGCTGTAGAGACTGTAGAGAATATGGAGAGAGTGGCCAGGAAGACCTTAGCAACAAGGTTAGCACAGGGGGCAGGCTCCTAGTAGAGAGCAGGTCACCAAGGAAGGGTTTGCAGTGCGGAAATAATGATGGTGGCCAGAGGGAGGCTGCAGCTGACCCACAGCAATCCCTGGGGAAACAGGGAGCAGGGATCTGGCCTCACTCTCTGTCCATCAGTCCCACAGGGGGCCCTCATGGGACTAGCATGTGGAAACCATCAGTGTTTTTTTCTCCTGTCCGTCAGCACTGGGGACACAGAGCAAAGTGTCAAGTGGGTGCAGGAGGAGATACAAGATGTACTGGGTCCTGTTTCTCTGGTCTCCACATCCTCAAGTCCAGCCACCCTTGGATAGAGACTGTTCTGAAAATGGAAAACTCCATCTGCACTGAGCAGGCTTATTCCCCTTGAGATGCAGTGAAATAAGTATTTGCCCAGGATTTACACTGTGTCGGCACAGGCAGCCATCTGGAGACTCTTTACAGTATAGGAGAGGCCCCAGCACCAAGCCCCTTGACTGTCTCCATACTCATAGGCTTAGCTGCACCCACCTTCCCCTCTTTTTGAAGCATTTGGAGACCGTCACAGAGATCCACAGCTGGCCAAAAAAAGAGTAGAACATACCATAAGGAGCCCAACCCTAACTAGCACCTCTACAGCACTCTTCTACACCTGGTTAGGTGTAGAAGAGGCGGTGGGAAGGCTGTAAGATCCAGTGGGCCAGGGCATCTGCTTCTAGACAGTGTTTTCTAAACATGACAGGGAAGCTGCGCCCATGACTATCACAATTACAATGCCAGCTAGCATGCCAATGTGTGTGTGTGTGGGGGTGGAATCTCACAATGCCCCCATCCCTAGGTGAACAACTACAGGCCGTAAGAGATGCTGAGAAAGGAAGAATCAGTCTTCCACAGACATGAGCTCCTGATAGGTTATCCAGTTCCAAGTGGTCAGTCCTAACACGTGCACATACAAGTGACACTAAATGGACTTAGTGGGTTGTGTGTGCTCATGTATGTGTAACAATAATAATTAAAGAACTCACAAATTTGACAGCGGGTGGGGCCGACACAGGAGATGCTATGGGGAAGAGAAAGAGGTCAAAATGATGTAAATACAATACCAAAAAAAAAAAAATCTCAAAGAAATTAGATGAAAAATATACTAGAGGGTGCAAACAGTTCTGAGAATGCTATGCCATATTACATATGTGACATGAGAATCTGAGAGCAATGGAAGGATTCAAAGAGTTTCTGGAGCCAATCCCCCATGCATACCAAGCTACACTGTTTTTACACTAGACAAGGAGGAGAAAGCCAGTAGATCATGTGACATCTGAAGGTAAGCATCCCAGAGGGACCAGACTACCAAAGGGCGGAAAGCAGGAGGGCACCTGGATGTCCCTAGTGTGACAGAGAAAAGAAGACAGTAAAAAATTGGGGAGGGCCCCTGGTGTGGGCTTTTGAATGCCTGAAGTTCTGGCAGATGAGGGGTGTCATGAGTAGGATTGCAGGAGGTTTCCTGCCGCAGCCATGCAGAGGAAAGCAGGTTGGAGGCAGCTGCAGTTCAGGTGGGAGATTCCAGAGGCTGAGACGACAGCAAGGTTGATGAACCTCCTCAATACAGGCCCAGAAACAATGGAGCCTGCTTCCAGGGCATAGAAACTTCTGCAGGCAAGAGCCACAACAAACCTTTCTTCCCTTAAATTGACTTTCTCAGCTCTTTGGTTATGGCCACAGGAAACTAACACAGCAGAGTGTGGCCACAGGGAGACTATTTGGAGATGAAAGGACTGGACTTTCTGTTTGTTTGTTTGTTTGCTGAGTTTCTTGCTTATTTATTTATTTAATGCATTTCAGTATTTTGCCTGCATATATAGTGGCCTCAGAAGTCAGAACAAAGCATCCCTCAGCAACTGGAGTTAAGGATGGTCATGACCCACCATATGGGTGCTGGGAAGCAAGCCTGGGTTTTAAGCAAGAGCAGCAAGTGGCATCTCTCCAGCCTCAACAGAACTTTTCACAGGTCATCTGTAGGGCAGGAAACTGGGCTTTGGTCTACCACCCCAAGTAAATACCTCTAGCCTGCGCTCCCCTCTCTGAGGACGTGGCTGGGTTGCTGCTGTTGGGGGATATGGGGGGTGACTAGGTGGGAAGGCCTAGGGGCTAAGGTTGTCTCGGAAGCAGGCGGGTGTGCTTAAGGGTGCTGTGGCAGTTCCGCCCCATCTCCTGTAACCTTTCTGTAATGGCTACGAGTGGAATGATGAAAAGACTTGGAGCTGCTGAAAAGTCAAGGAGGAGAGAAGAGGCCAAGAGGGAACCAATGCTGAGAGCTGACACTGAATGGCAGTGCTCTGGTGTTTATTATGCCATGTGCTTTGGTTACATGTAACTTAAAGTCTCCTCACATGCTTAATTTTTTTTTAATTTTTCTTTTGGGAATGGTACCTGATGTGGTTGTCACATAAATCTATGCATGTGATGAAATAAAAAAAAAATCTACACACACACACACAGGTGCCCATGTAACATGTAAGCACAGTTGCTTGGATGCTAGTATTATGCGTGTGATGTTGTGCTGTGAGGCATGTCACTCCTAGAGGAAAATGGCTTCAGAGTATGGAGATGCTCTGTGGTGTTCTCAAAAGTAGCTACATGGAATCAGCAATTGTCTTCAAATCGAAAAGAGAAATAGGTCCTGTGATGGCTATTCTTGGCTGTCAACTTGACTGTATTTAGGAATTAACTTGTTCCCACCCCCATCTTTATTTGCTACCTGGACCCTATAGAGTCATGCCCCACTGCTGTGATGTCCTGAGCTTTCTCACCATGGGTTCCCATGGTGTCCACAGGGCTGGGACTTTTCCTCCTCTGAGTCGACTCCTTGGGTATTTGGTTACAGCCATGGGAAAGAAAACAGGGACTTGAACAGATATTATGCTCAAGTTCACAACAACATTGTGCACCACAGCTAGATATGGAAACAATCCACATGACTCTTGATAGATAGATGGATGAAATGTGCTGTTAGTCACACAGTGGAATGCTACCCAACCTTGAACAGGAAAGACAGTTCAACATGGATGGAGGTGTTCAGTTTGCCAAACGATACAGTCACAAGAAGATCGACATTATTCCATTGATATAAGATCCTTAGAATAACCAAACTCAAAGAGTCAGCATGGTGGGTGGGAGTGCCCATAGGAAGAAGCAATGTGGACAGTTTCTGTTTGGGAAGATGAAATATTATGAGACAGATGGTAATGGTGGCTGCAGCACTTGATGCCATGGAACTCTATGCCTAGAAGTGGTTAATTTTATATTTTGTATGTTTATCATCATAAGATCAGAGTGAAACAGATACATCAAACGTCAGAAAAAGATAGTGACAGTGGGTTAGGGTGAGAAGCCACCAGATCCCCAGCTTCTCCTCTGAGCAGCCTGACAAGAGGCAGGCGAGCGTCTAGCAGATGTGCCAGCTGACCCGTTGGTTCTAGTTGGTCCCTTGACAAGAATCCCAGGCAGAGCTGTCAGACAAGGGTGACATTCCCCATGAGAGACTTACTATGACACTGAAAAATGAGCCAGCCAACGACCCACCAAAAATCACAATGACAGCTAGCTAGGAGGGGTCTACAGGCTGACAATATACAAAGTCAATTCAAGCAGCTAGTCAACTCCTTCACATCTGTTAAGTCTTAGTTCAAAATGCCCCTTCCTAGAGGGAGCCTGCCTTGATTTCAGGAGAAGCTGGTGCTTCTCTGTGCTAGGGTATGTGTGTGCCCTGTTGGCCCCAGTGAGTGCTAATTAGTTGTCCAAGCAAAGCTGTAAATGATGCCCGCTTTCCCTTCCCGAAGGATCTTGGTTTGGGTATTAAGTCACATCCAGACTTGCTTCCTGAAGACTCTCCTGGGAGCTCATAGCTGTAACTGAGGCACACATGATGTGGCATGTCTCCCCTGTTCCGGGAAGCCTGGAGCATGCTTGCTTTATTTTCTTCACTGGGTGTAGCGTGGCACTTTCTGTATAGTGTGAGCTCAGTCATTGGTTGAACATTCTGATTATTGTGTTTGCACGTAGGGGTTGCTGTGCAGCTGCCTCTGTTGAATGCTCTCCATGGAGTTCTTGTTAACAGTGTCCAGATGTTGCTTCATGGTCCACCACTCTAGATTCCTCTGGCAGTAGAGAACCAGGCCTTTTGTACCCTGTAAGACCCCTCTAGCACCCAGCCTGTGCTATGGGGCTCCCGTCCTTATGGCTGGGATTTAGCCCTATACAAAGCAGTTTTAGGCTATTTCTAACAAAGCCCTTTCCCTCCCATTCAGGTGACAACTATCACTATTAGAGGTTCCCATGGGCACTGGCTCTACCTTTATTGCCCACAGGAGCTGGACCAGTAATTCCTGTCACATAGCACTGCCTCCAACAGAGTCTAGTGTTCTTGTCCCCACTGTTAGAAACAGCCCCTGCTCAGCCACTCTTTCCTGTTTCACAGCCATACACTACTATCTTCTTGAGTTTTCCAGTTTTCTTATATCTCATTCTTGGACATTTTTAAAACTATCTTCTCTTGCTTAGTTCATTCAGGAAAACATCATTTGATTTCTTCCACACCACCAGGCCTCAGCTCTTCCCTTCAGATCTCAACCTTTGGGAGTTTTCAACCTGTCTCTTATCTCCTTTTCTGCCCTCCCGAATTTTGCTTTCCCCTTTGAAACCCAGCCTTATGAACATGACTTGTACCAGCGACATCGGCTAAATTGAAAACAAGTCAGGCCAAGACAACGGGAGAGACGGGACTTGTGAAAGCCTTGGACGTGTCCAGACACTGTCATCCACTCACTCCAAATGTTCTGCCTCCTCTAATTAAATCTGCTCTTCTGCAGCTGCAATGTTCATGATCGATGCAACCGATAAAGGGCAGTGATGAAAGGTCTCTCTGCACACTAGCATCTCCCAGAGCTTATTAGAAATAGCAATGCCATGTCACACCCTTGGAGGTTCAGTGGACCCTAAAGGTGAGGCCAAAACAATGTGGTCAAGATTTTATTTCTGCAATAACAACCATTACCAAAGCAACATGGGGAGGAGAGGGTTTATTTCTGCTTGCAACTCACAAGTTACAATCAGTGAGGGAAGTAAGGGTGTGGATTTAAGGCAGGAACCTGGAGGCAGGAACTGGAGCAGAGGCCCTGGAGGAATGCTGCTGGTTGGCTTGCTCTCTGTTGCTTTCTTATATACCAAAGAACCACTTAACCAAGGTAGCACTACCCACACAGGCCAGGGTCCTTCCCCTGTCAATCAATAATCAAGAAAATGCCTCATAGACTTGCCTGCAGGCCAATCTGATGGAGGTGGTTCTTCATTTGACAGTCCCTCTTACAAGAGATTCTAGCATGTGTCAAGTTGACAAAGACAGAGAGAGAAGAGGAGAGGAGAGAGAGGAGAGGAGAGGAGAGGAGAGGAGAGGAGAGGAGAGGAGAGGAGAGGAGAGGAAGAAAAGCACAGTGAGGATTGTTAGAACTCCAGGGAGGGCTCCAGGCTACAGATGTGAAGGCAGCAATAACTTAACATCTAGACTGTGTTCTGAGATACACATCGCAGCCGATTTCATCATTTGCAAACATCCTAGAGGACACTTCCTCAGACCTAGATGGCCTGGGTCACTCGCTGGGTGTGGTCTCCTGAAGCAGTCAAGAGGGACAGTAAACAAGATGTTCAAGGCTGCTGCCGCCATCACACGGTTTCAGCTTTAGAGTCAACTTTCGTTATAAAGTCAAGGGACTTATTCTGCTGTGTGTGGTAAAGCCCACTCATAACCTTCTAACTTAATCATTGTTAATGCCAAGTGCCAAGCACCACACGTACCTGTTTGTGCAGCTCAAACAGTAGGTCTGTTCATACCTGTGAAACTACAAAAAAAAAGTATGAAAAATGCATGACGTTGTCATGACCACAGGGACACCAGATGACTAAAGATTCTTAGCTTCATAACAATCTTCTGGGGCCACTCATGCGTGGATCATCTGAGAAGAGAGAACCTCAACTGAGAAAAAAATGCTTCCATCAGATTGGCCTCTAGGAATATCTATAAGGCATTTTCTTGATTGATGATTGGAGTGGGAGGGCCCAGCCCACCATGGGTGGTTCCACCCCTTCGCAGTTGGTCCGGGGATGTATAAGAAAGGAGACTAAGCAAGCCTTGGGGAACAAGGCAGTAAGCAGTGTTTCTCTACGGCAGCTGTTCATTCCTGCCTCCAGGTTCCTGCCTGGATTCCCGGCCCAGACTTCCTTGTGTGACGGACTGTGACCTGGGATGCGTAGACGGAGGGATCCCTTTCTTTTCAAGCTGCTTTTTGTCACAGTGTTTATCATAGCAATAGAAAGTAAACTAGGACATTGACCAAATATGTTATACAGAACATGGCCGTGAATAGAATTTAAAATTGTGGGACTGGCCAAGAGAGGAGCAGGAAGGGCTGAGCATTGGATAACCCAACATTGAGAGGTTGGGGGAGAGGGCGGAACAAGTGAAATAAATTATCTGAGAATGTTGGGATGTTGAAACAGGAAGACAAAGGGGAGGCACCAGGACCCTGAAAACAGTAAAGAGGGGAGCAGACATCTGTATTGAGCTCAGCAGTAAAAAGACTGAGAACTTACTAAGGATCTTGCCATGAGGTAGCTACTGGAAATCTCAACAAAGAGCATCACTGTTCAAAGGGGATTTGAATACCTAACTGGCATGATTTTAAGAAAACTTCCAGGAAGGAATGGAAGAGACTGAGGATGCTGGTTTTCTGGAGAAGTTCTGCTGTTGAGGGCAGTAAGGTACTGGGACATCAGGTGACTGGACAAATTTCACCTTTTGGTATTCTAGGACTATTGTATGTAGTCCCTTGCTGTTGAATCAGGGATATGCCTCTGATTGGTTTTTACCAAGAAAATGTGGCAAAAACAACAGCTCTGGTTCAAGGTTAAACCTTAAACAGTGTCCACAGTGTTGAACAAAGTTACCGCACCCTAAGCAGGACATGCCACCTAAAGAGGGACATAGAAAGCCTTAGATCAACAACCCCAGATGAACTCCAGCCACCGGCCAGTGCCAGCCTGGCCCAGGAGAACCCCAGAGGCCACAGCCCCACTGATACCATAGGAATCAGAATAGCCACACAGCTGAGCTCCGCCAGGCCACCCACGCTGGACACAGAGTAGAAGAATTATTATTGAAAGCCACTGCTACAGGTTCACTGTTGCACAACAGTAATGACCCCAAACAGACAAACGGAGAAGTAGTTGGAAAAGGCCTTGTCAAAAGGATTTACTTCTGTGTGATGTTTCAGAGCCTTGCGAAGTGGCAGCATGACTGTGTGCTGGCTAGGCATGAGCCAGAGGTTTAAGAAACAAAACAAAGCAATGCTGCATGAAGGAGAGAGGGAGGAAGAGAAAGAGAGAGAGAATTGTTGCAATGATGCCCCTGTGCAGGTGAGAGGGAGGGGGGGGGCTAGGAAGGAGGATAAGGCCCAGGCATACACACACAAACCCAAGGTCAGTTCACCTTTAACAACGGGCAGGAGGTAGAGTGTGTCCTAAGAGGGAGGGGTCTTTGTCTGTTTCCTGTTGTTGTTGTGACTGAACATCTGAAGCTTTGCAATTTATTAAATAAATAAATAAATAAATAAATAAATAAATAAATACATAAATAAATACATAAATAAATAAAATAGAAGTTTACTTGGGACATGGTTTTGGAGATTGGGAAGTCCGATATCAAAGTGCCAGCATGACATGACATTCCACTTTCTTTGTAGAACCTGGTGAAACTAGCTCAAGCCTTTCTAACAAAGTCACCGATGTCATTGTGTGTGTGGGGGAACTTGCCCTTATGACCTCATCTTGAGTGCCTTTCAAAGGCTCCCCTTCCAAATTCCTTATGTCTGCTTTTGAGGACTATGTTTTTTAATTCTGAAACACAAGGCATTCGGGAGGATACATGGACATGGACGGCAGAGTGGCAGGGTACCTTGGAGTCCATTCTGCTTCCATTTCCTGGAAGTGGTGGGCAAGGCCTAGGGAGGCCGCATTCAGGTTGCAGCAGGCAAAGGGGAAAAAAAGTACCAGAACTGGAGAAGTAGTGTCGGGGGAGGGGTTCTTGAAACATTCAAGGTCATGAATCCTAAGTGAGCCCAGATGGCTTTGAGAAAGCTAATGGTGAAAAAAGATAAACAAAACAAAAACAAAAACAAAAACATGGCTTATTTTAACTCTGAGCAAGGCAGGGGCAAGGTTATGAAAGAGAGGTGTGACCAGAGATGTGGTTCTTACCAAGCAATCAAGAAAACAAAAGTGAGACGTGAAGAGATAAAGATCCAAGAAAAATGTAATCTTGATTAAAACCTTAAGACTTCGGTGGGAGGAAGAGAGAGAGGAAAGGAAAGAAGGAAGAGAACAGCCATGTTTTAAACCAGTTTTTCTGAAGACATGGCCCTTGCAATGTCTCTATGGCTTCAGCAGAGAGGCACTTCAGATAGCTGTGGTGGCCAGGCACCAGGGAAGTGACAGCTGGAGCACCCATATCACCAGGGCCTGATCCAGCTCATGTTTTAATTTGATCTCAGTTCTGCCCGCCTCTCCCTGTCTCTTCCTTGCTGGCCCCAACCTCTCCTTTCCCCTGGAGGTCAGCAAGCTGCCCCCTTGTCCAAGCTCCAGGTCAAGAGGTTCTTCTTTCTAGAACCTTCTTGGCCAAGTATAAACCACAGTGGCCAGAAGGGCTTGCTCTCAGCGCTTTGGCAACAGGAAAGTCAGGCTTTGGCTTCCAAACAGGAAAAAACGTGGAGGGTGGCCAGACACAGCCTGCTCTGCAGTGACCTTGTGACCTAGGTGTTCCTGAGAGCCTGCTTCTCACACCCACCTCCCAGCAGTGTCACCTGGTACAGGCTGAAGCCAACTTCCCTGATTATTCTAATGCTTTTTGCTTTCTTTCTTTCTTTCTTTCTTTCTTTCTTTCTTTCTTTCTTTCTTTCTTTCTTTCTTTCTTTCACCTTCTTGAAACAGTCTTACGTGGCCCAGGCTGACCTTGAACTTGCTTTGTATACAAAGATAACTTAACTCCAGATCTTCTTCTTTTCTACTACACAACTGCTGGGATTACAGCCACCCACTCCCATACCTAACAGCCAATTTCCAGCATTTGGAGTTGGGAAACCCATGACAATCCAAACAGGTCAGCCCAATTTGCTTCTAGCCCTTAAGGGATGACTCAGGTTCACATCCTGGGCACACCTTCTGAGGTGACTTGGGTGCATGTCCAAGCCTGCAACTGCACAGTTGTGGTCCAGGCTATGTCCTCTGTCACCCTCACATTCCCCCCCACATACTACGATCACCTACCTGTCTACTTGGTGCTAAGCCTGTCAGTGGCTTGTGGATCTGACAGCCATCTCTTTACTCTCCTTCAGAGTCTTACATGCTTGTTCAGCTTGAAGGCAGGGGCAGTGGGGAGGGGAAAGTTCAGCCAGAAATGTATATCAATCCCAGAAAGAGAGAATGCTAAACTGTGATACAGAACAGCCAGCATCTGTTCTAGTTTGCTTTCTACCGGTGTGATTAAGTCCATGACCTAAAACAACTTAGGAAGGGAAGGGTTTGTTTCAGTTTACAGTGCTCATCCATCATGAAGAGAAGTCAGTTGGGAAACTCAAGGCAGGAACCTGGAGGTAGGAACTGAAGCAGAGGCCACTGAGAAATGCTGCTGACTGACCTGCTCCACATGGCTTGCTCAGCCTGCTTTCTTAGAGCACCCACGACCACCAGCCCAGGGGGAGCACTGACCATAATGGGCTGGGCCCTCCCACATCAATCATCGATCAAGAAAATGCCCTACAGACCCTCGTTTAGGAGGCTCTGAAAGAGGTATTTTTCTCAGTTGAGGTCTCCTCTTCCCAAATGTCGATAGCTTGGGCCAAATTAACATACAAACAAACACACAAACAAACAAACAAAAAACAAAAAAAAACTAATCAACACAGCATTCATGTGTTGTTTTTCTTCTTTTTTGCTCTTGAAGTGACTGTGAAATATTCAGTTTCTCTGTGAAAGGATGTTCATTTCAGAAAAGTCCTGTTCTTTTGCAGAGGGAGGAGAAGACAGTGGAAAGCAGCCTGGCAACAGCCACAAAGCCAGTGACCTGACCCAAGCAGGAGGTGGGTAGGAGGGGAGGGGCCTGGCCCACAGCAGTGACAGGATGGGAGCATGATGAAGGAGGAATTCAGGTCTTGCTGTGCCTCTAACTTCTGCACCTGTCTGAGTAATAACTGCTGTCTTTCAGGAGGACCAAGAGGGCCCCATTGTCTCCAGAGTCTGACTCCGGGGTCTGGCAATAGAGGGCTATCTATAAAGAAACAAAGAGGTTAAACTGACCTCTTGAATGAGACCTCTGAGAGCCTTTCTGCTTTCATGGAAGGAGAATGTCCAGGACACTGCATTAAGTTCCCCCAAACCCCAAAGTTTTTGTGCAGGCCATTTCTGAAGTAGAGAATAGCAGTCCCCACTAAATGTCAGGAACTATCTGCAGGGCTAGCAGCCAGCACTTCTAAAAAACCTGTACAATTCAGAATTCAAGAGACAGTGTCTGGTGAGCATATGGAAATGTGCAAGATCATTAGCTATTAGAACAATGCAAATCAAAACCACAATGAGCTGGCACTCCACACCGGACAGAAAGCTAAGTAAGGAAGGTGGATGTCTTTACTGTTTTATTGTTGTAAAGAGACACCATGACCATGGCAACTCTTTAAATAAATAATTTATTTGGGGGCTTGCTTACAGTTTCAGAGGCTTAGTCCATTATCATCATGGCAGAGTATGGCAGCAAACAGGTGTGGTGCTGGAGAAGTAGCTGAGAGCCACTTTGTGATCCATAGGCTAAGAAAGAGGAAATGGGCCTGGTGTAGGCTTTTTGGAAACTTAAAGCCCACCCATAGTGACACACTTTCTCCAACAAGGCTATACCTACTCCAACAAGGCCACACCTCCTAATAATTCAAATCCTTATCAAATAGTGCCATTCTGTGATGACTAAGCATTCAAATAGATGAGCCTTTGGGAGTTATTTCCATTCAAACCACCACAATAGACAAGAGCAGATGTTGACAAGGGGTAGAGACATGTGTACCTTAAACATTGCTTGTGTGGAATGTCTAACAGACAAAGTTGTTCCCTCAGAAGAGAAACTGGTGACTCAGAAAGTTAACCAGAGTTACAAGATCATGGAAGAGCCTTCTCAATCCCCAGCTCTACACCCAAGAGAAGGGAGTATAAATTCATACAAAAGCTTGCCCACATGTCCATAATGTCCTTATTCATAACAACCAGAAGGCCATTAGCCAATGGATGCATTCACAAAAAGTAGAACATCCATAAAGTGGGATGAAGCGCAAATTCATGATATGGTGGGAGAAACAAACAAACAAACAAAAAACCAAACCTTGAATACACAATGTTAAATAAAAGAAGCAAGCCAGTCATGGTGGCACATGCCTGTAATCCCAGCACTCGGGGAGGCAGAGGCAGGAGGATCTCTGTGAGTTCAAGGCCAGCTTGGTCTACAAAGGGAGTCCAGGACAGCCAATGCTACACAGAGAAACACTGTCTTGAAAAACACACACACAAAAATCAAAATCCAACCAAACCAAAACAAAACAAAAAACAAGAAGAGGAAGAGGAAGAGAAAGAAGAAGAAGAGGAAGAAGGAGGAGGAGGAGAAAAAGAAGAAGCCATGAAACACAGAGGATGCTATCCACACAGGAGTGGAGACAAATGAGATCTGTCCTAATCAGGCAGACCCTTGGATGTCTAGACACAGGGCAGCGGGCATTAAGAGTTACAGAATTGTTTTGGGGTGTGTGTGGAATTACTAGTCTACAAATTGAGACTGGTAACAGTTGCTCAGCAGTGTGCCTATACCAAAGCCATTGAGTTTTATGCTTGAAAGTATTTTCAATCAGATTTTAAGTACTGTGAATTTTAGCCCATAAAACTTTATTTTTCTAAGCAACAAAAGAAAAAAAAATCAGCAATCCTTCTGGGAGGTGCAGCCTTGCAGACACATGGTTAAGAGACAAAGGGCAGGCTGGGGTTTAATCCCCTTGGCCTGGTGCCTGTGCACAGAGAACAGCTCAGGAGTTGTTGGTCGCCTAAGGTGGGGCATCAAGGTTTCCACCTCCTTCTGGACTTCCGCTAGCCCATCTGACAGAAGAGGGATGGCATTCCAAATGCCCTTACTGAAGCTAGTGAAATCCCATCTGTCCCCCCAGAGAGAATAGAATGGCGGGGATGTTTTATACCCAACAAGGAAAATAACTGCTGTCTTCCTCTCTTGCACAGCATTGGCTTTGGGCTCGGGCCCAAAGTTCCCTTCTGCACACACCCTGCAGCTGCAGCTTCAACCAACCCTCAGGGTCTCCAGCCACACCTCTGCTGCACGCCCAGTTTATTCATTCTTCCTGCTTCAGTACTGTTCACCCTCTGTGCCCCAGCAAGCCTTGGGAGCACCAGCAACTTCCTCTGTCCCTTCAGACCCTTTCATTATCATGTTCTCCCAGGGACCCTTCATTTTGTATTTTCGTATTTTTGGTTGTGAGCCTAGCCTTTAACGGCTGAGCCATCTCTCCAGCCCAAGGGAGCCTTCATTTGAAAACTTGACTCCTCACTCACTTCTTCCTGCACCCCTTCCCAACTTGGAGGAACCCCACCTCCCTCCTCTCTGACCTGAATTGTTTGTAAAACAAAAAAGTACAATTTTTATTGGGCGATGTACTTAGAGTCTGCATGGCTCTTGCCCAACTCACACAGCTTTTCCAGCCTCGGTTTCCCCTTTACACAACACACTAAAAACCTCTTGCTGTGTGACAGACTTCCTGGAGAGATGCAACATACACAGGTCAACTCGCCCCCAAGTGGGGGAGCCCCACAACAGACCAGAGTAATGATTTCATCATAGTCCAGCTTGGTAACCAATGAGTTCTATTGGGATTACTTACAGGAGCAGAATGTCTTAAAGACAGCTGTGTCACCAAAGCCCATCCCAGTATGGCTGACAACACACAAAAGTGGAGAACCTGGAGTACGCTGCACAGTCTGCAGGCAGCTTAACAGGGTGGGGAGCGAGCTTTCCAGCTGCCTCAGCTGACCTGAGCCTTCTCCAGGCAGCTCTGCTGGTCTTTGGATTTTCTAGGCAGTTGGGCTGGACTCTGCTTCTTCCAGGGAGGGTCTAGCCTGGAAGAAATGCTCAGCAGTCTTTACTGTTTATATACTCTTGGGGCATGGAGGGGCCTGCCCAGTGAATCAGTTTCAGGGACTTCCTGAAGCCACTTGGAGTTAGTTTACTTCCTGTCTTAAGGAGCTTCCATCATTTTACCTCCCCTTAGAGCTGTGGTTCCCAGCATTCCTAACACTGCGATCCTTTCATAGTTTCTCGTGTTGTGGTGACCCCCCCAACCATAAAATGATTTTTGTTGCTACTTCCTAACTGTAATTTTGATACCGAATGGTGTCTCAGTTCCTAAGACCACAGGAAACATGCGCTTTCTGATGGTAGAGACCCACAGGTTGAGAACAGTCCTGTTTCACTTTCCTGTCTTAAGAAGTTTCCCTCCAAGATGGCTGGTTTAATCTGGGAGGAAACTATTGAGTGCCACATTTCATGATCCCATGGCAAGCCACATCGCTAATGTGAGACCTCCTAAGGACAAATATCATGTTCTTTTGAAATGTTTTACTACTGTATAAGCTGGCCTGCTTCTCTGCAGGAAAATAGACACTCATATTCCAAGGCACCTGGGCTCCTCAGGATTCATCTGGGGCTTCGATGCGAGGGAGGTGTTTGCTGTCTTTAAGACATTCTTTATTATCATCTTAGGCTATGAAACTAGTTGCCAGAAGCCAGACTCCAAAATTCCTCTCTTCCTCTTGGAACTCCTTGAGTGGTGTCGCCACTCATAGGAGCTCTAATCTAACTCTTAGGCTTGGCTACAAAGGCCTCAAGCCAGGGCCTCTACAGAGGGTGATGAGGAGGGGCTATGCTACTCTAAACCCCAGCAGCCTTTGCGTATGGAATAGGGTTGGCAAGCCCTTCTGAGAGTTTAGCTGAGAAGCTACATAGGAAGCAAATGTCCATGATGGAGATGAGGATGCTTGTCGCCTTGGCTGCTAAGTGGATCACACAGTGACTGACAGCAGTAATGGTCTTGCCTGACTGTCCATAGTTAGGGTAGTTGGGTGCTTCTAGCACAGTCTCTCCTGCTTTTAAGTTGGCTGAAGGGACCTGTTGCATTGGCTCACTCACCCGCCCCCAGCTTGGTGCTAAATGTTGGTAGGAGGCCTTGGTTCATTTCATAGTTCATTTCATAGGCCATTTTCATGGAGCTCCTAAGAGTCTTTTGTTATGCTCTAGAAAGTCGACATCACAGGCTGTCACTCTGAAGTGGCACAGAGGTCATCCCTATTCGCCATGGGCTCCACAGCACATAAGAAGCAGGAGGGAGGTAAAGGACACTGCGCCATCTTGGAGATGAGCTGCCTCGGGCAAGGCTTGGGGCCAGATGGAGAGCTTGCACGACCACCGGCATGGTAGAAAGTGAAGTCAGGTCGCCTGGCCCAGACTCTGAACTCAAAACCACTAGCTATGTGGTAACCCACCATCTTCATGCAAACAATTGCTTCTCATTCACTCGGCACCATCAAGGAGGCTCTAGCAACTTCAAGGTACAAGGTGGCAGAGCCTCAGCCATTCCCGTCTCTTCTGGCTGCTAGTTCATTGTTCTTTCTGCCCCAGAGAGAAAAAGTACCATGAAGGCACCTGGCAAGTCCTTCTGCAGAAAAATGTAGGAGGAATTATAGAAAACTAAATGGCCTTAGAGCTAGGACCAGACTGTAGCACTGACCTCAGGGTGTTCTTGGTAAGTCCCTTCCTTTTCTGGGCCCAGCTTCCCAGGTGTCTCTAAAGACCTTGTATGTGCAAACTGTTCCCTCCATTGCCGTTTGTTAGGCACCTGCTGTGGCTACAGACAGGACCTCTGCCTGAGAGTTACCCACACTCAGATGGAGTGAAATGCTCACAAGGACTATAGCCAGCCAGGAGAAGGCAGAAGGTAAAGTGACAGACACAGGGGGATCTACTCACCCACCCAGTGCCAGGTGAGGAGAGATTAATGTTGACGAGGTGTTTGTGGGCATGACTGAGGCCTGAGTTTCCCTGGCAGACAGAAGAGATAGCAGGGAACTCCCAAGGCAGGACAGAAGCTGGAGGAGCCTGCAGGGCAGCAGAGGGGTGAGAGCCACGAGACAGTGAGCTCTCAAAGGTGAGGTTGAGAGACAAGGACAGAGCAGGCACAAGATCAGATGACATGGCACCTTAGGAATGTGTGGGCTTACCCTTAAGGTTTACATGAACACAGCCAGTTGTGTAGGTGTGGGGCCTTTTTCTACTGTATGGGGATTGGGTTACAGAGGACAAGGTTATGGTAACTGCACTGTTAGCTTATTTTTGTCCAGACTGCCAGATGTCTCAGTGTGGGGAGGCGATATGACTTAGGCAGGGGAGGAAAGGGACATCACCAGGCTGTATCCTGGAGCCATCTGCCAGTCTCTTAGCTCCCATCCATCCAGCTCGGTAGGCACCTCAGATGACTCTGTCACCAAAAGGCATACCGGCTGGCACTCTGGTCTTCCTTCTGGGTTCTTCCCCACTCTCCTTGCCTGGTAAGGTCAGCCTGACCCCTTGCATTCGCTCTGTGCCTCCCTTCCTTTTCTGTTTGCCTGGCTTCCCTCCACCTGAAGTCCAGCTTTCCCATGCCCAGCCAGACTCTGTCTGGTGTCTTTCAAATGCCACCTCAGAATTATCTCACAAAGCCATCTCATGGGTCCTTAAGCTTGTTTCTCTTACATTTATCATAAAAGCTTTTAAAGAATGTGTTTTGAATTGTGTGAAAGTGAGGACCCACCGTTTTAACCTTATGCTTTACAGCATAAGTACAGCCCTGTGTTACACAGCCATCACTTCCACTTCCAGAATGTCCCATTCCCCCTAAGCAGAGGCTCAGCAGTCACATAAAATCTTTTTAATGGGGTCTGTATTCATTAGCACACTCTCAGTATGAGAGAAAATCCCAGTCTTAACACTTCCATTCTAAGAAGATGATGTGTCATTTCATGAAAAGTCAAGGTTGGTTCCAGGCATGGCTGGATCTAGGCTCAAAACAAAAACACCCTGCCTAGGCTCTTCATTCTGTTTGTTCTAGTACTGGCATCTTCAGGCTGGCTCTCCCTGCCTTGGTGGCCAAATGGCCACTGCCAGCTCCGGCATCAACCTGCTGAGGAAACCCTCAGAGAAGACAGACTTCATTACCAAGAACCCTGGCATTTCCCAGGACTGATTCCTTTTGGCTTAATGCTGTTTGTGTGCCAGCCCCTGAACCAGGCCGTGGGAGCTGGAACATGCTGATTGGGCCAGATCAGAGTCATGTGTCTCATAGCCCAGTAGCTATATGACCTAAGCAAAGAGCAGAGAGGTTCTCTTGTAGCACAAACTGAGTTCTTCCTCAAGAATAAGGGGGAATATATGACAGACTGCTTGCCATTCTGACACTTGCAAATGTAACCCTCCCTTCCTAGTCTTTTCTTAGTAAATGGTTTCCCGTTGGCAGGAATCTCCTTAGCTGTCCCTTCAGCTCCAGCTTTATTCTGCCAGCTCCCAAAGTCTTTCTGCCAGTATTCCAGGACACTTCTGGTACCAGTCCCCATTTGGTTCCTTCCCTGGCTTCACATGCCCCACCCCCATCTCCAGTGGATTAAAGGCCCTATGACCATCTCCTCACCACCTCCAGGGGCATCTTTTCCAAGTTCCAAACTGACTAGCATTCTCCAGAGCCTCTCAGGCTTGGGAGGCTACATGTCCCTCCTGTTCCTATCTGTGGCCTCCCTTGCTGCCTGGCCCCTCAGGCATGATCTGAATTTGGGGAGAGACTTCAGCAGCCTTAGATAAGTCTCAGTTAACAGAATGTAGACAACAGAGCCCCTCTCCTCAGGCAGGGCCTGTGGATTCACCGAGGAGCCTCCTGTCTTTAACAGAGTTCTCTGTTCCAGCTGCTATGGAGCTGAGAACAGTTTCCCTGGGGAACTTGCAACGTGTCCTTGATACTGCTGAGAGAGAGGGGGGGCAGGGGACAACTTAGCAATGGCCTGTGCAGATGGGAACAAAGATGTCTCCACAGATACCAATGCTGATACAGACAGGCCTAGGTTACTTCCCAGGCTCAGGGGCTCCCCCACAAGACCCCTAGAATTAGCTGCCTGAGATCAGCCCCCTTGAAGATGAGATGGCCACTGAAGGCCTGAGAGTACTTCCCCTAAACCAAGCTGCTGGGTTTTGCTCATCTGAGGCTTTACTGCAGGTAAGATGCGAGTAGTCTCAGAATCTCCATGAAGTCAGCAGCTCCCACCCCAGCAGAATAGGGATTGGAAAGACTACTATTCTATGCCAACTGTAAAGGCCTTGAGAGAAACAGAGAAAGGCAAGGGGGTGACGTGGGTGAGCACTCACATGTGTAAAGTCCTGTGTCGCATGGTTCGACCCTAGGTGACCACCCTAGGATACTGAACATGCATGTGCGTCCCACCTTCTAGGTAAGCACACAGCATCCTGTGTCCACAGAGCCCTTACCTTGTGCAAGGCCATTCGCTCATATAACTCCCTCTACCTGCAGAGAACCTGATGCCATTGTCCTCATTTACAGATGGAGAGGCTTATGGGCAGTGTGGCCCAGTGCTTTTCTCAAGATCCTGCTGGGATTTGGGTGCAGTCAGCTGAACACTACTGCTTATGTTTCTTTCCCATCCCTGTGCCCTGATCCCTACGTAAAACCCTCTCCTTTAACTCCTGTCATAGAATGAATTCCAAAGCTATGCACTTAAGAGGAGAGAGAGGGCAGAGGCCTGGTCATCCCAGTGTGGTATTTGCCATTCATGTCCAAGGACCTGGGTTCATCCCCAGAGCCTTCAAAAGATAGAATGTTACCAAGTTCTCAGCACAAAGGAGATTGATTTGCCCCAGAGGGACAAAGGACAGGGGATAAGAGACGAAGACAGGAGATAGAGGATGAGGGGGAAGGGTAGGGGGTATTTGTCCTGCAGGGAGGAGGGGTAACTACAAAGGACTGCCTCTGGACAGAGAGGAGACAGATGTGGCCCATAGGCAAATGACAGTTTATAAAGGTAAAAGGGGAAACCCTGTGTTAGGATGAGGTGTTTAATTTTAATTGGACATGTTAATTATGTGAGCCAAAGGAGGCTTTTGATTGCTGGATTTCAGTACTTTGATAGCTGGACCTTGGTATCAACCTCAGGAGGAGGAAATGGACAAATTAGAAAATGGACCTTGGGGGTTGGTTAGCTTTAGGAATGTAATCTAACAGTTTTTATCAAGGCAGAGAGAATGGTGGAGAAGGGCAAAGGCCTGTCAGAGCCATGTTGTCATGTTCAAGCTGGCCAGAGTCCTTTCAGATTAGATAGATAGATAGATAGATAGATAGATAGATAGATAGATAGATAGATAGATACATACATACATACATACATAGATACATAGATAGACAGACTTACTTCATACCATGTATCTAGTCAACTGAGAAAATCAACTTTTGTGATGAAGACAGTTATTTTGACTCATGGCTTCTGAGGTCCATTATTTTGAGCCTCACTTGAGGCCGAAGCTCATGATAGCAGAAGCCCATGGGGGAGGAAGAGGCCGCTTATACCATGGCGGCCAGGAAGCAAAGAGAGAGGGAGAGACAAAGATGAAGGAGCAGGAGATAAAACACAACCATCAGATCATGTTCCCAGTGGCCTGCTTCCTCCCACTAGGCCTCAGTTTCTAAACCCCATACCTTCACCAGCTGGCGACATATGAGCAGTCCAGATGTAAACTGTAACATTGTCCAAGGCTAGGAACTTGGGCTTGGCTGAGATCAACTAAAGAGCTGACTTTGATGACTAAAGGTCAACATGCCTTTTCCCACTCCGGTCCTGGAGCATGCATTTTGCTCTCTCAAAGCAATCAGGAAGAACTCAAGCAAAGAGCCATCTTGTCTAATCTGGAAAATTTCATAAAAAAATTAAAAAAAAATAAAAAACAACCAACCTTGGGGATCTCTCAACACCCAGAGTGTGCTGTCCCCCGAGGAACTGGCTGACTTAAGCTCTAATGGGTGGGGAGCTGATTGGGCACTCTGCCCAGAACTACTCATTGTCTAAGGCTTATAGCATGACTTGAGAGCCCAACATAAGTGGCACTCACTTCCTCTGGGTTGGGGAAGCTTTGTGAGTTTCCAGTCTCGTCTATGCAGGGCAGACAACTCCCTCCTCATCAGCAGAGGACTTCAAGTTGTCAGCTGACACTTCCAGTGGCATTTGTTCCCCAGTCAGGCATGGTTCTATGGCTGACAAGCTCAGGCACCTGGGACAAGTCCCTTCTCTTCTGTGGATCTTCCTCAGTTTCCCTATGTGAACTGGAAGAAGTTGGCTTGGATTTGGTGAGCCAGAGTTCCTGTTTGCCAGAAGAGGAAGGAAGGAGGAAACTCAGTTACTGAGCACCCACCAGAGCCAAGTGTTGCCCTGGCCTACACACACACACACACACACACACACACACACACACACACAGACACTGACACAATCCGCAACACTCTGGAGAGAGGGGACACTGCAACCTCCAGATCCGATGCCACATTCTGCTCATTACACCTGAGTCTGGGGAGCCACCCTTCTAGACCATAGTGGCTTAAGAGTGGCTGACCCCACCACCAGACCAGTCACCAGCATGTGACTCAGGCTTGACCAACCAGAACAAGCACTGTGATTTCAGAGCTGAGTATGTGTCCCAGGCCAGGACAACAAGAGTTGGTCTTGGGATGTTTGCTGAAGTATTGAGAAGAAGTGATTTTTTTTTTTTTTTTTTTTTTTTTTTTTTTTTTTTGTCAGTTGGTCATCCCTGCTTCCCCAGAGGAAGAATTGGCTTGTCAATAAAGTGGACACAAAACGGTGCAGACTGGGGGCAGACTCATGCTGATGTTGTTGAGCATATGGAATGGGCTATGCCAAAAACTAGACTCATCTGCTAGTCTTTGAGGTTTAAGAACCCTTTCTGGCCAAACTGGGTTATTTCTAGCTTCTTTTGCTTGCAGCAGAAAGAATGGTCACCCATATTCTGGGTATGACCTGGGCATTATTCTCATTTGACCTGCAGCTAAGAGAACTGAGGCTCCAAGACACAAATGCAGAGGTGGCAAGCAGCCCGGCAGGGATGCTAAATGGGCTACCCTGGGGCTCAGGTACCCTTCTCTCACTTGCTCTGCAAAGCACAGAAGCCAGAGGCACTCAGGCTTCGGGTCTGGTTTAGGACTTCCTTTCTGGTCCTGGAATGACTTAATAGCCGACCGCTCTTTTTTAAAAAAACAAGATCTCACTGTGTGGCCGAGGTTGCCTTAAACTAAAACCCTCCTGCTTCTACCTCCCAAGCTGTGACTGCAGGTGTGTGCCTTCACGCTCAGCCTTCTCATTTGCAAACCATATGAAGACAGAGCATCCTCCTAGAGCCGCTGTGAGAAGCAGGCACACTGACTCATGGGAAGCTCTTGGGGCAGAAGGCAGGCAGGCTGGCCTTTCACTACTAGCTACCTGTCTCTTGCTAGCTGGCTGACCCCAGATTGACACGGCCCAGGATACAATATGGTGTTAGTCACAAGTGTCGCAGAAAAAAAAAAATCACTAGAGGCTTCAAATAATGTTTGTAGAAACATTGTTTCTAAAATGCTGATTTTTCTAAAAAATCCCCATGGGTAGAGCAGGAGCTAAAGAGGCCCTAGGAAGTGAAACCCTCTTTAAGCAGAATTCTGAGTTATCAGGCCTTTGCTGACTTTCAGGAAGCAGAGAGATGAGAGGGTCCCCACCATTTCCGAGGCTCTCTGCCACTGCCGCCCCCCCAACTCCTGCACGCCCCACAGCTGTGAGAGGAAGTATCTCGTATCTCGCCTTACAGTTTATAACAGGTGCAACCCTAGTAGCTCACTCAGTTCCAAAGGGTGCATTAGTCCTGCAAAGTGTAAATACGGAGGCCCTAGAGCAGCAAACGGAAGTGGGAGGAACTTGCTGTGGATTCCTGTGCTCCTAGGTCCCCTGAGGTACAGGTCAGAGAGAGTCAGGGTCAGGCAGGCTTGGTCCCCAGGCCTGCCAGCTGTCCTGAACTCAGCCACCACGTGTCTCTGGGGGTCCTGATGGCATTTCTAATGAGTCTGCAATCCTGCCTTGCAGACAGGCACAGATATGGTCAAGGGCTATAGTGAGGCTTGAACCAAGTGTAGAGGACATCACGAACTTGCCAACAGCCTTGCTAAGTTGAAGACTTTGGCCCTTGGGCTGAGGTTAGGTAGGAGAGAAGTGCAGTTCTCTCTGTGATGCGTAGGATGCTATAAAACCTGTCCAGGCCTCAGTTTCTCTATCTGTAAATAGGGATGATGACTGCTCCTTTTCTCTCCTGCAGTGTGAGATTTAAATAAGGGCACTCCTGTAGCACTAGGAACAGAGATGGGCCCTGAGGACTGAAAGGGGACTAAGGCCTCCATACAAGTCTGAGGAAAAAGAGCCCCAATGGGGCTGGGCCCGAGTTCCCATGACTATCCAATGCAGGGGGATGAGGGGGGGGCAGGCTGTCATAGCAAGGAGGGGCCCATTTTCCTTTCCCAGTTGTCCTCCTCTCACTGAGTGTTGCCATCTGAAGCTATTAAAAGTACATTAAAAGGTATTTCTTGGAACCAAACAAGAAAGGAGAAACATCCCCTCCCAGCTAAGAAAACGAAAAGTTTCTTAAGTTCTCCCTCACCGCAAACTGGAGACCTGTGTGGGAGCACACACACACACACACACACACACACACACACACACACACACACACTGACACAATTACTGTCCCCTCTCAGACAGCACAGGTTCCTAAGCGAAATGGTACAGTGCAAGTTGAACTCACTGAGAGCTCAGTGAAAGGCCCTGGGTTCCAGCTCTGCACTTGCGGGATGAGGAGGGAGGGAGGGAAGGAGAGAGGGAGGGAGGGAGAGAAGGAGGGAGGGAGGGAACTCATTCATTCTTCAGGGCCTAGTGAGAAACAGGGGGGTGTGCGATTCTAAACCTCGGGGAGTCTCGGTGGTCCCGATTCGTCAGTGTCACTCGGTCTTTTACTGGTCTGGTCCTGTCTTCTTCCGTTCACCTGTGGTTGAATTTGTGAAGCAGCCTGTCTGCTTCTCCTTACACTGAGGTCTGCTCTGCGGCTCTCGGTGCCCCCGGGTGAGCGAGCGTGCGGTGGCAGTGGCGGAGGGCTGTCGCCAGGCTTCGGACCCATCCATCCTTGGCCTCTTGCCAAGCGCATGGACGAGGGGCGCGGCGGTGGAAGCTGGGCGGGGGAGGGCGCACCGGGTCTGCTGGTGGGCGGGCCCCTCAGTGGCTCCTCCCCCGCACCCGCCTCCGCGTGCTCCCGCCACCCCCGCGCCCGCCGCCACCGCACCGAGCAGCCTGGCGGCCGCCGCCAAACTTTCCCCGGAGCTGCTGGCGCGGGTGAGTCGGAGCGCGGCACGGGCAGGGGCGGGAACCGGGCTCCGGGCGGCTGGCGAGGATGCGTTCAGGCCCGGCTCTGAGCTCCTCACCCTCGCAGGGCGCCGGGGACGCCCCGCAGGTGGCCGCACGAAGTGGGATCGCCGGGTGCCCTGGTGACGCGTGGAGAGGGTGGCAGAGCTGTGGCTGCAGCTCCCGGACGCGCAAACACCTGTGGCTTCCCCGAGCTTGGGCCTGGCGCGCCGGTCAGAGTGGGCCTCCGGACTCCTGGGTCAGGGGACCGCCTCAGGGGCTCCCCGAGCTTCCTCAGGGTCTGCTTTTAATGCTGACCGTGGACCCAGCCCCTGGGTGGAGGTGCCATCTCCGTGCCAAGCTCCGGACATCCACTGTCTTTCAAATCCTTCTGAACCTCCAGGACCCAGGTACTATTAACACACCCACTTTACAGAGGAGGAACCTGAGGCTTGGGTAGGGAAAGTTGTGAAACAGAGGAGAACCTTGAGCCTGAATTGGATGAATCCAAGCTACTTAGCTGGGTATGAGAAGCATCTGAACCAACGCTCCCTCCTTTCCCAGCTGGCTGTATCAGCTCTTGGCTGTACAAGATGGGTGGGAGCTGTGGCCAGGATGTGATTCTGATGGCAGAGGTCCAATAGGGCTGCCCTTTCGGGGCGAGGGTCAGGGCAGACCAAATTCTGGAATTTACCCAGGATTGCTCTGGAAGTTAGATCTTGAACCGGAGCACAAGCCACCTTTGAGGCTCTTGCTAGCCTGGGAGTTGGAGGCGCAAGGGATGCTCCAGGCAGGGTCTCTGTCCTCCGGCAGGGGGCTCCCACCTCAGGCCAAATGGAGCTGAGGGAATCGGCAGTATCCCGCTAGAAGATACTCAGGTTGAGGAGCTTGGAGAGCGCATTCCGTTATTGGGGGGTGGGGACAGGGAGGGCAGGAAGGTGAGCCTCGGTGAAGCGTCTCACTGGAAGGTGAAGGAGAGGGTAGGTAGGAATCTGACCCGGGGGGCTTGAATACCCGACTCTTGGCTTTATACAGAGGAACAGCCCCCCAGAGATGGTTATGGATTAGAACAGATAAGACAACAGCGTTATTAAGCAATAGGCGGAGACTCAGAGAGGTTAAATAGATTGCCTAGAGTTGGCAGGCTGGTCCGTGGTGGAGTGGGGATTGAGTACCAGTCTTGCCTGTATCTTAGACTATCGGTGAAGCTCAGGTGCCAGATGGAACCTCAGGTCCTTCTGTGCTGTGGCTGGCAGCGGTGGAGATAAACAATGGAGGGATGCTAGGCAACAGGGTCCTCAGCACCCCTGCTTCCATAGGTCTCTTTGGGTGGGCCGCTGCCATTGAGTAGTTTCTTGCAGGAATCCCTGCTCACTCCATGTTGATCTCCCGCTGTGGCTCGGGGCTTGCTGGACCTTTCGTGCACGGCCACCTGTCTGCCCCCAGTACATTGCCCCTGATGGAGGGCAGGGTTTGCCTGATACTGTTTTCAAATGTGACAAAGACCTGCAAAGCCAGGAGCTAGCTGGTTACCACCCATCTATAATTTCAGAGCTGTGCGGAGGCCGGAGGTGCCTGCCAGGGTCCCTCGAGCTCCACCCAGCAACACGGGGCAGTCCTGTCCCAGAAGGGGTCCCCAAGTCCTGAGCTGAGTGTGGTGGGGAGGTATTTGTGAACTTCCCTGAACGCTTTCGTTTCTATGGTTAAGAAACGCCTGGCAGAAACACAGTGGCTTTTCCCCAGTACCAAGGCATGGCAGAGAAGTTGAAGATGCATTCCTGGGTCCAGCCATGCTGTCTCTTATGCACTGTCACATGTGGCTTCACCTATTTCTGTTTCTCCATGTTTTGAATAGAGGTGTTTATGGTTCCTTCTTCCCTGGTCTGGTGAAAGAACTAACTGTTGACAAGGCACTGCAAAGGTACCTTGTAATTCACCACAGTATCACGGAAGTGTGGCTGTTGTCACTGTGACAGTGACAGACTCAGCTAGGTGAGCCTGTGAGCTCCTGGCTACTGTGCACCCCTTGATGCCTTGGCTTTGTTCTGTGATGCCGGGAATCCAACCAGAGCCTTGTTCATGTTAGGCAAACACTTGACTACTGGGCTACATCTCCAGCCCCAAGCCCCGTGGCTTTTTTCTCTGTGAAGTGGGAGCAGATCTGTTTAGATGTTGCATGTGGCAAAAGTCTTTTTGGAGCCTCAAATTTTAACAGGTAGAAGACTCCTTACCCACCCAGCTTTGTGCCCGTCCCAGGGAAGCCCTGGACATTGCTGCCATTGTCACTGCTACCCATATCTATCTCCTTCACCAGACAGGTTCAACTTTGTGCTCATGTGTGGTTTGGAGCCAGAGCAGTTTCAAGTGCATGTTTCTGAAAGGAAGCGGTCAGGCTAGGAGGGACTTGGGGAGTCTCAGGCTGGAAGGCAGAAGAAGGTGTTTCCTGTCTCTCAGCCTGGATTTGAACTGTGTGGTCATTACTTGGTTCCCCAAGGAGAAGCAAGAGTCTTTCGATAATTAGGGGGTTAAAGGGCGTGTGTGAGGTCTGTTTCACAAGATCTGTCCACAGCTGTCCCAACAGAGGACACTCGCCACTGCCTCCGAGAGAGTGTGCAGCTGGCTGTGGCGATACCACGTGCCTTCTGAGGAACTAGAGTGCATTCAGAATTGGACAGCCTCTCTCCCAGGGAAGCACACTCAAGGTTGAAACTCATTTCTGTCCCTTACAACTGACTGACCATGGACTCCAGTATCCTCATCTGGGAAATGGCCATGAATCATTCTTACTAGTGTCTGTTTCTCAGGATTAACGCAGAGATAGACAGGCAAAGAAAAGAAGAAAAGAAAAGGGGGGAGGGCGGGTGTACGAATGGCAAAGAATTACATGCAATTGTAAATAATTCTCATTAGCATTCAGGCTGGGCATTAGCTGTAATTGCTCCTGATCCAAGACGCTTTATCTGAAAGCCGTACCTGGCAGAGGATCATTCAAGCCTCAGTCACCCGCTGCCCTCTCTTTCACAGTGATGCAGAGCATTGCTGAATCTCGGGATGTAATTATAACAAAGCTCTGTGTCTTACTTATAAGTGACTCACTTCTGCCATTAATGGTGGCAGAGGACTCAGCTGTACACTCTCAGGGAACAATGCTGCTTCTGCTGCCCAGGGTGGGGTTTTTGGGGGGGATGCCTCACCTCTTTTATGCATTCATCAACCCCATGGTAATTCTTGGATGATCCTGCAGGAGGGTCGTACGGGACTGAAGCTAACAGATCTCACTTGCTTGCATGGCAAAGGGCCATTGCACCTTGTTGCTACTAGAGGAATGTGTGTTACCAATCACTACATCATTAAAAAGGATGAAGTGCGGGGGGTGGGGATAAAGGCACCTCCAGGGGTGAGTTGAAGGTGTAGCCGCTGGTGTCCACTGGAGTTGAGTTTGGATGTGGGGTCTGCCAGTTTGTCAGTGAGGTTTGGATGGATTCTCAACTAGAACTTGTAGGGCAGGGATTGTGCCTGTCTTTTTTTTAAGAACCCTCGTTACACGAAAGGCACTTATGAATGCCTAATGGAGAATTGAACCTTGGTTTTTTTTTTTTTTTTTTTTTTCATCTGTGGAATGGAGCTAGGTAGCACACACCTCCCTTATGTGCTGTGAGAACTAATTAAAGAAATGCTATGACCAGAGTAAGGACTCAATGATGCCTTTGATGACAAACATATGGACAGAAGGAAGGAAATGTTTTTGGGTCTAGGCAATAGAATGTTAGTCTCTTACCTGCAGACTACAGAGAAGCAATAGTACTAGCCGGAAGAATGTCATGTATTTAGACAACACTTTACAAGAGTGTTT
Source organism: Psammomys obesus (assembly GCF_907164565.1). Taxonomy (NCBI): domain Eukaryota; kingdom Metazoa; phylum Chordata; class Mammalia; order Rodentia; family Muridae; genus Psammomys; species Psammomys obesus. Next base: position 86,461 of record NW_026596101.1, on the reverse strand, counting down.
TCACATCCATTTCCTCCTGACACTGAGTCAGGAATCCCTCTTCTTTATGGGTGAGGAAACTGATGTTCAGAAGGGTTGATGGAACAGTGCAAATGCTTATAGCTGTTTCTGCAAACAAGATAAATACACACCAAAGCTGAGTCTAAAAGCAATATGAGATGAAACCTCTTGGTCCTTTTGTGCTGTGGCTGGCAGCAGTGGGGATAAACAATAGAGGGATGCTAGGCAACAGGGTCTTCAGCATCTCTGCTTCTTCCTCCAATAGGCCTCTCTGGGTGGGCCGCTGCCACTGAGTAACTTCTTACAGGAACCCTTGCTCCCCCGCTGTTGATACCCTGCTATGACTCAAGGCTGGCTAGGCCTTCTATCCAAGGCTACCTAGCTCCCCTGAGAGCATTGCCCCTGGTGGAAGAGGACACAGGTTACTCAGATTTTCAAGTCCCAGTTGTTATATCAAGCTCTCTATTGTCCTCTAGAGGGTGGGAGGTGTAGTTTTTAATCTTCCATGAATATTGTACCCCTTTTCAAAGTAGGATTCCTGTGACTATTTTTAACAGCTCATGGTGTGAATTCTTAATATTCTCTCTCTGTTGCACTCTCTCTTTCTCTCCCCCCTGCCCTGTCTTCCCTCCCTTTCTTTCTCCCCCAACCCCCACCCTCCCTTCTTTCCTTACCCTCCTCCCCTTGGCTTTTTGAGACAGTTTCTCTGTGCAGCCCTGTCTGTCCTGGAACTCACTCTGTAGACCAGGCTGGCCTCAAACTCAGCAATCTGCCTGCCTCTGCCTCCCGAGTTGGGGGATTAAAGGTATTCCCACTGGCCAGCTCTTAATTTTCTCTTGATGGTTTAATACATCTCTTGTTAGACATATTCCCAGATACTTGATAGTTTGAGGCTGTTGTATCTGTTAGGCATTTCTATATTGTAAGTTAAAGTTCTCTTTGTTTCCTGTTAGGGAAATACATGTGCATTTTGCAAATTGATTTTGCAACAAGAAATATTGACCAAACCTTTTAACTAATTAAGAACTGTCCTAGCAGATTCTTTAGAAAGCATGTTATATACAGTAATAGGAGATACAATGAACAATTTTATCTCTTTCTAATTCTCTTGTTCCTCCTAAGACTTCAATATGGTGAATTAAAGTGTCCTATGGGCACTGTGCCTTTTGTGAGGCCTGTGTAGGAGCTGTTCTAATTTGAAGATTAAATACAGTTTAACTCTGGGTTTATGGGAAATCACACTGTGAGGTTGAAAAAGTCTCTTGCATTCACAGTGTCCAGTTTTCTGGGGTCTTCTTTCCTTCTTAGTCATAAACAGAAGTCGACTTTTTACAGATGCTTTTCCTACGCCAGCCTACATGATCATGTGATCTTCCCCCCACCAGTTTTAACTTGATAAATGACATTGGTTTTTGCTTCTTTGGCATAAACCCACTTTGCATCATCCTGCAGCAGCCCTGCAGCGGATCTTTTAGGGCAGGATTGTAATGCAAGTTCATGAGTGAAATTCCTGGCGATTTACATATTCAAAGGTATTTATCAGACTTTGGCTGGGTTTGCCTTCTTCTGTGCTGGAAGCAGGTGCTGAAGCAGGGAGCTGTTCTTTCTCCAGTGTTTGCTGGAAGTCACCCGTGAGGCCACAGTGAGTGGACACACAAGTGGAGGGTGGAGAAGAAAGCCAGCTCAGCCAAGTCCCACAGGGACTTTCCAGCACTGAGGGGCGCCAACTGCCTAGAGCAGAAATGGAAGGGGACAGTCGACCATCATCCATTCTGAGTGGCACGGGGAGAGCCCAGCCATGAGGCACCTGCCAACCCAAGACCCCAGAGGGGGGAGACTCTGCTCCGAGTGAAACCTGATGCTTGTGGGCTGCAATTGTGTCTCCTCCTGAGCTTGCTGCTGCTGTGGGCTGTGTACTGGTGATTCATCATTCCCTGGTGGCCAGAGACTGAGGAACTTGACTTCCTCCGGCATCTGTCCTCTTCCAGCGGGTGGCAGGGGCTCTCCTTCCAGCATGTTAGTTCTTGTAGAACCCCCACCTTATGACCTAATACTGTGTTTGCTTCTGACTTCACTTCCACGTCCTCTCCCACTCTTCTGGGTGGCCACATTTGGCGAGTTTCTCAGCTAGACTCCTTCCTTGGTCATCTTTGCAAAGATGTGCCAGGCTCTGTGCTAATTTGGATCATCTTTCTTAGTCACTGTCACAATAATATGGGTGTCACTACCTACTTCTCCCAGCTGAGCAGAAGCAGGGGTTCTAGTTGATTATCTTAAGTGGTTTCGTTTGTCACAGTAAAATGATTTGCTTCTTGCCTCTTTAACCAACAGTTTACTTTAGGCTCCCTATTCTGTCTCCTGAATCTTCCTCCCTCCCTTGTCACTTCCCTTTCTTGCTTCCTGTGTCAGAACTGGATCACTTTGTGGAGGCAGAGCCGCAAATGGAATGCCGCTCGGCTCCAGGCAACGCTGCTTCCGTGGGTTAAACCTGACAGTGGCTGCAGGTTTGTCTGGGCTGGGGTGGTCTGCTTTGTCCCATTGGCTTGAGTAGTCTGCAGAGGCAGGAAACTGCCGCCTCAGGCATCAGGGAGAGGAGGCGAAGGGTTGTTTTACCGGTAAGCATGAGGGGTGAAAGAAAAGTGTGGTTTTTGAGAAGAGAACACAGCACATGACCTAAACATGTAGCCGCCCTCAGCTACCCTTAGGGACAAGGTAGGGAAGGGGTCAGGCAAGAAACATCCATTATGCTTTCTCCAGAAAGCCCGGTGGCCACTGCTGGCTGGAAGCAGGCAGACAGGTGGACTAGCAGAGAGCAAGCGAACCTTCTGAGGTCTATGCAGGCACAGAGAGGGTATGGACGAGTGTGGACTGAGCCACACATTTGAGGGCTATTTGTATAATATGTATTTTATAGCTACCAAATGTATTTTATAACTACCAAATGCTTACCCAGATGTCTTTTATAGCTACCAAATATATTTTAAGCTACCAGATGCCTGCCTTTCTAGGCAATTTCCATGTGGTTTCTTCATTTAGCTGGGCTTCGTTCATTTGCTTACTGGCTTTTCTCTGTTCTTGAAGAGGCTCACTGATCCTCACTAAGTAAATGTACACTGCTGTCCCTTGCCCTGAGCCCATGTGATACAGAGTCATTGCTGGACTACACATATGGCCCCAAGGGCTTGAATAAGACTTGTCCCCAGAGGGCCCACTCATTGTGTTTTTTGCAGTCCCAGGGACCTCTGTCTGGGTTCTCTGGGTAACTTGGCTCTCTAGAGGGCTGCGGATGGCCCTTGCTCTTTCTAGTGTTTCCCAAGGCTCCCTGCCTGAATCTGGGAGAAGGCTGATCCTGCATTTAAATCAGGCCATCACCGTTTTCCCTGAGAACAAGCACATTTGAGGCAGAAAGAGCCAGAGAGACTGTCGCATACACAGACTCAGCTGTACAGTGCCACTTGCCAGTCCAGCCAAGGGTCAGGGCAGGGGACATAGGGCTCTGTGTTGGATCCACCATCTTCCAGACTGGGTCCTGGACAAAAGCCCTGGCTAATCTCTATCTTGATGCCCCCTCTGTATCTCATGCCATTTTAGGCACAGATGGATTGAAGGTTAGGTCAGTGTCTCCTAAGAGTACAGTGAGGCTGAGGAGACATTGTCATCACAGGAGGTGACAGCTGTGTGTGTGTTACTTCCAGTGGGGCAGTTGTGATGATAGAACTCAAGGTCTCAGCTAACATATGTGTTTATGCCTTAAGTTCTAGCAAAATGTTTAAAAGGTAAAATGATGATGACAACAAAGCCCAGGCATGATAGACAGCACATGCCTGTGAGAGCAGCAGCTAGATATGGGAAAATCAGGAGTTTACGGTCATACTGGCTACAGAGTGAGTTTGAGGCTAGCTGGGAGACAGGAGGCTCTGCCTCAGAAATAGAACAGAACAAAACAAAACAAACCCCAACAACCTCCACTGCTAATCACAGAGAGAGAGAGAGAGAGAGAGAGAGAGAGAGAGAGAAGAGGAGAAAGAAAGAGAAAGAGAGAGAGAGAGAGACCTAAGAAAGTCGTTCAGGGGATAGAGAGATGGCTGTTCTCCCAGAGGTCATGAGTTCAATTCCCAGCAATGACATGATGGCTCACAACCATCTATAATGAGATCTGGTGCCCTCTTCTGGCATGCAGGTCTAAATGCAGACAGAATATTATATACATAATAAATAAATCTTAAAAAGAAAGAAAAGAAAATGGCTCAGCAATTAAGAGTGTTGGCTGTTTTAGCAGAAGACCTGAGTTCAATCCCCAGCACTCACATGGTGGCTCGCCACCAGCTGTAACTCCAGCTCAATGGGATCTGATGCTCTCTTCTGGTCCCCATGGTCCCTAGACAAGAACATGGCCTTGTCTATAGGCAGACTATGTGCAGGCACACCCACACACATAAAATACATACATTAAAAACACTATAACCAGCTTTACAGAGGCTGCACATACAGTGTTCCTGGAGTCTACGACTGTGAATAAAACTTTCCCTCAGCTTTACGGTCAACGAATCACAGAGGAGCCCCTGCCCTGTAGGGCCTGCCCACTGTAAGAGCAGGAGCAAGCGACCTACTTTTCATCCCTTTTCACATATGTTCACTGCACCTTTTCTATATCTACATGTTATTTATTTGTGGTTATTTTTTTTTCTTTAAGAAGTTTCACGTGTTTTGAAATGTTGCCCGTATGTCCATGCCCCACATGCATGCATTCCTAGAGGAGGCCAGAAGAGGTCATCAAATCCCCTGAGACTGGAGTTGCTGATGGTAGGTTGTGAGCTGCCATGTGAGTGCTGGGAGTTGAACCCAGGTGCCCTGCAAGAGCAACTGATGCTCTTAACTGCTCTTTAGAGCCACCTCTCCAGCCCCTATTTATAATAAAAAAAAAAAAAAAAAAGACAAGAGTCTCACTCAGAAGCCCAGGATGGTTTGCAACTTTCTGTGTAGCTCAGGATGTTCACCTGCCTCAGTTTCCCAAGTGCTAGGATTCTAGGCCTGCAGCCGAATTAGCTTAGACTTGTCCAGAAGTCTGAATACTTCACTGTGTCTCACTGTCACCCGTGGTGTTTGGAACACTCACAGGCTGTACTGACTTATAGCCAGGGGTAATGGCTCATGCTATATAGCCTGGGTATGCTCCTGCCTCAGCACTCTGGTGTGTTTGTGCAGCAATGGAATAGTCTTACAATGAATCCTGTCACATCCCCGTCGCTCAGTGACACCGGCAATTTACTGCCAGGATCGTTTATGAATATTAAATGAGTGATGAAGCTTGAGAGAATTAGTGTTTGAAAAGCGTCTACAACAGGGGCATAAGTGCATTAAATAAGCAGATTAATAAACAGCTGCATGGAATACCCACTCCCCCTCACCCCCAGGAAGTCAGCCATCATTTTGTAGGGTTTTTAATTTGTAGTGGTACGGTCCTATCCCTGAATGTCAGGGCCCTTTATGAATGGCATTAGTGGTTTTTTTTTTTTTTTTTTTTTTTTTTTTTTTTTTTTTTTTTTTTT
>NW_026596101.1:0-80812 GCF_907164565.1 Psammomys obesus | reverse complement strand
TTTTTGTTTTTTTTTTTTTTTTTTTTTTTTTTTTTTTTTTTTTTTTGTGTGTGTGTGTGTGTGTGTGTGTGTGTGTGTTTGGGGGGGAAGCAGCTCACAGAACATAAGCTTCTGGGGAGAGTGCTAACTGGGAGCTTTGCCGAGGCTCCTTAGGGGAAGGTTCTGGTAAGGCATGCTGGAGCCTAAGGGCAGGTGGGTTTGGAGCTCATTAGTGGGGCTTCTTGGTCTTATCCTGGACATGTGTGTCTGTGCATGCTGCTGTGCGGAGACCAGACCGAGAGCATCGAATCCCTGGAACGGAATGGCTGTGAGCTTACATATGGGTGCTGGGAATCCTCTGGAAGAGCATCAGGTGCTCTTAACCACTGAGCCACCTCTCCAGGCTCCTGGACTCCAATCATTGGCTTCCAAGGAAGCACCTCAATCTCCCTGGCCCCAGTTTCCTAGAAAAGGGACACAACAGTGATCCTGAAAGCACTGTTGAGAACCTAGTGTGCCAGCTCCTATAAAGGTCTGCACCTTCCCAGTTCCCAGTTCCCAGTTCCCGTCTCCTCCTCAGGGGGGCCTGCGCTGCCCCACCCCATGATCTGTCCATTCTCCCTTCGGTTGACTGCACAACCCCCATCACCCAATAGAATGGGAACAGTATCTGCTGACACCCCTTCACCTGTGGGGACCTCGTTAGCAGCTTTGTTAGCACCTAGTAGGTGCACAAGTAAAAACCTACCAAATGTAAGCTAAAAGGTAACAGGCAGCCGCACAGCCCACCACACTGTCTCTACTTAGTGCAGGGCTGGCACGGGGCCACTCAGACTGTGGAGCTGGAATGGCCAGGAGTAGGAAACCCTGGACAGAGACAGCTGTCTTCGCTATGGCTTCAGAGCTCAATAAATATTTGTCGGTCATTTATCGATTGATTCTCACAGCACCTGGCCCTGGGCCTGACTGAGAGCCTCCATTAGGAAGTCAGGAACATGAGACAGAGATAGCCGGTGTTTCCTCCTGGTGTCTCTCCCGCAGGGGGCTGGGTGAATAGGAGGCTTTGCCCAGCTCCAGCTCTGTCCAACTGAATGAAGATAAAAGGCAAGGCAGCTGGAGAACAAAATGTCACTGTGATTGCCAATCAACACGGTTCAAGAGCGAGTGTGGCTGGAAGGCAGAGCTGGCTGCGTTCCTGCCCAGGTGCAGTAGTGCTGGAAGCTGGCCAGACAGCCGCTTCTTCCAGGGGAGGGGGAGAGCCTGGCCACCTATAGGCTGCCCACCAGGCTAGCTCTGACTGGGTCTGTTGACACATTTCCTTTAGATCCCTGTGTGTGTGTGTGTGTGATCCCCAAATGTATGGAAAGAGGTAGAAAAGACGGGTTCAGCTAGGGCAAGGAGGTATGGCAGTCCAAGAAATTGGGTGCTCAGTTATTACCTTTGTTAGCAGAGGATGGAGGAAACAGGCTCACCGGCCTTTTGGGGCTCCTGTTCCACTGACAGGCAAGGAGCTGAGCTCTGGACACTTCCCTTCCTCAGGTCATCCTGTTTGCTCAGCCACTCCAGGAGGTGAGCATTAGTTCACCCGCTGAGGCTGGAGGTGTTGGCTGACACACCAGAGGGACTGACAGACACCGGAAAAATGGTTTCGGAGTTCCAGGCAGGAGGAGAGGGTGATGGGAGGAGGGGGCAGGGCAGCGGTTAGGAGCCAGTGAATGAGCACCGCATGTGGCGGGAGTTAGTGCTGAAGTCAGGTTCTCAGACAGCTCACTGTGTTCGTCCTTTTCTTCATTGTGGTGGCTCGGTTCAGGGTGGTTGATTTTGCGGTTAGGGTAAACCAGAAGGGACCCTCATGGGTGGAGCCTCCGAAGGGAATTCAGAGTTCTGCGGGCACTGTGCCATTTGCCCACTTGGGGGAGCTAGGAGTGGCGCCCTCTCACTCCCCTGGGGTGTGTGCTGGGGTGTGCTTAGTCAGTGGAGTCTGTGGGGTTGCAGTGGGGTCTGGACAGACAGGGGCTGGGGCCCCTAAGAGAATGGTAGACATCCTGAGACATCCTGAGACATCCTCCCTGCACCTCAGTTCCCATAGGCGGATGCAATCAGTGGCTGCATCCACTGATTGCCAAGCCCATTCCCTGCCCCAGCTTTAGCCTAGACCTCTTCCTCCCTTCACCGGGCACCATACCTGCCCCACTGCCTCCCAAAGCCCACCGTTATCACCTGAGATTGTTCCAGGGCAGAGTCTGACCATCTAGAGATGTCATCTAGCGCCCTTACAAGGAGTGAGCTTTAGGTTAAACCAAGAAAGACGTCTCTCTGATGAGTGTGCTGCCAGGTGATGAGAATAAATGGCAGAACCACATGGACAGCATGCAGCGTCCCAGTTCTTTTTTTTTTTTTTTTTTTTTTTTTTTTGTCAACTTGACACAAGCCAGGGTCACCCAGCAGGAGGGAGTGCCAGTTGAGAAAAATGCCTCATTTTGCCTGTAAGAAAGTCTGTAGGACACGCTCTCAGCTGATGACTGATGTGGGAGGGCTCAGTCCAGCATAGGCAGTACCGCCCTTGCCACGTGGTTTCAGGTGTTTAAGAAAGCAGGCAGGCTGAGCAAGCCGTGGGGAGCAAGCCAGTGAACAGCGTTTCGTCGTGGCTTCTGCTTCAGCTCCCACCTCTAGGTTTCCATGTTGAGTTCTTGCCGTGGTTCCCCTCAATGGTGGACTGCAAGCTGTAAGCTGGAATAAACTCGTTCCTCCTCCACTAAGTGGCTTATGGTGACGGTATCTTATCGCAGCAATCGAAGCCTAATAAGGACAGATATAAACAGCAGACTGACCTGGTCACGGTTAGGCTTCCAGGCTAACCAGGCTGACCAGGCTGCTTGGTAACTGTGCACAGGAAAAAGTAGGCAACCTGTCTCTCCTTGGCCTCCTCACCTGTGGAACCAGAAAGCCTGCACTCCATGAAGCTGGATGTGTGGCAGGTACTCTGCCATCTGCCTCAGCAGCTCGTGCTGGGGACAAGCAGTACTCGTGTTAGCTCTTATCTGACCACATGGTTATATGTGTTCACATAGACACAGACACACCTCTCCCACCTTCCAGCTCTAGAACTTGGGGTAGGTTTGTGTTCATCTATGAAGCCTACCCAGACCGTCCACAGCCTGGGTTAGGGTCTTCCCTGGCCTCACAGCACCCCCGACCGTACACCTGCCACACGTTATTTTCTACTGTCGCCGTCAGTCTTCCTCGGGTACGAGCTATCTGAGCATGCAGGGCTGTGACTGGCCCCTATATAAATGCTTTTCCAGATAGGGTTTCTCTTTGTAGCCTTGGCTGTCCTGGACTTGCTTTGTAGACCAGGCTGGCCTCAAACGCACAGCTATCTGCCTGCCTCTGCCGCCCTGAGTGCTGGGATTACAGGCATAAACCACCTTGCCTGAGCCCTTGTTGTATTTTCACATCTGTCACTGTGCAGGAAATATAAGGCTACTTAGGAGATTGCTGAATGAGTAGATAGGTGAGTGAATGACTGAATGAAGGTGAGCAGGACTTTGAAACATGAGACTTCCATGGGTAGAGCTGAGGAGATGGGACATTCAAGGCAGAGAGGGCAGTGCTATCTAAAGCTGAGAGATTGGAAGGGTGTACCCCAGGAAGGGTATATGAGCAGGTGCCCCTCAGAGGGGTAACCTGGGACTTAGCAGGAAGTAATGAAAGGGTATGTGGTAGGCCCAGCTGGGATGCTTTGTGTAGAGAAAGAAGTGTGGCTGTGATGGGGTGGGCCTGGTGAAGGGTGGGAGGGGCTGAGGGAGGATTCCTTCACTTCTGCCTGATCCCAGGGACCTTGCTGAATGCCTCTGTCACACTGTGAATTCTTTATGAGGTAACGGGAGCAACTGGCCTGACCCTTTTCACAGCCACACTGTAGTGTTTCAGGGGTGGAAAATGGAGGCACTGTTGTTTGGTTGGTTTTCTCCTAAAAGTCTTCTTATGCACCGAGACACACTGCTTGTCTCTCCCCTAACACCTTTCCTCTCTACGGAGGGGCTGGCCCAGCGTGTGTGATGCGTGCCGATGTGGAGTCCTAGATGCTGTCACTCAGTTCCTGAAGGAATAAATCTTACATAGCTTCCCACTGAGATGGACTCTCTCCCTCCATCTGCTTCCTCTATGGAGACCTTGGCTGGAGTAGTTAGATGCCAACATAGGCCTTTGGATGGGCACCTACACAGGAGACTTCTCTCTGAAGGTCTTAGGACCAAACAGAATCCTGCTGCTCTAAAAGCAGTAGGAAAGACAGTGTTTGGGCCAGCAGCTGAGGCCCGTGAAGGTTGCAAAGAAGTTGGAGGCTGTTTGGGTATATCATGAAATTCTGTACACTGAGGACACTTGTGCAGCCATGGCCTGCACACAGGGAGGGGACAGTGCAAAGGGAGAAGACTGAGAGAGGCTGAGTGACTCACTCAGCAACACACAGCCAATGTGCAGCCAAGCCAGAGTTTGAACTGGGTCTTCTGGCTCCCTTCCACTGTGTCATAAAGCCACTCGGAGTATGAGGCCACTTACCTGGGACAGGCTTGTGAATTGCCACATTTAACCAGCCCTTACAGTTAACCCTCTTCTGACAATGAAAAGTGGATGCTTGCAGGAGCCATGTGTACCTCATCTGCTGAGCTCCAGGCTGGACACAAGATTCTGGGGAGCCTGATGCTGGTTGTTTCTTTATACCTCTGTTGGAGGCAGGTAGGGGAAAAAGCCTGCACAGACAAGAAAAATCGAATACTGAGCACTGGATGGAAGTGCAGACAGATAACAGGTTCAAGACTGACACTGGGCCGACTTGATATCTGTTGGTGTCAAGAGCTAAGGGTGATCTCAGTGGGTAGTCCCATGGTTCTCTGTGGTTGATTTGAGGAGAAGGCCCTGTGGAAGTGAGCTCTTCTGCCGGATACACCGTGAATCTCTTTTTAATCTCAGATGCAGAGCTATGCATTGGATTCTGAATGCCACTCTGAGAACACTTGTTTTCAAGATGAGCATCTCCACATCTGTGCTTCCTGGGAAAATTTCTCTCATCAGTCTCTGTCACCTGGCCCAAGGTGGGGTGATAATGGTGTTCAACAAGCCTCTGCTGGGAGCTGGGCACAATGCTGAGCATTTGAGTGTTACCTCAGCCCATGCTCTGAGAAACTCTGAGAGGTTGGGATTGCTGTTATCTGAATCTTTGAGGTGAGCTGGGAGCTGAGAGAATTCCATCATCGGTAGGTGTTACCTCAACGGCTCGTGTATTAAGACTTGGCCCAGCGTGTGATGCTGTTGGGAGCCATAGAGTCTTTGGGAGTTGGGGCCTGATAAGAGGAAGTTAGTGTTGGTGTGCTTTTAAAAACTATTTTATTTACATTTCTTAAACCTCTACCTCCCTTCTCCACCCCAATCCCTTCCAACACCAGGTAGGAGAGAAAGAAGGTTAGTGGGGAGAGGAGACAGAGTTCTCTTTAGCTACTTCCTGCTGGTTAGGGTTGTTGGCTTCCTTGAGGCAAGTCCATTCTTCTTCATTTCAGGGTATCTCCAACTTCTTCTTGTCAAAGTGCAACAACAGTTACAGCAGGGGGGAAGGCAGCAGCATTCTGCTTCCTTGGAGTCCCCCAACACACTCTGGGCTCTGGCATTTATTCTCTCTCCAGAGAGACTCATAATGAGACTATCTGCGTGTAGCTAACATCCCCTCTCAGAGCCCACACCAGGCAATGGTTTGCTGCTGTGGACAATCTGAATCAGCCCCATATCCCATACCTGGGATTAAAACAAAAACTATTTACATAACATAGCTGAGTTTACAAAGAAACCAAAACATCCATTACAAGTTAGGCCATCAGGGTACATGTCCTTGAAGAGATAGTGGGACCTGAAGCCCCTTCCTTCTCCCTGACCCCCTGCTCCTGGCGTTAGGAGGTGGACAGATGGTAACCCTGAAAGTGACAGTTTGTGCTGCTGTCATGACATAACAGTGTCAACACAGGCCCAAAGCAGCAGGACCAAGTCGATCATGGACTAAAACCTCTGTAAGCCAAAATATCTTTTTTCCCTTTAAGTTGATTGCCTGTGCTATTTTGTCACAGTAGTGGAAAGCTGATTATCACAGAGAGTAACTTCTGTATCACAGTTATCACACTGTCATCTCTTGGGAAGCAGTGCTAACTCTGAAGCTCAGGTCTCCTGACCTCTATCTAAGGCTACTCTTGTGCTTTCTCTCCCAGGTATGCCAAGTACAGTTTGGAATTCAGAGCACAGGCTCCGTGAAAGCTGGCCAGGGACCATTTACTTGCTTGCCTGGTCCACACTGGATAGCCAGCTGTCCCCTGCTTATTGTACTCCATCCATAGGTCTGTGTTTCTGTTGCCAGCATGGCTTCCCACCTTCTCTGCCCGCTCATCCTGTGATCCCACTTCATGGCACACTTCAAACAGTGATTTATAAAATATTTTATTGTGATAAAATTTATAGTAAATGGGTGAATGCTGCCAAATGGTCCATGGCAGTAGTTCCAGTGCTCTGGAGGCTGAAACAGAAGGATCATGAGTTTGAGGCTGACCGATGGTAAAGGAACAAGATGATCCTCCCCTGTTAAAAAAAAATGGTAAATGCTATTTATATCTCACCAAAGTGGCTTACAACCAATGAAAAGCACACATAAAGGGTCCTGCCATGGCTGTCCAGGTAGGCTGATTCTTCTTGTTGGGACTGGGAATCGCTACAAGTATGCATTTGGCTTGGACAAGGGCTAGTTGCCCAGATACAGGGGCAAGAACAAGACCAAACACAGTATTATCACACATGGCAGGCCTCGCAGGGAGCTAAGGGTCCATTTACAGCCCGGCAACTCCCCAGGAGCTGTTGTCCTGATGCTCCTCTGCAGCAAGACATTGTTTCCCTCTCCAGTGCCAGGTCAGGGACAAGAAGATGACTATTGGCTGCCCAGCCCCTCTGCTCCTGTCATGTGTTTCCATAACTCTATACCTGTTTGCTGAGTCCTCGCTCTGCCCATCTACTTCTGCTCCGGCTCCTGGGCTCCCTGCCAGAGATGGGAAGGTTCTACTTAGACCAGATTCTAGCTGTCCTTGCTGCTCCAGGACTTCTCTCCTCCCATGGTTCCTGTTGTCCCCCACTTCTACAGGCCTGTGGCATTTTTACTTCTTTCCTTCATTGGCCTTTGGTATTCTTTGTCCTGTCCTCTCCTGGCTCATGACATTTGTCATCTTGGACACCTGCTGGCTGTGTTGTCTCTTGTTCATGGTCTGTGGCCCTTGGCTCTTCAGCCCCATGGCTTTGTATCTTTGCTCTGTTTTTTTTTTCCCACCCACCTGTTTGCATCTGTTAGCCAGAAACCATTGGACACACAGTTTACCCCAACCACATCATACAGAGCCAGTGGATGATTGACTGTGACTGGTCCTGTTCCCAGTGACTAGGGTGACAGAGCCACACACTCAGCTTTCCTCCAGAGGAGCCTTGTGACCCACAGGCCTCATTTATTTATTCAACAGATGTCAGCAGTAGGGACTATTTTACCGACTCAGTGTTGGGGACCAAAGTTCTGGGTGATAGACTAGAAAAGAGGTCCATCTTACCTGCCTAGGGCTTTGTTCCTGTGTGTATGTATCCATGCGTGTGTGAAGGAGGCCCTCAATTAGTGTACAGTATAGTACTCAGGGGAACACGCAGCAGGCATGAGGACAGGCGAGTCCCAGTTCATGAAGAGATGAAGTGGGCCTGTGAAGTACAAGGCACCACGGTCTTAGGTTCCTGTTCTTAGACATGATTCTCTCACAGAGAGTGTCAAGGAGCCTCTCCCCAACTCCTTCCCAAGTATCCTTTCCCTAAGAGACTGTTCAATAAGAAACATGAGTTTCCTCTAGGGAGTCATTAAGAAAGACAAGTTCTTATGTCCTGCCTAGTCTTGCAGGAGGTGAGCAGGTACTACCAAGGACCCTGGGAGATAATAAACAGTCATAGGTCTTCTAGAAGCAGTCAGAGCAGGCTGGGGAAGTGCCCTCCTCGTCCTCTGAGTCCAGTTTCACCTGCCTATCCAGAGTTCTGTCCTGCTTGAAGACCACAGAGTCATTTCTGTGGGGCCAGAAATGTAGAGATTGTTGGCAAAATGGCAGATGCAAGGAGAGGAAATTCTCTTTATACAGAGAGTGAGAGGTGTGCATTTGGATTGAGTGAAGCCTGGAGGTACACTTCTGAAGAAGAATACTCTGGAAAGAGGCATTAGGAGGGCCTTGGGATGCAAGTAGTTTGGAATGTTCTAGAGAGAAGTAAGAAGGTCTGAGTGAATAAGCAGAGTGAGTGAGGGTGACCTGGGAAGAGATCAACCATGTAATGGAGGACATTACATGGTAATGTTTTGACTTTTGCTCAGGTGACTCTGAGAGCCACTGGGGGACTTGGGGCCACCAGCAACAGCACCAAAGGTGGTATGTCAAGTGTCACTCTGGCTCCATTCACCTGGAACAATAAAAGAAGAAAGCAAAGAGTGGTAGAATGACTCTGGGACTCTAGTACTGTTCCCCCGAGCCAGGCAGTCAAGATAAAGACCAGAGTGTGACCAGAGGAAATGAGAAATGGCGGCAGAACTGCAGGCAGAACTAGGTAGTATGGACGTCCGTCTGTGACACCTGTCCTCTCCTGGCTGGAGGAAGTCTCATGCAGCACCCACACCATGGGTGTCCGGCAGGCTAGACTACCCTCCCTTCTTCAGCCTGTGCTCCCACTCCTTTGTGCCATCCCTGCTAGCATTCTGAAGTAGACATCTCAATGCCAGATGCTGTCATGGAAACGAAGAGATGGGGAAACAGGAGAGGCCCAGGGGAGGGATGGGGGTGGAAGGGACGTCATTGCCTTGCTCACCCTGTGCCCTGCTTTCACCAGCTCATTCTGTCAAGCGACAGCTCTGAGGAACCAAGTTGGGGCAGGCAGAAGGAGTGATGGAGAAGACAGAGCTGGCTGCATGAACTGGGGAGTACAGGGGTCAGAGCAGCCACCGTGAGGCCAGACATAGCTTTGTCATAGGCTCCAGGATTCATGCAGACTGGCTCCAGGATGTGACTCCCCTGCTGACCTCTTCCCATACTCCATTGCTCCTGTGCTCAGCAAGAGCCTATGCAGTCACCTCCCTTGGACACCTTCAACATGTCATCACGTCAGAGTTTCTGATCCTCTAGTGCACCGACAGGAGCTGTTCTGTTATGTCACCTGGTCCCCTTAGCCTGGTGCCCCTTTTCTGGCACCTCATTCTAGAAAAAAGTGTTTCTCCTTCTCTACCCCAACCCATCACTCAGCTCTTGCTGCATCCTTTCTGTGTGTGTCCATTGTTTGGCCTCCCCTGCCCCGTTTAAGAAGTCAGCTTCAAGTTTTGTAGCTCCCGGACTCAGCAGGACACCTGGCTCTAAGTCCCCCAAGGCCATGCTGGAACCTTGAGTTGTGGAACCGAGGAATGGTCTCCCTGAGGCTCAGTTTTCTGACCTGTTCAAGGGATTGGTACGTGGACCAGCCTGGTAGGACTTGATGGGTTTTTCCAGGTGTAGCTCTGTGTCTTTGTTACTTGCTGTTGTTACTGTGTTGTTATTTTCCTTATTATTGAGATGAAAATTTCTGACAAAAGCCATTGAAGGAAGGAAGGAAGGAAGGAAGGAAGGAAGGAAGGAAGGAAGGAAGGAAAGGAAGATGGTAGGTAGGTTGGCTGGTTTATTTTGCCTCATAGTTCAAAGGGCTACAGTCCACAGGGATGTGGAATGGCTGGTCACAACCTGTCTGCAGCCAGTGTGATGCTGATTTCAGTTGTCTGCATTGTGTTGTCTAGAATGTCTGAGAGGAAGTCTCAGAAAGGGCTTATCTAGATTAAGTTGGCCTATGGGTATGTCTGTGCTGGATTTTCTTTTTTTTAAGATTTTAGAAAACATACCTAATTGTTTGTTTGCTTATTTAGTGTATGTATGTGTGTATGCTCTTGTGTGTGTGTGTGTCTGTCTTAGCTTTAATTGTCAGCTCTACACATCCTAGAGTCATCTGAAAGGAAAGCCTCAGTTGAGGAATGGCCTGGGTCAGATTGTGGATGGGTCTGTGGGCGAGTGTCTTATTTATTAGGTGATGCAGGAGGATGCAGCCCACTGTGGGTGGAAACATCCCTAGGCAGATAGTCCTGGGCTGTGTACGAAAGCTAGCTGGGCATGAGCCTGAGCGAGCCAGCAAGCAGTGTGCTCCACTGTCTCTGCTTCGAGTTCCTGCCTTGGGTTTCTGCTGGACTTCCCTCACTGATGGACAGTGACCTGACCCAGAAGCATGAGCCAGATAAACCCTCTCCTCCCCCCCGATGTTCCTTTGGTCAGAGTTTTATCACATCAACAGAAAGGACGCTAAACTTCAACCCCACCACTGTGTGTGCCATGATGTATGTGTGGAAGCTGAGGACAAGTTATGGGAGTTAGGTCTCTTCTTCCATGATCTGGGTCCTAGAGTTTGAACTTAGGTCTTCAGGCTTGCCAGGAAGTGCCCTTACTGGTTGAATGGTCTCATTAGCCCTGAGGGATTTTCTTAATTGCCTTCATTGCTTTGGAAGCACTCACCTGAGATATGAGCGGTAGTAGTGCGAGCCAGGGCCTGGGGGCCAGTGTCAGATGCTTTCTGCTTCTGGCTATGATCTGATGTGGCTGGCCACCCAGGCTCCTCCTGCCTTGACTCCCTGCCATGGTAGACAGCGCCTTGGACTGGTAACTGAAACAAACCCTCTCTTCCTTGGGCTGCTTTTGTCAGATTGTTTGGTCACGGCAACAGGAGAACTGAACAACAAGACTAAAGGCAATCAGGAAGCAGAGAGAAACAAGAAGAGTGAGTCACCACCCCAAGGAAAGTTTCACTGCTTCTCTCTTTTCCCCCTTTTTATTCAGATCCATTCTCAGTCCATGGCATGGTGCCACCCACGACGTTAGCTACCACCTCAGCCAAACCTCCCTGGAAGCCTCTCACAGACAGTCTGAGAGGAATGTCTGCTGGGCAACTCTAAATCCATCCTGTGTGACAGTCAAGATGACCATCACACTCAACTTTCAAGTCTCCTCAGCAATGATGGAGGCGGGGGAGGGGCTCCACCACAGGCTTTGTTTACGAACGGATCATTTCTCTGTGAGGAGGAACAAATCTTCTAAATCGTACCTCCCCTGCCTTTGGGGAGATGTTAGCAGCCTTACCTTGAGTTGTCAAGCATCCCTCTTTCTAGGCACGGGAGGACAAAGGGAGCATGTGCGATTCACGCATGTGCAATTCACGCATGTGCTGCTCGATGGGACAGGCAAATCTGACACATGCCCGTCTCCATACTCTCCCCGTGACAGGCTTTGTGCTATGGTCCAGAGAAACGCAGGGCTATGGGTGCATGGAGGCTGGGGGCTTGTAGCTCATCCTAAGGAACCTGGGCACACTCCCTGGGGGATGTAGGGTGTTGCAGAAGGTGAGAGGAGCACAGGGCCTGGAAGTAGTGTGATCTGCCTAAGACATCAGAAGAAATGAGGTGCTGGAGGCTCGAGTCAAGATTGAGGGCAGAGGGTACCGGAGAGCAAACCTAGAGAGTGTGGGGCCTGTTGCTTTTGGACTCAGAGTTAAGGCCATATCGTCCCCTCTTCCTGGTCCAGCCTACACTCTCTCCATCGTAGTGAGCAATAGAGTGTTATGCTTTGGGTAAGAGTCCCTTCTCAAGGCCATTGTCTTGAAGGCTTGGTCTGCAAACTCTATTGTTCTTGGGAAGTGCCTGGACCTTTAAGAGGTGGGGCCTAGTGGGAGATCTGTAGGCTATTTTAAAGCTATCTCTGGAAGGAGACTGAGGGACTGAGGGACTGTGGCAGCTTACTCTTTCTTTCTTTCTTTCTTTCTTTCTTTCTTTCTTTCTTTCTTTCTTTCCTTCTTGGGCAAGGGTGAGTGTCTTCATGCTATCACTTGCTCCAGCCTTCAAACCTCAGGCCCAGAGCAATAGCACCAGCTGGTTCTGGTTGGAACCTCAAAGCTTTGAGCCCAAATCCACCTTCCTCTGTGTTGGTGGGTGGTTGGTTCCAGGCACAAGAGGGGAAGAGGAAAGAGAAACAGGAGGGCCCTGATGTGCCTTTTGTGGCTTTCATAGTCTTCTCGAATTAACCTGGAGCAGTGTTTTCCACAGATGCTTCAGGGAGCATGAGTAGAAAGAGGTTCCTTGTTGAATAGCCAGGGTCCCCCAATCCCTATCAAAGACTGTAACCTGGTTGGACAGAGTCTGTCTTTGAGTCTCAACTCTACCATGTGTCACTGATTGCAGGAAGTGAAACTTTTCTGGGGCTGCCTCTCTTTTCTTGTCTGACAAATGGGAACAACGGTAGTATTACTGACATTAAGTTATGGGAATTTATGAGACCATGCTTAGTAGGCAATCCTCTACCCCAGCATGTAGCCAGGAGCTGTGCCTGATTCCAGCTGGAGCCCAGAAGGGCTCAGTACAGATCTCTCAGCTTCCAGAGCCATCTGGGCCAATACTTTTTCCTTAGGCATCTGGCAGGCAAGGTCTGAGGGGATGCTGTGACCTGGTCAGGCCAGGGTAGAACTGCTGGAAAAATAGTAATGGCTAAAACAAAGCCACTGAGACTTAACTTTGGTCCCTATGGCAACATGGGGTCAACTCATGTATTCTTACAAGCCTTCTAGGGCCCGTGGGAACATGTGTTGCAGAGAGATCAGGGTCATCAAGGTCAGCCAACATCCCCAGAATGTTTAGCTGGTACGCCCCAGCCAGGATGGGTCTTTTCGGCTTGAGATCATGGTTCATGACCTCGTGGTTCAATGTCTGTCACCATAGGAAGGAGGTGGACTCTCAACACAGACAGCGCCTGTGCTTCTGCTTCAGACCATGCCCTTCCCATGACGTGATTTGTGCTGTCCTCCCAAAATGAAGCCGGTGTCCCTCTCAGCTGTTGGCAGGATATACCACCACTACCTGCAGGAGCGGCAGCGAGATGGTGCCCACGGGTGGAGGAGGGCAGGAGGAAACCATCCGTTATGAAATGACAGCATTACCCTGCAGGAATGGTGGCATACCACACCTCACACTCTGCAGCCAGTTGAGGCCTGTAACCTCAGAGTCAGGGATTGCACTTACAGAAGTGCTGTGGGGAGCCCAACCCACACTCAGGCTTCTTGCCAACCATAAACCAAGAGCTAGCTGATCTGTCCTGAGCAGGTTAAGCTGCGCAGCAGGTTTGGGGCTACATGTAAATAGAACTGGGGCTCTAGACTCAAGAGAACTACAGGCTGATAGTTCTACCTACGTATGTCCAGAGAACACTGGTGGATATACAGTTCTTTGTTATGTGGAAATTTGCTGGAGCCATAGGTAACCACTATTCATTTCGGCAATTCAGATAACGCCTCGGATCATTTATAGATCCTCAGAGAAAGTGTGGGACTCCACACCCTTCCATTCTGTGAGGCTAACAGAGGGAGGAGCAAGCAGGGATAGACAGCCCATAGCTGTGCTCCCTTTGTGAGCTGCAGGCACTGCCTCTCACGTCCCCTTGGGGCTGGGAAGGGAGAAGAGGCCTGAGACTCTGCCTGCCCCAGGCCCATGGTCATGTGGCAATAATGCCTCAATTCCTACAGGGCCAGCTAACTCAAAAGGTTCTTAGCTGGATGTGATGGTTCATCCTAGGAGGATTGCTATGAGTTAGAGGCCAGCCAATGAGAAAGGAGCCAAGGAGAGAGTGCCCCCCCCCCTTAATCATGAGCATAATTAGGGGTCAGATCACTAGTCCCACTGCAGAATGCTTAGCAGCTTTGGAATGACACTTTCCACCCTCTTTTGCTGGCAGACTCCTCTATATTCCTCAATATGTAACTTAAATGTCATGTAACTTGTGAATGGTCTACAGCTTCTCTAGGCTCCTTCAGTGTGTCCTCTCTTAGAAGACCACATGGTCAGGCATTAGCCTGGGGAATTTTGTACTCACTGTCCTGAAATAAAGTCTCTACTCTGCAGAACTCTTTCTACATACCTTACATACTCTTACTACTCGTCCATTTGAACTGTGTGATGTGGTGGTTTTGCAGTTTGTTTATCAGTAATATGTGACCTTAAGCACGGTCCAATTTAGAACATTTTCATCACTTCCAAAGAAACTTTCCATCCACTACAGCTAGCCCTACCCCTTGCACCACCCTGCCGACGTGTGCCAGCCATAGAGACAGGTTGGCCTGCGCTGAACATTTCACATGAGCAGAGTCACACAGTATAAGGTGCTTCATGACACTTGGCCCATGCCTTCAGCCTCTTGGCCCAGCATTCTGTTTTGTTTTTTCCATTTTTATTTTAACTTGTATCCGTTGATTTTATTTTCTCTCAGTTCCATGTACAATATGCAATGTACTTTGATCATTTTTCCTACTATCCCTACTTCTGCTGAACCCCTTCTTTCTCTTGAGACCCCTCCTGACCTCATATCTGTTTTTTGTTTCCAGTGCATTTAGTTAGAGTCTCCTGCCTGGGGGTGGAGTCATTTACTTAAGCAAGGGCAACCTACCTGTGACTACACCACCAGGAATATGACATTCCACCCCAAGCAGCTTCCAATCAGTTCTCAGGGAGGGCAGGGCCTTATGAACCCCACCCCTACCCATGATGGGCTGTTGATGAATTCAGTTTTATACAGGTCTTAGCACCCATTACAGCAGTGGTTCTCAGCCTGTGGGTCATGACTCCTTTGGGGTCACATCAGATATTTATACTACAATTGATAACAATGCCTGCCTGCCATCTGTCTTCTCTGCTGCCACTCAGGAGGTACCCAATCTTGAGACATCTCAGCAAAACACCTTTCCCTCTCACTTCCTCCCAATGCTCATCATTGCTCTTTGATTAGAAATTCTGGTAACTGGGGAGGAAACCCGAAGAAGATGGAAAGCTCATCCCCAACGGTGCATCCTTGATATTCCTATCCCGAGATGCTGTCTCCATCCATCAGAAAGCTCTGGGACCATCGCACTCAGCCCAGCCCACCTTTGTAAAGTGATGGGGGTAGGCAGGCTGAGCGAGTCGAGCCCTGGGTCTGAGGATCCATGGGGTATGCAGCAGAAGTTGTGGAGATCAGTGTCTGTACTTTCATGATGGGGCTGGGAGGGGTGGCCTGATTCCAAAGTGATCTTCAGGCAGAAGTAGGATACTGCGTAGTGTCTAGAGGTGGGGGTACAGGGATGCCCCAGATTGCAGGGAAGGGAGCTCCTGATCCCTAGTGCCCTCAGGCTTCTGAGCTTCCTGCTCTGCCCAGGGCCTTCCCCAAGCAGACTTTACCTGGAGCCAGAGTTCCAAACACACAAGGAGAAAGACCAAGGCCAGACCAACACAGAGATGCGTGTACACACAGACACAGACACAGACACAGACACAGACACAGACACAGACACAGACGCATGCACGCACGCACACACAAGCCAACCTGACTCACAGAGCCCTTAGGCACTCAGCTCCCCTTCCCTTCTTTCTTTCCCTTTCCCTTCTTCTTTAGTGTCCAGGGCTAGAGTTTTCAAAGATCCTCTGATGAAACAAAGGGGACTCACCCACTCTGCAGCTCAGAGAGGCCAAGAGGCACCACAGATCTTGCCTTTCCCAGAGCTAGAGCGTCTCTGGACAGTCTTGGGTAGGTCCTAGGGCGTATGTGCAGCCAGGTTCCGGGGCCCCATAGTGAGGGTGCAGCCATGCTCATGCCTGGATGCTGACTGAGCAGACACTAAACTCCCAGTAGATTAGAACTGGGAGGGCTGGAGTGCAGAAATTGGAACATGGAGAACTGTGGTGCAGCTCAGTGACAGAGCAATTGCCTCATAGCCAGGCCTGTGTTCCACGCCAGTGCAAGGATGGTAAATAAATTAATCGGTTCATTAAGATCAAATCAAATAATAGTCCTGACCACAGCCAGCCTCCCACCAGGTTTCCACTCTCACTCACAGGCTGATAGAATGGGAACAGTCCCACCAAGGATGCTTTCTGACCAGCACAAGGGGATCCCACAATCCCCTCACAACCTAAAAGGCAGACACTGTTATTGTCTCCATCATGCAGGTGAAGAAACTGAGGCACAGAGAGACTGAGTGACTTCTTCCAGTTCAGAAGCAGCACCAGTTCTCTCCGAACACAAACTGTCCAGTTCTGCTGAGTGTCACCCCCCTTTTCCTAAAAAGGCAGGTGATGTGATTCCTGCCCTGCCTGTGTTAGAGGTCAGCCTTCTCCAGGTGGGCATACGTGGTGTCCAGAGCAACAACCCTTCTCTGTGGAGTCAGGGGTGAGCAGTAAGAGGGGGAACATTTCCCAGTGATCCCAGGTCACAGTCTCCAAATGGACCCAGTGGGACAGACCAACCAACATGGGACTTCTCCCTGGGATTTCTGGCATTGCTCTTCTGTATCCAAGGAAATAATGCTTATGAAAGAATCAAACAAGGCAACACTTAGAGCAGCAGACCATTGGCCTGGTGCTTCCCTGAATACCCACCTCAGATAGCCATCCTGGGGGTCATGAAAACAGTGTAGTGCCCAGGCTCACAGCTGTCCTGGATATCCCAGAGTCCCTGCAGAGAGAGCAGGAGCCCGGACACAGTGCTGGGAGGTACACCAGTGAGTCTGTGTGTCTCATTGGCCCTGGCAGTATCAATCAGTTTCTGCCTCACCATACACCTCCTCCAGGAAGCTTCCCCTCGTTCTTCAAAGGAACAAATGGCTTCTTCTCCAACTCCCACCAGACTGGGAGCTTCAGACTATTTGTGTATTGGGACCTTTGGAGCAAACACTGTCTTAGCTGCTTCTCTGTCCTTAGCATCTGCCGTGAACCCAGGAGTGTTCACTGAACACTAAGACTAACAGATGGACATGAACGTTGGCTCCTGCCCAGGGTCCCTGCTTGTCTAGGGTCTGACCTGTTTAGTGCTGTGGAACAGGCTGGTTCCACCTACAGGCACCCTCCGATGTTACCTTCTCTCCCCAGGTTCCCTGCAGCTCTCAGGACTTCAGATTCTGCATCCTGGCCCTTCCCAAGCAAGACCTAGACCTATTTTAAGGCCTTTTCTGTCCCAGGGCTCTGAGGTCTAGCAGGGTTTGGGAGAGTCCCACCCTTTCCTTCTCCTGCCATGGGAGATATGTGCGCTTGGGGTGTGGCAACTAGGACTTTAGATTTATGAGGGCTGTCAAAGAGATGGATAGCTTATTTCCTGCCAAGTGTGGCTGGAGGAATAGACATTATTTGCCTTAGCATGAGGGAGGTCAGCGGGGCCACCATGCCGGCACCCTCAGACATTGTAACTGTGACTTACCATCACCCCTGACCAGCATCTAGTAACTAAATGCTTTGGACATGGCAGTATCGTTACCATTACCATTTCAGAGTTGGAGAAACTGAGGCACTGAGAGGTGAACTGAGCTAGCCAAGCACAAACCCTTTCAGTCTGGAGAAGGCTGGGTCCAGCTCAGAGCAGCCCGTACCTCTTCCTGACACTGGGAGAAGGAGGAAGGACCTGGTTTTACTGCTTTTGAGTGGTGGGTCTCCCTGGCTTGAGGGAGCAGGAAGACACCTCTCCATCTTTCTCCCAGAACTAGGAGCCCATTGGCCACATTTACAAGGAGAGTGTTCTGGTCTCTCTAAAGTCACAGGCTTGTTGAAGGTTAATATGGTCAGTGTGAGGGTGCCTGGCTCTGACCTAGAGAGGCCAGCAGATAGGCAGAAACAGTTACACATGTAGTTGAGGTGCTCAGTAAGGGGACAAGAGCTACTTCAGGGTCTCCTGACAATGAAATCTTTTCAATGAGCTGCAGAGTTTAAACAGGATGGTGAAGCTGTATGTCTGCTAGGGTGTAGATTCATGCAGTAACCAAAGAGGAGCAAAGCTCTGTAAGGATGTTACCATGGTCAGATCTGGGCAGGCTGTTTTGGGGTTCTTGGCCAGGGCTTGCTCAGATTTGCAAAAGAAAGGAGATAACATTATTCAATGGTGCAGATTAGAGATACACTGTCCTAATTGGCAGGACCATGGGTGAGGGGACTCCAGGGTCCTGATTATTGTTTAGGGCTTCCTTTCATTGAGTGCAAGAGGAGAGTTTGGTTACTAAGGGCCATTGTGAGAGTAGTTCCCTCTTTTGATGACAGATAGGGCTATGCATTTATTTTCCCTACTGCATATGCCCCTTCCTGTGATGCTTCCGATTTTAATCACATGCATGCATAGGCATTGGATGGCAAGGCGGGGGGGGGGATTCTTCCTCCAAGTTCACTGGAGGCCAGATTTGTGCTTTATAGCACAGGCACCCAAAACCAGTTCAGGCAGAATTGGCACTTTTGTTGTTTATGCCTGGGAACCCTGGGAATGCACTTGAGGAGACACTGTCTAAATTCTGATTGCTGTCAGAGATGGAAATGTTGATGCTGTTGTTCAGAGATGGAGGTGTGCGCAGCCTGCTGTGGTTGTGGGGGAGGGTCAAGGTTTCTGAGGAGGTGAGGTGCATTGCTTGGACAGGGGTGTGTAAGCACCTGCAGGTGAAGGGACTAAGCTACTAAATTGCAGGGGAAGAGTGGTTGCAAAACCTAAAGCCAGATAAATCCTCAGGCTAAACTATCTCCTGTGCTTGCCTACCTCAAGTACAACGTACAATCCAAAATACAAATATGTTATTAACCCCAAAACTTTAACATTTAAACATCTTCAACACACATTATCAGCAAAGTCCAAAGGCAGATCAGTCACTTGGAGAAAATAATCATAAACACAGGTCACACCCTTGAGCTAATTTTTTTAAATATATAAAGAGCCCCTGACAACCAATAAAGGAAAGACCTTCTCCATTCCCAGAGGGAAAATGGTCAAAGAACTGGGACAGAAAGGAAGCGAAGGATTTCCTACATGGAAGGATGTCCCTCCTTTCTTGCTAAAAGGAGCAGAAGCTACAGGAAAGTGAGATACGATACGGTTCTAACATCCGGGGATTGAGAAAGATAGAAAAGTTAGATAAGGTATTTGGATTCTGAGGCTGTGTCGCAGTGAGCACTGTTTGTAAATGCCAGTGCTGCAAAAATAGTTAGCCTTGTTCACAGCGGGTACTGGCACTCACACAGCCTTAAAAATAAAAGACCTTTGACCCAGGAACTCCCTGTTCCTGCAGGTCTGCCTGTCTGACAGATAACCTGTGAGTGTGTGAGGCGGCAGTGGCGGTGGTGTGGGGGAGACACCATAATCACGCCCTGTGGGTTCTCCTTAAGAAAAGGGCTCGTTTATCCCGTGAGCTTCACTGTGCAGCTGTGGAAGAGGATGAAGCCAATGAGAATGAACAAATGCGTGAGGAAAATGCCTTTCTAGGCAGGGAAGGAGAAAGAGAAAAGGGAAAGGGGAGAAAAAGCAGAACAGGGGTAAAGAAAGAGAAAAAAGAATGGAAGGAAGGGGTTAGAAGCAAGAGCCTGTCGCAGTTCATGTACTTGGATGTGGGTAGTGATGGCCCTGGACTGTGGTCACAGCATCCAGAGAATCAGACTGTTCCCCCGGCTGGCTGTGGAATCTTTCTCTCAAAGCCTGTGCCTCAACTGAATGAATCAAAGAACAAGGCAGACACATGGGATATGCTTACTGTATCAAGTCCCTCCTCCCTTCGCTAGCCTCAGTTTCTCCTTTTGCTTGCTGAATCTTGATCCTGCCCTCTTTTCCAGGTCATAGTGAGGATCAAGGGCAAAAGTCAGAGGGGAACCTGTTCTTGGGGGGGTCTGATGTCTCCCATTGGCAGGGATGCCTCACCCCATTAATTTCAGATTTCAGCATTCCCCAGCTTTGGGAGTATTTGATTTTCCAGTATGATATTTCCATAATGACAGGAGACATCCTACAGACTCAGCCTCTTGTTCTAAAGACAAAATTTCCCTCTGTCTGGGCCTCAATTTGTCAGTTGTAAAATGGGCCAACTTGGTACTGTGTTGGGTGATTTCTGACCCTGTTAGTCCTTTCAAGGGTTCCCCACCCTCCCCAGTCTTCTGGGTGCCCTCAGGACTACAGTTTTCTGTCAGGCTTCTATAACTCCAAGCCTCCTTTCTTCCCAAACATTGGGGCAGGGCAGAGGGCACCCCAAGGCCTGAAATAATCCAATCTTAGGTCTCCAGTTCCCACTGATGACCCGGACATCTTTTCCTCTGTTGGAGAGAATTGCTTGAGAAAATGAAGTCTTTTGTCTTCTTGGATGTTTTTATAAAGGATGAGGGGGTCCTGGGAAACTGGAATGCTCGCTTGGAAAGTCAACTGAAATACATGCCCTTTTAACAGCAAAGGCTGTAGAAAAGAATTGAAAGACATCCTTGGGGAAAGAAAGGGAGCGGATAAAAAAGCATCTTCTTCTGCATTTCCAGCAAACATAGAAACATGGGGAACATTTAGTGTCCTGCTACTGTTTCCCTGAGCACCTCTCCCGCCTGTGTTCTCAGCACTTGGAAAGCTGAGAAGGGGAAACCCTGAGTTCCAGGCTAACGTGGGCTACATAGAGATCCTTTTTCAACAACAACAACAACCAATACCTTTAAATGCTCAATAGTGAGGAAATATTTATATAAATTATGGTAACTCTACATGATGGCATTTTGATATAGCTATGAAAATAATGAGATTTTGCAGAATATACTCTGAGGTGGAGAAAAAAAGCTCTCAGTGCCTTTGAATGGAAAGCAGAGATTATAAAATCCAGACTGTCAAAGCCATGCTGGCAGGTGCTGTTTAGATAGCTACACACAGAGATACTGTTGTTTCTGTAATGGGTACTGAGAAAATACTAGAGGGGAACACCAAAGTGAATTCAGACATTTGCTTCAGGAAATAGGATTTCAATGATTCAAGGCTGTTTTAATTTTATTATTTATGCCCTTTTCTCCCTTTTCCACACAATACGTATATTAGAGTAAAAGAATAGATGGTTTTTAAAGCCTGGTCAGATAACCAGATTGTCAGAGCAAATACTACTGTTTTTTTTTTTTTTTTTTTTTTTTTTTTTTTTTTTTTTTTTTTTTTTAATCAACTGGTGATACCTTATCTTGAACTCTTATTGGGAGCTGAAAATGGGCCTAAAGGAATTGAATAGATGGACTTGGCTTGGCTGCTGAAATTTCAGAGGAGATTCTGTTTCTTATACTCTTGAAAACGCACACACACAGTGATTTCCAACAGTGGGTGCGCATCCCTTCGGCACACTTGGCAATGCTGGGAGGCAGCTGCCCCGCTGGTTACCATGGTCCCGTGGTTGACCGTTCCCACTGTGCCCATTGTCTGCATGCAGCCAGCTGGCATAAGAGTGCAGAGCAAGCATCTGAAGATGCCAGACCTCCAAATCCAGAACATCATGGTCCTCATGATGCCACCAGTGCAAAGCTCTGTGTCTGACCTTGTGTCCCAGCCCCATTGTGGATGCACCAAGAACAAGGTACAGAATTAATTACCTTTGGCCTGTGAGTAAGCATTGCATAGGAACACAGGGCTTGGTGTTTAGACTTGGATTCCATCCCCAGGGATGCTTCTGCATATATAAATTTCTCTAATTTAGAGAAGCTGGAGACTGAAACACTCATCCTGACGATTTCAGATCCCTCCAGTGATCCCTGACCTACCCTATGGCTCAAAGCCAAGCTGCTCCTCTGCACATTTAGCCCAACACTAAATGCTTGTTGAACAACTGAAAGGTGAGTAAAGTCCACAGGAGGGGCTGGGATGTGACACAGTGACAAAGGCCAGGGCAGAGAAGATCTTATATGCTCTTAGGAGCATGTGGCCATAGGCCATACCTCTGCCTGGACCTTTGCTTTCCAGGGCTCAAGGGATCACTGGGAGTTCTCTCTGAAGCAGATGCATAACATATGTGAAGCTGCCCAGGGAGTTTTTCCTTAAATGGGCAAAGAGGAAAATGTGTGGGTGGAATGCCAGGATCTAGGAGGAAGTATACAAAAGAGGCTGCTCTGCTCTTGACTGGTTTGGTACATTCAAGCTGACACACTGCTCTCCTCCACTGATATCCACAGCCATGAGCCACCCACCAGCATCCTGCATTAAAGGGGCACAGCCTTAGGAAGGTTGAGACCCACTGAACTAGATGAATGTGTGTGTCTTTCTTTTTACTCTCTATCTCATTTCATTCGTTCGTTCATTCATTCATTCATTCATTCATTCATTCATTCATTCATTCATTCATTCATTCATATAAGGCAAGGTTTCTTACCCCAAACTGAAATTCACTGTGTGGGCTAGTGTAGCTGGCAGCAAGCTCTAGGGAGCCTCGTGTCTCTACCCCACTCTGCCCTGACCTAACAGGGCCGGTATGACGGGCACACCCCACCATTTCTGGGTTTTTAAGAGGATGGGCGGGTCCTAATTCAGTCTCTCCAGCTTGAGTGGCAGGTACGCTAGCCCCTGGTGCGTTTTGTGTGGCTTAGAGGACACGCAAGGAATAAAAATGTGGGTATGTTTGTAATGTGCTCGCTGGGATTATTGTTTTTAATTCAGTGTGAATGTCCTAAGGTCCAAGTCCACAGAAGACCAGGGAGTGGGGTCTGCCCCTTCCCAAAATACTTCAGAAGCAGATTGTGTGGGCTGTGAGGTAGAGCGGAAGTCTGAAAAAGGGCTGGTTTGGGAAACTTGCCTGGATGTGAGACGTCTTCACCCAGGGAGTCCCAGGGGCCTGAGTGTTGGTGGCATCACCCAGTGGTACGGCAATACTATAGCAGTGTGTCTGAGGTCAGAGCCACAAATGATCTCCAGATGACCCCTACAAGGTAGACGGCAAGTACAGGGCTAACCTGTTCCTGCAGGGAAAAGAGGCCAGCTTAGCCGTGGCAGTGAACAAAGATAGAGTATTCGGATCTTCCTGTTTTCTCAGAGGCCATCTCAACTATCTCCACCCGAAACTGTCTGTTGGGTGCAGTGAGCTTTCTGTTCGTGGGCCTTTAATCATAACAGTGACTCCCTTTATTGAACTGTGATACACCCAGAGGCATTCATCTACAGGCCGAGTGTGCCACTAGATGAATTTTAACCAGATATGCACACTGGGAAGGAGGAAGGGAACAGCTCGGGGTGTGGGGGTCCCTTCCTGTCCCTCTCCGGGGTGTCTCCAGCCACTATTTAACACCACAGGTTTGCTCAGCCTGCCTTTGCAGGGTTTGTCTCTTTCAGCTCCATCTGTCCTTGTGCTGTTTGTCTGTGTAGCTGTCGTAGCCCATCTCTACTTGATGGCAGCATACTGAACTGCGCTTCTCTGGTTTCTGAGGTGGGAGGTGACCCACAGGTTGGGACTATGGTCAGTAGAACTACTGGGACATTCTGTGTCTTTGGTCAAAGGTATATACATTCCGTGTTGGGATGTTGGTTTTGTGTTTTTTTTTTTTTTTTTTTTTTTTTTTTTTTTTTTTTTTTTTTTTTTGGAGAGAAATCACAGGTCAGGTCTCTACACATCAACTCAGCAGTGGGATGATGTCCTAGAATATGGTCTGCTCTGTAGGGGACAATCTTCTGGTCCTCTTCTGTATGCGGTCTGGGCCTTGCTGGCTGTGCTCCTCTCTCCAAGGTCTGTTAGAGGTAGGAGCAATTTCTCATTGGCTTGATTCCCTCTTAAACCAGCCAGGGAGCCACGGCTCTGTTATTATTGGCTGCATGGTGTTACCAATGGTATTTTATAAGCCTGCTATGAAGAGGAGGTAGAACAAACTATTTCTTGATTGGCCTGACTAATACAGTTTTTTTCCCTAATTTACACATTACACATAATTTAAACACTAATGTTTGTATGACCCAAAACATACTCTTCCTGAGGGCAAGCTAATCATAGCAAAATCCTTTTAGAAGCTTCCTGCGTGTTAGCTGATGTGTTCTTTCCACCCTTTCTTGGGTGAAAATGGTTAAAAAGTGTTTCATTTTATTCACTCTTCTATTTATTAATTAGACAGGGTTTTGTTTCATGGATCCCTGGCTGGCACGAAGCTTGCTATGTAGACCAGGCTGGCCTTAAACTAACAGAGATCTGCCTGCTTCTTCCTCCAGAGTTCTGGGATTAAAGGCCTGTGCCACTATGCCCAGCATACAAAGAGAATTATAAACTTTCCGATTTGCATGTCAATGATGCTGGTAGCAGGCAGCAAGCTACTGGTATTCTACTCAGAGATGCCTGTGTTATGTCTAGGGTTCTATACTTTTTAAAATAGGTTTGTTAATCTGTTCAGGCTGCTATAACAAAACACTGTAAGCCTGATGGCTTTTAAAAATGAGAGATTTCTTTGCCACACTTCTAGAGGCTGTGAAGGCTGAGTTCAAGGTGGTGGTATGTTTGCTATTCATACAGGGTTCCCTCTTCCTGTGTCCCCACAAACAGAAAGGATGAGATAGCATCCCTTTTACCTCTTTATAAGGGCACTTTTAGTTACTTTTCTATTGCTGTGCTGGAATGCCACACCAAGGCAACACATAGAAGGAAGAGTTTATTTGAGCTTATGGTTCCAGAGGGATAAGAACCCATCAGCCTCTTGGTGGGGAAGTGTGGCAGCAGATAGGCTTGGTGCTTAGAGCAGCAAGGTGCAAGCTCATGTTAAACCCTAAGCATGAAACAGAGGATAGGGGAGGAAGAGAGGGAGGGAAGGGGAAGGAAGGGTAGGAGGGGGAGGGAAGAGTGCCTGAGTGTACTCACACACAGGGCTTTGAAATCTCAAAGCTCACCCCACCATTGGCGTACTTCCTCCAACAAGGCCATGCCTCCTAGACCTCACCAAGCAGAACCACCAACTGGTGACCAAAGTTTCAAAGACATGAGTTTATGGGGGACATTCCCATTTAAAACATCTCAGGCACCAATCCTATTTCTGAGGGCTTTATCTTTCTTCAAGGAAGGTCCCATCTTTTACAGGGGGATTTCAACCTAGGATGTAGGAGATACAGAAATATTCAGGCTAGACCAGTGGGGTGGGAGCAAGGTGGAGAGGCCCAGGGCAGTCTCTTCAGGTGTAGGCTTTCTGCTTAGCAGAAACATGCTTTCTCATCACTTTGTGAGTGACTGGGAACACTTGTGATCTTGGACTTCAGGTTTGGTGATTGGCTGTATCAGCACACATGCAAACACATGCATACACAGCACACTTACGGGAATGAAATGTCTGGTGCCCAAACTGGGGAAAAATGAGGTGTCCTCATGAAGTTTCCAGGTGAAGGACATTTTTCTAGAGGAGGAGGAGTGGTCTGTGTTGAGGAGAGCATGGTGCATGGAGAGACTCAGAAGACCAAAGGGAAATAGACCTAGGTTCAAATTCCAATTTGATTTTTTCTGATTCTGTGCATTCGGGCAAGTTTTTTTTTTTTTTCACCTTTCCCTTTTTTCTTCTCCCTCTCCATCCTTCTCCCTCTCTCTCCCCATACTACCTCTCCCCTCCATCACCCCCCCCATGTGTGTGTTTAGGATATGCATTTATATACATTTTTGTATACCTGTATGTACCGTTCTCCATCAGTCTGAGCCTTATTGCCTGGAGACAGGATCACTCGATGATGCTCACTGTTCTGGCTAGGCTGGCGGGCAAGCCCCAGGACCCACCCCTCTCCACTCTCCCAACTTTCTGGTTACAGGGGCACACAGCTATACCTGGCTCACAGGGCTGCTACGGATTCCAACGCAGGGCTTCACACTTACCCAGAAGTCCCTTTACCCAGAGCCGTCTCCTCAGCTTCTGTTTTTGTTTGTTTGTTTGTTTTTGTTTTGTTTTTAGCTGTAACAGGGCAATGGTAGCTCTTTCCCTGCTTACTGTAATAATTAAAGATAAAGAAGCATGCATTAAATGGCCATTACATTGGGCTCTGACTGTCCCATGCTCTGCCAGATGCCTACCTACTGTATGAGTCAGCTTTCCATCACATACTGAATACCCGAGCTAACCAATTCACAAGGGGAAAGGGGTTATTTGGGCTCTCAGCTTTGGAATTTTCTGTTCATGGTCTGTCAGTTTACAGCTGTGGTGTGGCAGGGAACCACGGCGGGAGCGTGCAAGGGCAAAGTTAATCACCTTGTGGTAAGGTAGCAAGTGAGTGGGAGAAGGGACTAGAGTCCCATATCCCCCTCCATGCTGTGTTACCCATGGCCTGAAGACCTCCCATGAGGCCCCACCTCTTAAAGGTTCCATGTAATCCCACGTAACCCTAACAGTGCCAAGCTGGAGACACAGAGCTTAGCATGGGAGCCTTCACAGAACACCCATGTCCAAGCCATAGGACTTAATGACAAGTTTCACAGCATCTTGTTTAACTCTCACCACACTGTGACTTACATCTTCTAAGCAAAACTCTCCCTTTATTTAGGTCTCATGCTGAGCACCAAGAGCTGCAGAATTACTAGTTTGATATGCTTATTTTGGCTGTTTGTAAAGACAAGGTTTCGAAGTGGTGTGTGTATGTGTATGGTTGTCCTCTAGCTCTTGATACTCGGTCTTAAATCAGTATATTCCTTTTAAAACAGCATAACTTCTTCGTTAGAGAAACTGCTGTGATTCCTGGTGGCACCTCCCATCCCCCACAATGGGCAGCCCTGTGCAGGGATGCCCTGCCACCTAAAGTATTGGCAGTGGGTTTTCCTGCCAACACTGCACATCCAGCCGGCACCTCAGTGAGGTCACTTTGACATTCTCTGAGGAAATTTTTCTTTGAAGAGAAGTCTTTTGGTTTCTGAATCCTCGCTGTGCCTGTAGCCAAAATGAGGAAAACGTCATCACAAGTGCGTCCCGGAAATGAGCAGCTTCTGAAGGGGGTGTTCTCTCTCTCTCTCTGGAAATGTTTTATGTGTTTAGTGTGTATTCAAATATGTGCCACAGTATGGACGTGGAGGTCAGAGGACACCTTCTGGGAGTCAGTTCTTTCCTTCCACTGTACAGTTTGGGTTTGAAGGCAAGTGACTTCACCTGCCCCAATTAATCTCTTTTGTCTGGCTTTTCTGTCTGGAGAGAGAGTCCTGCAGATCAAATCCAAGCCCCACTCTTCCATGAAACTTGAGCATCAACAGCCACGTATAGGAAGAGGTAGATAATCAAAGAGGGCCTCAGATAGGCCTGCCTTTTGCGTGGTCTCCCGACCACCCCTCCCCACACCACCACTCTCCTCAGGCTATAAATTCTACCCCACTCCACGCAAGCCAAAGACAGCAACCTAGCATGCTCCTGCCTTGGCTTTTCAGCGCTAAGTGACCACTCTGGAGATAAATCACATCCAGGTTGTCTAGAGGTTCTGACCTGGTTCCTGCAGCTTGCCTTTCTGGAACTGTTGCATTTTGACAGCAGCAGCTCAGGATACTGAAATCTTCCCCAGGGCTCTCTGAGCTATAAGAAATAATCTCATCTGTAGCACTTTGTAGGCATTTAGTTTTTAAACCTACTTTATTTGAGTTTCCTTAAGCCTCTACCTCCCTTCCAACCCTCCAATCTTGGTAGGAGAGAAAGGTTAGTAGGGACAGGGGATGTAGACCTCTTTAGACATGGTTCCAAGAAGTGATTCCACTCTTCACCATCAGGATATCCAGCAGTCCAGCAAATCAGCAAACCAGCAATCTAGCAATAGCAAAAGCAGAAACAAGGCCCAGCAGCAACAACAGCAACCTCCTTAAAGCTTTCTCTGAAGCATTCTCTCTAGGAGCATCTTGAAGTGAAGTGGTCTTTGTCCTCCCTCTCTCCTCATATTTATACCTTCTCAGAGTCTGCACAAGGATGTTTTTCAGCTGGCAAAAACAACTCCCTCACGAGGCAGTTTCCAGCTGACAAAGATCATGCAACCTCTTACAAGGCTATTATGAGCTGTGGATTCCCATATCCCACACTTGAGTTTGCAACAAAAACATGTTTACACAACATAACCAAAACTTCAACTACAGCACTCCTCGTGGATGGAGAAGCATCACAAGGAAGTCAAGGCAGCAATGAAGACCATCGGGCAGGGCTGGAACCAGAGGCAGCTTTTGGATGTAGATCAACCCAGGACTTTTTGCATGCTAGGCAAGTTACTGGCTGCACTCCCAGTCCCAGTCCCCAGCGACTTCTTGCATCTAATTCCCTGTTCAGCTCTCAAAACCTATACTCAGTTTCCAGTGACCTTGTATAAGAAGATGGTCACTGGCTTTCAAGTCTTCTGTCTCCAGGAGACTGAAATGCTCTCTGGCAAGCCACAAGCCGAGGAAAGGAACTGTACATCCTTGTCCTCCCTGTTCCTCTTTGACCTGTAGCTTGGCCATCTCTGCATAGTGAAAAGGTGTGAGGGCCTTCCTCTCCAGCACTCTGCAGTGTGAAGGCTCTCTGCATGATCACAGGTCTCCCCAGGCCCTGCCTGACCTGCATGTTGCCTTGTGTTGCAGCCTTGGCTGCCACTTGTTCTGCCTAAGACCTCTGTGACCACCTTCTTCAGCCATGCCTGGGCCCCTAGAGTGGCCTCTTGCATGCTGCCACTCACAATCACACATGGCACTTGTCACGGATGCACTTTGCCAGTGCCCTAGGAGTTTTTGGATTTTACTGCCTCCCCTTCAGCTGGTATCTCTACAGGGGCTGTGGACTTGTCTGCTTTGTCACCTGGCACATAGTAGGTCCTCCTCAGTTGGTGGCAGAACTAGAGCCAAGCCCTCTGATACTTCCTGGGCCATCTCTAATATAAAATATCAGGTCACTGCCTTTGTGAAAACCACGTGATTCCCCCAGTAAACTGAACTCTAAACAATAAGAAACTGTTTGTCCAGGTATGGGGACATATGCCTTTAATCCTAGCACTCAGGAGGCAGAATCAACTGATCTCTATGACTTCAAGGCCAGCCTGCTCTACAAAGAGAGTTTCATGTGGTTCACTCCCTGAACTGCCTTTCACCCAGACCATGGCTCACTGCTCACTATGGCTGCCTCCCAGCCTACATCCTTGCTCAAAACTGACTCTGTAGAGGTCAGGCTGGGATCCTGTCTCTCCCCCAAACTGCATTGCCTCCTCCAAAGAACCAAGAGCTGCCCTTTCCAAGCACTGGCTTTTCTATCTCACCTGTCTCTCTAGATCCTTCTGCTATCTTTCTAGTTTAAGATGCTGTCAGCTCTTAGCTGGTCAGTGAGCCTAGGCTCTATGTTTATACTTTGGTCATCCGGTGACTTTCTCCTCAGCCCATGTGTGCCAATGCAGGCCAGTATCTACCGTTTCCTGACAGATCCCCCCAACCTTAGAGTAACCTTTAGCTTGGCCTCTTCCTGGGCATCTGTGCTGGCAATGGGTCTTCCACCTTAGCCACACACAACTATGACACTGAGGTAGCCATTCAGGTAGCCACCATCCTACCTCTGTCTTGGAAACTTCTCCCACGTCCATCTGACTTTCTCTTCTTAATTCTCTGCTTTAGTTGTGGCTTTAGTGTTCCCATGGGAACACTAGGATCCTCTTCAAACTCATTTACCTCTCCTGCCTCTGGCCTCAGCCCACTGATTCTCTAGATTTTGTTAAAGCGATTTGCCCAAGATGCCTGTCAGATCATTCAATCCTCCCACTGAACCCCTCAGTGGCTGCTGTATTCCACAGCTTCAATTCCAAGCTCCCCCTACCAACCAACCAACCAACCAACCAACCAACCAACCAACCAACCAACCAACCCACAACTCAAACTACACTCCATTCATGCTCCATCTTGCCTCGGCCCCTGGATGATGTTGGGGTGGGCTCAGGGCTGGAGCATTTCCTGCATAAATGTGCTCACTCTTTACTTTCATTCATTGCCAGAGATGGAACCCAGAGCCTCCTGTGTGCTAGGCAGATGCTCACCTACTGAACCACAGCTCCTGTTTCCTAGGTCAGTCTTTGTGCCTCAAGATCTCACTGTCCTATTCTGTCTCAGAGAATGGCCTTGCCACCCACACGCAAGTCCAATCTAAGCCCAAACAGTTGCTCAAAAATAGCAGTAATTATTTGAACAATGAGAGATGGGTCTCTTGACCATGCCCATGTTCTTTTGCTTTTGTTCCTTCAGTAAAGAAAATTCTGGCAGTGGGGTCTTGGGGAGATGGGAATTGGAGAGTGAAAGGGGAAAAAAAATATCTGGAGCCTGGATAAGTGGGCTGCAACTAGAAGCTGGCTGGGCTGTAGGTGGACGAAGAGAAAACACCTGAAAGCCTTGGGCAAGCCTGTGGGCC
Organism: Psammomys obesus; assembly: GCF_907164565.1. Taxonomy (NCBI): domain Eukaryota; kingdom Metazoa; phylum Chordata; class Mammalia; order Rodentia; family Muridae; genus Psammomys; species Psammomys obesus. The sequence goes on along the minus strand of NW_026596101.1, from coordinate 50,604 downwards.
TGAGTAGAAAGTATGCAAGTGTAGGTATTGTGAAGGCTGAGAATGGCCTGGCTGTAGGTGTCACTGTCCTGGAGCTCTGCTGAAGCATGACTTGAGGCCTCTAGGTCTCTGTTAAAAGGAAAAAAAAAGTCAAGAATGGCTGAGGGTACAGGGGTCAGGAGGGGCCACAGGTTATTGGACACCTCAGCTAGGTGGTGGAGTAAGTGATGTCCAGAGACCAGCAGAGTCAGAGGGCTGAGTCCTCATTTCCAGGTGTAGAAGGAACAGAGCTGAGAGGTGCATGCCAGTCACCAGCGGGTACAAGGCTCAGAGTGTCCCACAGTCCCCACTATGGCAGTGTGTCCCAACTTTACCAGTGTCTGTCAGATTACCTCAAATGGCTGCCTAACACCATGACCATAGTAGAGCCTTTCTAGCCACAGAGCTGTCAACGTGGGCTTTCCAGCAAGCTCCTAGATGACTGCTGAGGTATCAGGAAGGCACACAAGCACGGGAGCCTGTGAGGAGCTGTCTCCCTTTTCCGTAAGTTGATTCTGTGATGTGTTTTGTAGCCCATAGTTCAAGCAAGTACTGTAAAGCCCTTACTGGCGGTCTTCAGGCCATGTTTACAGTGACCTCCAGCCAAGAGCTGTAAGTCACATCTCCAGAGAGGCTTCTAAACTGACTGAATCTATTTACTTATTTTTATTGTGTTTATTACGTGACCACAGTAAACATCCAAACCGGCGCTGAGGTCATTACCAGATTAACGTGTTTGTTTGTTTCTTTCTTCTGGAGCTTGAGATGGATCTGGGACCTCACACACACAGGACAAAGACTCTCCTACTGAGCTGTTCACCCAATCCCGACTCTTAAAAGTTAATTAGCCTAATTAATGAATGTGTTTGTGGTGGCTTAACTCATGTCCATTTGTAATGTGGCTTTCTGTGGGTACAGAGTTGTGGGCACAGCTTCCAGAGAGGGTGCTGTTCATCAGCCTCTCGCAGAGCTGGGGTTAAGTTAGTGGCTAGGGTTGGGATTGCTTCTAAGGGCACGGCTGGTCAGGTTGTCAGCAGGACATTGTCCCTGGTGGATTTTTTTTTTTTTAATGAGGGCCTCAGTTCTTCAGTGGAGATTAGCAGGGATGGCCCTGAAGTCCTAGTCATGCAGAGTTCTCTGCCATAGCTGCCATCATCAAAGCCATGAAGGGAAAGGTGACTCCACAGGGGATTCCACAGGGCATGGTTTCCAAGAGGCAGGGGCCACGCAGCCTGTGTGACAGTGCCAATAAAACTGACCTCCAATCTGCTGGTCTTAGCATCACCCTCTTGCATATTTTATGCTCCACCACCCTTTTTGAGGACTTCTGACGAGGCCTCTTGAGGATTTTTCTCCTGAACTATGTCTTCAGCCTACTTCCAATTTGCAGCAAGCAGCTGGACTACAGCTTTTCATACTGTCCTCTTCTGTACAGTTAATGCCACGTTCAATAGCATAGCTTCCTGTTTTGTGGGTTTGGTGTATCATGAAAGACAGGGTTGACCCTCTCCTGGGGAATAATTTTAGAGAAAAATAAATCTTTGCTTTTATAGGACAGGTGTTGGAGTTGCAGGGTTGGGGGAAAATATCCCAGCCTCCAGCTTTCAGGAAACTTGCAGCCTAGAAGAAAGGAAAGGTACCCACACCAAAGAGGCAGGCACAAATGGAAAGGAGCACAGGGATGGTCCAGGAGCTTCCGGAAGGTGGTCCTGGTCTGCAGCTTGACAAAGGCCAATGTCTATACCTCTTGGGCAGAGTCCAGGAGAGGTGGTTTGTGGTTGGACCTGAGTGCTCCTTTACTAATAAGCCAAAGTGACGCTGGTCTGTGGGCCATGCTCAGAGTGTGCACATGTGTGTGTGTGTGTGTGTGGGTGTGTGTGTGTGTGTGTGTGGTAGCCTTTGTTTTCAGGAAGCTGGATGCCAAGTACATATGGAGCCGGCACACATTACCTCAAGAGCAGCATTCATGGTATCTTATATGGGTTTGTAAGGCTCTGAGAGGTAACTCTCTCCAAAAGGTTCCAGCATTGGCTCCACCACTGTTGAGGGACACTTACTCCATACCAGATGTCTAAGTGGCCATGTTCCTGTCCCCTTGGAGGGAGCTTTTGGAGGGACTGGATAGTAAAGCCCAAAGACATGTGCTGGTGCCAGGGTAACACAGAGCTCTAGGGAGGAGGAAGCCTGCACCTTTGCACTGTGCAGAGATGGCCAGGCTGCAGGGCAAAGAACAGCAGAAGGGACTACAGGGTAAAACCCCTTCCCTGGGCTTGGGGACATGGTCTTGCTAGAGAGCATTTCAGTATCTTTAGGACAGAAGACTCGAAAGCCAGTGACCACTTTGTGACACAAGGTTACTGGGGCATATGGTCTGAGAGCAGAGAGGGAATTAGACACTCAGGAAGCCATTCGGTCCCCAGGGGGCTGATGTCATCGACTGGGTAGCTGGGTCATGGTATGCTGCTGTCCATTGAGGAAAGCCTGGGCTGTGCCTGAAACTGACCTACCAAAGATGGATGCATGTTCTTGCTCAGGCATTAACTTCCCGAGCTCCAGGCCTATGGCCCACCTGGGTCTTAGTATATAAGAGGCCCTGCCATGTGCTACCATCTCCCTATAGGCCAGGGCAGCTGGCTGCATGCCAGTAGCTTTCACTACTGAGACAGAGGCATCTTGGAGCAGTAGAGGCCCAGATAATGAGATTTCCATATCAGATGTCCCGAGTCAGATGAATGATGCACTGTTTAAAAATAATGCACTCTGTGCCCTGGGAAGCGGCGTGTCCTCATGTTCATTTCTCTTCACCTGGTCACATCATGCCCTAGTCTCTTGCTGAGCCAGCTGCTGAGGCATTCCTTCAGGACCCCGGTCACAGGCACGGGCCCATCACCAAGTGTGTCTGCACGCCTCTCTCCCCCGACTTCTGTTTGTGGTACTTTTTGACACCAGTGCTGTGAAGTGGGGTTCACTGAGCAGAGAGGAAGCTGGAACTAGGAGCCAGAGGGTCATCTGAGGGTGAGATGCAGGCTAAAAGTAGGCAGCCAAGGGTCAGGTAGCCTCGGGCCTGAGCAGGAAGGGGAAGGACTAAAGCATTGTGGATAGTGAGCCCTGGTGCCTCAGTTACCCTCTGCACTATTTTATGTTTCTGTGACCAAAATACCTGACAAAACAACTGAAGAGAGGAAAAGATTGGAATTTTGTTGTTGTTTTGTTTTGCTTTGTTTGTCTGAGGACATCTATCATAGTTGGGAAGCATGACAGAGTAGCTCCACAGGAGGCAGGGGAAGGTGAGGTCATGGCAGAGTCCACGGTGGCAGGAACATATGACAGTTTCCTCTCATCATGGCAGGCCAGGAAGCAGAGAGGTCTGAGGAGCAGGGTCTCAGCGGCAACCTTCAAAGATCCATCCCCATTACGTATTTCTTCCATGGATTTCTTTTCCACTCAGGGCCCACAGCCTCCCCAAGTAGTGGCCCTCCCAGAATAATGGGAACACAGCATTCCAGACCCAAGCTTATGGTGACATTTCAGACTCAAACTATCACATTCCACTCTGGCCACCCAGAGACTCATGGCCACCATATCATGCAGAATGTGCGCAGTTCAACTTTGAGTCCCCCAAATTGCAACACTGTTCAAAATTTCAAAATTCAGGACCCTAGAGAAGTTGCTCAATGGTGTCCTTGCTGCTCTTGCAGAGGGCTCGGGTTTGATTCCCAGCACCCACATCACCACTTACAACTGTCCGTAACTCTAGTTCTAGGGGTTCCAGTGACTTCTTTTGGCCTCTGTGTATGTGTGAATGTGTAGGGTTCACATACATATTCCTAGGCAAAGCATTTTTATACATAAAGTAAAAATAAACATCTTTAAAAAAAATTCAAATTTTAAAATCTGTTCTGAGAGTTGAGGCCAGCTATAGGAGTCCTTGTTCCTATCTGGAATCTCCTGAGCACTGCCTGCCATCCAACCTTTCTATTTGCATTCTGAAATCTTACAGAGATCACCCCAGAGCTGGCAGCATTCTGGGGTCTCTCTAGCCCACACCAAACTCTTCCACATTTCTCCTGAAAGCCAATTAATTCCAGAACCCTAAGAACTACATAAACTACAGTTTACCCCACTCCTGGTAGCCATTTTCTATAGTGCTCGCTTTTGCATTGTTGTAAGAAAAACACCCCCATAGAAACTTACTGAAGGAGGTGGGGTTTATTTTTGCTCACGGTTTCAGCAGATTTTAGTCCACACTAGATAGAAAGAGAATGGAAGAGAAACTCCATAGGCAAGAGCTCTGCCCTTCTTCAAGTCATGCTTACTCTTCTGGGGATTCCTGCCCTCATAGAAACCTTAGGGTCAGTTTGTACAAAATCACACAGCAGTTCATTACAACTTTGACTAGGGGTTTTGTTACATTTATAGGTTGTGTTGGGAACAACTGGTGTTCTAAGACAATGGTGATTTCTGTCTGTGAACATGGAGCTGCATTGTCTAGGATCAGAGTTGCCTCTCAAACTGGCTATATTCCCATTTCCAACTCTCCTTATGCAAAAGGAAGCGGGGGTGGGGAGGCTGTCTATCAAGAGTCTGCTGTGTGCCCCAAATTGTGCAATCCTTCTGTATGTAGTACCTGGAGGCAGAGTAACAGTTCCTGTCAGGCATTCTCAGGGCTCTGCTAAGCTCAAAGCCAGGAGCTACACTAGTGCCACGGCAGTGCTGTTCCCAAGCTCCCAGAGCTTACTCACACCTCAGACAGCCATTAACCACATTGCCCACAGGTGAAGGATATGGAGCGTTTGGGCTGGGACCTGGGATTCTGCCTTTAGATGGCACTATTGAGCTGAGAGGGGTTGATATGGATCAGGCTGAGATGGGCCAGGGGCTCCAAGGGGAGGAGCTCAGAGTTTTCCAAGGACTCAGGAGCTGTACGTGGCCAGAGCATGGGAGGGAGGATGGACAAGATGAGGTTGTTTCATCTCTGAGGGAGGATGTGGACTTTGGCTCTGCCTGGCCTTGTGGGATTGAGGGCATAGAATGAGAGCACGGAGAAAGAGGACAAAGTACATGCTAGAGCCTTCATGGGATGCCGGTGCGCATCATGATTCAGCAATCCCCATCACCATCCAATGGTGAATGAATACATATCATATCATATCATATCATATCATATCATATCATATCATATCATATCATATCATATCATATCATATCTGTTGCTATCTAACACACAAGAAGATGGAGGCTCAGAGGTGCTGGTTGATAGCCAGCAGAACCAGGCTTCCTGCCTGCACCTGGTCAAAGCCTCCGGATCATCACCCCACAGCAGCAGCTGCAATCCCTGCTGCTGCCCCCTACCCTTCCTGTGTGAGGTGGTCCACAGGGCCAGCCCAGCCTGGCTTCCTCCAGCCCATTCTTTTGGCCTCTGGCCTGACTCTGTGGCATCCTTGCTTAGGATCCCAGAGGGAAGTGTGGGGTCTGGTAATTGGATTCCATTAAGCCTAATTAAGATGCAGATTTGTACAGTGAATGAAGGAAGCAATTTGGAGGCAATTTGGCCAGGCCAGGTCTCTCATCAGCTTCTCTTCTCCGTGGGGAGGTTGGGAGATGAGTGCACAGCCATGCACGGGCCACATCTGGCCTGTCTCTAGGGAGGAGCTCTTCATCTTGGAGGAAGACACGGTGTGCAGAACCAGCCTGTTCACATCATCCCCAGGGTGAGGCTCACCCAGCTCTGGCCTCATCATACCTGCTCTCAGGGTCTGCCTGCTCCAGACCCCCAATGTGGGGCAAGATAGCCAGCGGCTCTGGGATCAGATGCTCTAGACCTGAATCCCAGCCTCACCACATTCTAGCTGTGCTTCCTAAGGCAGGTGTATGAACCTCTCAGGGCCTCAGTTTCCTTCTCTAAGAAATGGGATAATAGTAGTGCTTCCCAAAAGATGGTCATGGAGATGAAATGTGACGATGCATGCAAAACACTTAACAATGATTCGATGTGTGCATTGGGGTCCCTTCATGTGGACCTTGGCCAGGGTTCAGGCTAGAGTAAGTCAGTCAGTTCCCAGCATCACATACTACTAAAGCTGCATGCAGCATGGAAAATAGTGAGCAAGGTAAAAGGGCAGCATGGGAGATGCAGAAAAGTAGCAGCAATTCACACATCGGGTGAGGGTTAAAACCTAAAATGTGTGAAGAGGCTCATAGCACAATAGCAGAGCCAGGTATGGCGACACACACCTTTAATACCAGCACTTGGGGGACAGCACAGGCAGGCAGATCTCTTGTGAGTTTGAGCCAGCCTAGTCTCCATAACAAGGCCCAGGCAAGAAAGGGGAAAAAAAATGGACAAAGGACCTTGGCATAAATTTCTTCAAAGGAGATGTGTCATAGCTAACAGTCCTGTGAAAAAAAACATTCAATACCACTCATCAATGGAGAACACAAATTAAAGCCGTGACAAGCTGTCACCTCTTATCAGCAAAATGGCTGCTATCCCAAAGCCAAGAGACAGGAATTCCGCAAACGTTGGGAACAATGTGGAGGAAGGTTCGAGAAGTAAGTGGGCACAACCATTATGGAAAACAAATGCAATTTGAAATAGAGCCAGACAGGGTGTCATCCTAGCTCCTGGGGGCAATAGGGCAGGGGGCTCTCTTGAGCCCAATGAGTCAAGGTCATCCTGGGCAATAGAGGGACACCTCACCTCTTATAAACAACATAATAAAGCTAGCCACGGTAGTGCACACCTTTAGTCCCAGCACTGGGAAGGCAGAGGCAGGTGAATTTCTGTGAGTTCAAAGCCAGCCTGTTCTATGTAGGTGTGCTCAAGGACAGCCAGGACATAGAGAGACCCTGTCACAAAACAAAGTAAAACATACATTAGAGCTATACTGTGGTGTGATTCTCCTTGAGGACTGAGAACCAAAGAGTGAAAGATGGCCACCTTAGAAAGATGCCTGCACTCCACGATCCCTGCCCTGTCATGGCAGCCAAGCCATGAGAATAGCCTCAGGACACATGAACAAAAGAATGAATAAATGAACAAATGAAATGAACTCTTTTTTGGAGATTGCTCAGAGATGTACATGCCTCTCTCACTCTCCCAAAAGGATGGTATCCCATCATTCTGCTGAGTGAAATAAGCCAGGCACAGACAGATGGACAGACACTGCATTATCTCACTTATATGTGAAATTAAAAAACAAAAACAAAAACAACCCACTCTAGAGTTATGGGGACAGAAATGCACAGAGGTAGTGAAGGACACTTTAGTTACCACAGGTGGGGGGTGGGGAGCAGAGGACACAAACAGCAGGCACACAATCTGAGCTAGTGGGGCCAGAGCCCTTCCCTGTAGCAGGGCATAAAGGTACCCTGGATTAGGGACTTTTGTTCTGTGTAAGTAGATTTTAGCTGCTCTTGTCAGAGTAAGATCTAACTATGAAATGATGAATAGATTAATCTCTGTCACTATAGTAACCGTCTTACTGTCTACACACATCCTGTGAGGTCATGCTGTAAATCCAAATGCACAAAAGAAAATCCATTTAAAAGTTAAAAGGACCCAAGGGAGTTGGATCAGGGGTTCGAGGACATCCTAGACTACATAGAGAGTTTGAGGCTGCCTGGGATTATCTCAAAAATAAAAACGGGAGCTAGGTGTTGGGTCAGCAATTAAGAGTGGGTCCTGCTGTTGCCGAGGATGAGGGTTTGGTTCCTAGAACCTATGTCAGGCATAGCTGTATTTCCAGCTTTAGGACATCTAATGGCGCCTTCTGGCATTTGCAGACACTGCAGTCCTGTGCATGGCACACACACACACACACACACACACACACACACACACACACACACACTTTAAAAATAAAACTTTCAAAAACACTACAAAGAAAGCATGGTCAGCCGGGTGTGGTGGCACATGCCTATAATCTTAGCACTCAGGGAGGCAGAGTCAATCTGGTGGATCGCTGTGAGTTCAAGGCCAACATGTTTTACAAAGCAAGTCCAGGACAGCCAAGGCTACACAAGGAAACCCTGTCTTGAAAAACCAGAGAGAGAGACAGACAGACAGGCAGGCAGGCAGGCAGGCAGACAGACAGACAGAGACAGAGACAGACACATGGTCATCCCCATGGTCCATGAGGTACAGGTTCTGGTAGCTGTCGGGAAGGGTGGTTGCCATGGGCTATCCAGAGCTGTGCCATATAAAGAATTTTTCTCATGGAGGTGTGTTCCCACTCTGTGGAACATTTGTGAGAGCAGGATGAAGAATTGAAAGCTGTGTCTGACAAACTTGTCCTGGTTTTAGCACATCTTTTCCTGTCCTACTACTTCCTTAATCTTTTCCTTTAAGACAATTTTAAGTATACTTGTTTCATTTTCTTGCTTGGCTTTTTTTTCCCCCCTCTAACATCACATTTATTGAAAATTTGGGGGAAAGGCATTTGAAATACTTCCACCAAAGGGAAGCCACAGTGAATATTTTAGGGGACATTTTGTAGGCTTTTTGCAGGCAGGCACACCCATGCAAGCACACAGAAATGTGTGTATCAGTTGTCTTCCTCCTGTGAAAATGCCTGACAGGAGCGGTGTAAGGAAGGGTTTACTTGGCTTGCAGTTTCCACTGTCCATCATGGGGATGCTATGGCAGCAGAGGCCTGCTTGGTCACATTATGTTCGTGGCCAGGAAGCAGGAGAAAATGGCTGCTGGGGCTCAGCTCACTTCCTCCATTTTACTCATCCTGGGACCTTGGTCCATACGATGGTGCCACTTACATTCAAGATGAGTCCTCCTACCTCAACCTATCCTCAATAACCCTCACAGGCTTGTCCTCTAGGAGACTCCTGTCAGTCTGACAGTCATGGACACCTTCCTGTGTCACTAGAGAAGCCACACAGATACTCAAAAGTTTAATGCTATCCCCATCCTGCTGTTCACCCAGCTGCAAGATAGCTGCCGTCTGTATTGTTCCCAGTACTCTCATGGTCTGAAACACTCCAAACCGTGAGGCTTCTCTCAAAAGTGAGGGCCCTGTTCTCAGGTTGCAGTAACAAGGTTGGCTCGTGTTGAATGCAAGGAAGACAGAGGTCAGTCCCTGCCCACAGGCATAGTGCATGTTAATCTGGGATTCACACCCGGATTTACATATCTTATGCAAATAGTCCAAAACCCAAAAATGTCTAAAACTTAGAATGTTCCTGGCCCAAGAACTCCAGGCCAGATTCTCAAACTTCCCCTGCCAGTGAGTATCTTTTGGTGCTGTGCGGCATGACGTGTTCCCAAAAGATGGCTTGCTGGGCCAAAAGGAGAAAATGTTTACATTTTGGACTGAAAATCACTGACCACTAACCTGCAGGGAGTAGTGGAAGCTGGTTGTGTGTCCTTCCTCCCCCCCCTCCCCCCCCGACCTCACCACCTCAGCCTTATGTTGCTCATCCAAAGGCTAAAATTTAAAACACCCAGTTGAGAAATGCTTATTAACGGAGGGGTTTGGGAGTAACTGTTTGTGATGCTATTTTTAATTGCCTGGAGAGTCTTCGCTCTTTTCTCCCTGTGCTTGACAATGAGACTGCTTCCTAGGCTGGAACTCAGTGTGTCCGCACTTCCTAGCATCGGGCCACCGACCCACAGCTGTCCGGCTTTCTCCCACCTTGGTCTGTTGGGCTGCTGTAACGAAGAGCCCTCACTGGGGTGGCTTGGCAGACGTTTGCCACACTTCTGGAAGCTGGAAGTTCATGATCAGGTGCCAGTGTGGTTGAGATCTGGAGAGGGCCTCCTCAGTGGCCTCCTTCCTGCTGCATCCTCCTGTGGCCAGGGAGGAAACCAGTGAGTCCTCTCTCTCCTGACAAGGACCCTAATCTCGGGATGGGACCACCTAATGACCTGTAAGCCGGATGACTCTCTAAAGATCTCACCTCCTAATGCTGTCCCATGGAGGGTCAGGCCACAACATGCATGTTTGGCAAGGAGGATTCATGGCACCCCGTCTACAGGGCGGGTCTGAGAGCTAGTGGGGTGGATCGTTGCTTTGAAGGGCACCTTGGCTCTCTAGTGGTAGCCAGTGGGCTCTGTTGTTTGTCAAAAATTTATTAGGCCAGGTTCTGTGGTAAATAAACGCTCTTCAGCATGGGCCTTCTAGCTTACAGTCACCCTCTCACCCTATGCAAGCTTTATTAGCTCCATTTTACAGAGGAGAACATGGGCTTAGATGGAGGGGGAGGAGCTCTTTGGTACAGGAAGACTGTTGATTTCTGGGAGCTGGAACCTTGGCTCGATCTCCTGAATGCCACTCCAGTGTCGGTACAAGGCAGTCACACCAAACCTTAGCATGAAGGAGCTAGCTTCAATGTTAGCTCTGCCTTTCTGGATGTCTTTATCTTTGCTCTTTTCCTCTCTCTGTCTCTGTCTCTGTCTGTCTCTCTCTCTCTCATTTCCTATTCTGTGAAGGTGTAGGTCTGGATGTAGATATATGCACATGAATGTGGGTGACTGTGGAAGCTAGAGACTTGGGATCCCCTGGAGCTGGAGTTAGTTAATTGAGAGCCTCCTGGCATTGGCTGTGGGAACCAAACTCCGGTCCTCTGGAAACAAGCGCTCTTAACCGCAGAACCATCTCTCCTTTTGCCACATTCTTCTTAAAGATTTAAGTGTACATGTTTTACCTTCATGTAAGTTTGTGTACCCCATGGGTGTCTGGTGCCCACAGAAGCCAGAAGAGGATAGTGGATTAATCCTCTTGTATTAGAGTTACAGATAGCTGTGAGCCGCCATGTGCGTGCTGGGAACTGAACCAAGGTCCTCTGCAGAAACAGCCAGTGTTCTTAGCAGCTGAGCCATCCTTCCAGCCACCTTCTCCATGTCTCTTCAATGGGGCTGATCTCAACCATGTCAAGCTTGTCTGTCTTCAGGACAGACAGAGATAATATTGCTTGTACATATTAAGCAATAAGTTAAAGTACCTGCCATTATTCCCGGCCTTCCCATTTAGAGGGCAAAGACCCCTGGATCCAGTGAGCAGGGTGCCATGGAGACAGATGTGGCTCCACACTCTTGGAGTCCTTGTCTCACTCTCAGTAAACATTAGCTGAGTGTCTGTGCAGTGCAACACAGCTGACCAGCCCATCAGAATCTAAGGAACATAAACCAAGACCCTGTGGAATACTGAGCACTCCTAAGGTCCTGCTCCTGGGGCTGCTCATGTAACAAGTTCTGTTGAGCTGAGGTAGCTCAGTCGTAAGCACTTGTCTAACATGTGTGAGGCCTGGCTTTCATCCTCAACACTGGAAACAAACAAACAAACAAAAAAGCTAAAAGCAGCAGGCCATGGGGATAGCCTGATGGTGAAGGGTTTGCTGAACAAGCATGAGGACCTAAGTTCAATCCCCAGTGCCTACATAAAAGCTGGGCATGAGCCCAGCACCAGGGAGGCAGAGACAGGAGGGTCTCTGGCTTGCTGGTCATCCATTCTATCCTCTCAAAAAAAATGAGGTGGAGAGGGATTGAAGAAGACCACCCTGGTTAGCATACACACTGACCCACACACTGAGCTTTCACTAGCCTTCTGGCTGAAGTACACCTCAGTGGCTTCTGGCACACTAGAAACTTTTGAGAAGGCCTGGGTTGAGGGCACAGCCAATCAGAACACTTGCAGTGGGATCTGTCTTGGGGACAAATGCCAGTGTGTGCTTGCTGCCATCAAATGATACTTCATTGTGAGCCCGGCAGCAGCCACAAATCCACAGTTATATTTTTGTCTCAGAGAGCTTTGCTACAGGAATCTCAGAAGCCAGTTTCCTCCTGCTGTGAGGCCATTGTCTGCAGGGCTCTGCCTTCCTTCAGATGGGAGGTGGGAGAAAGGCTTTCTATCTGTTCTGAGGCAAATGTGTCACTTTCAAATGGATTCTTTCCCAGCTTGGACACAGTTCTCATCCCTCTGTGGTGAGTCACCTCATATGTTGTCTTTTCTTGCCGCCTCTCATTAGCAGAGGGCAGATTTCACAGAATTTGTCCCAGGGACAGTCCTGAGAAGTTGATTCCCCCAAAGGACACTGCAGAACCCCACCTAGACCTTCGGGGAGGGCTGTGGGAACTTCTGCAGCCAAGAAAAGGGTCCTTTTCACTGTAGTGACTTGCTGCCCTTGTTTGCTCAGATCCAGAGCATCTATGGAGTTTTCTTTAGCCTGCCAGGGCGGCAGCCTGTTGGTTTTGATAAGAACAGGCCTCTGTAACTGAGCTTTTGCGTACTTTACTGGGTTCTTTTTCTTACCTCCCTACACCAACCCCATTGCTTCCAACTCCCCAATACGAGGTAAGAAAGAAATAAGGTTAGAGGGGAGCGGGGATGTTGATGTCATTAGACTACTTCCTGCTGATTAGGGCCGTCAAGTTCCTTGCGGAAAATTTGATCTTTGTCATTAGGATATCTCCAACAAGCAACCAGCAATACAGCAAACAGCAGCAGCAGCAGCAGCAGCAGAAACTAGCAGCAACCAGCAACAGTGGCAGACAGCAGCAGCAGTGGCGGCAGCAGCCACCCTCTTTCTTGGAGCTCTGGCATTTTCATAGCCTCAGAAGAGTTCCCAGAATTCCAAACTTAAACTATCTTCAGCTGGCAAAATCGCGCCTTTCCTAGAGCACGAGGCAAATCATAGTCAGGCCAGCTGCTGTGGACAAACTGAAGCAGCCTTATACCCTGCACCTGAGATTAAAACTAGGTTGTAAGAATTTTATGTTTTTAAAGAAACCAGAATTCTCACTACAAGGTTCCTCCCTATCTTCATGCATATGGTCAATCAGTCAGCCGCAGAAGGTAGCAAGTGTGTGGGTGCTGGAAACCATCCTCCAGGGTGCCTTACCTCACTCAGGTCAAAACCAAGGTTCTCCCTGTCTCTACTCCACTCACTGTCAGCTCTCGCCACACCTGATTCCTTGCTATTTGTCATACATGTCCACCCCAGGGCCTTTGACCTGTGTCTTCTTTATGGGATATTCTTTCCCAAAGGTGTCAGCATTATTGGTTCCCTCACTTTTAGGATCCCTGCTTGAATGCCACCATCTCACCTTGACCACTCTAATCCATCAATAATATCCCATAGCCTTTCTCACCACCTGACATAGTATTTATTTACCTGGTTTTTCCTTTGCTGTCTCTATCTCCCCCTAGTTCTTACAGGTGGGACCTTCCTTGTTTTCCTATATGTCTGATGCAACATAGGACCATAATAAGGGTTGCTTGACTGACTGAAAGAGTGAATTAATGCCCGGCTTTGTTCTTTACTAGCTGTATGACTATGGGCTCATTATCATCTCTGATCTTCTGTCTGTACATTCATGAAATGGACCTGTATGGTTAGGGAGGGCTGAGTGCTAGACAAGATAGTTTATCTACCTCTAGTCTTTTTGTACAGCTGTCACAAAATGCCTGAGGCTGGGTAGTTTATAAAGTTTATTTCTCACAGTGTGGAGCTGGCAAGTTTAGGATTAAGGTGTTGGCATGTTCTTATCTGGCAAGGGTGTCTTCCTCAGAGATGACACTGTCTGCCCTTGTGTGGTACAAGAGATGAAAGAGTTGAATAGCTTTCTAGAGCGTTGATTATAAAAATTGATCTTGTTCAGGGAGGAGCTGGTATGGTCTCATTGCCTCCCAAAGGTGCCATGTCTTTTTACCATTGTCAACATTTATTGTTATTTGGCATTGGGGCTTGAACCCAGGGCCTCAAACATACCAAACATGAATTCTGCCACTGAGCTGTACTCCAGCCTGGATCCACTTCTTAATGCCATTGACTCGGGGTTTGGGGGTTGGCTAGAGGGACATAGGCATTCAAACAATAGCTGCACACATATCTTATTGATCTACACGGTGCCAGTACGTTCAGTTCCAGTAAATGCTGTCATTACATCATCACAGCAAAATAAGATAAGACCATGCTAAGGAAAATGAAAGAGGTGCTCAAAGGGCTGTCATGTTGAGAGATGGCAGAGGTCTGGCCATGTGGCTCAAATGCAGAAGCTTCTCTGGGCAGGTGTAGTTTCTGAGCTGAGTCCCTGCGAGGGTGGGATGGTGGTGTACGGGGGTGGCACTGTGTGAGCTGGGAGGTTTGGAAGGGGTGAGCGCTGTGAGGCTAGGCAGAAAGACTTCCAGAATGTGAGGAGCAGGGAAAGCAGGATATGAAGGGAAAAGAGAGGTCCCCAGTGCCTTATGGGAAGCAGGGAACTTAAAGAGGGCAGAGTGATTCTGAGCCTCCTCAGAGCCAGAGGGCTATGCAGCAGGAGAGCAGGTCCCTGGGAATCACACTGCTGTCTGTCACAGCCCCTCTGGAGGGTGGCAGAGAACATCACAGACTTGTTATTCTAAAACCAGGGTCACCTGCAAGTAGCCTTCAATGTGGGTCTCGTATCCCGAAGAGACCAGTTGTCGGTGGTGGTATTTCTGAGCATGGCACTGTTTTGTAGACTAGGAATCAAGAAGAATGAAGGCTCTCTCTGCGTTTGCCATTGCTCACTCATTCATTTATCCACTCAGCAAACACTGAGTGCCTTACTATGTCCCAAACAGTGTGTTCAGGTGAGCAGCCCGGGATGAGCCGTCTTGCTCAGGGTCTATGTTTCATTTTCTACTTGGAGGGGAAAATTCTGTAATGGAAGAGATGTGGTAGAGACAGGTTCTGGTAGGTTCTGATTGTGCATCAGCTCCAGTTGGTTTGTCAAGCCACCCAGAGTAAGTTTCTGAGCCCACAAGGCAGACTCAGAAGGAAGGAATCTGGTGGTGGGTTAGAGAAGGCTGCTTTGTTGTTAGGAGGCAGAACAGGGAGACAGTGTCGCCCTCCTCTCCGGCAGCAGTGAGCTGGCCTCTCTGCCTGCACTAGGCCGGCCCCCCTGCCAGGGAACACAGCAGAGCAGAATTTCCTAACTCCACACAGCCGGCATGTGTGATGAGGCTAATATTTCACTGTAGAGAGCTGTGAAAATTCAGAACAATAAAAGGGACAAGACTGGATATCTCTGAGTGAGAACTCAGCAAGCAAGTTCCCTTCTGAAGAAGCGCTTCTCTCCAGATTCTTACAGTTGTCCCCCATCCCCCTCCACTTGTTGTGCCCACTTCGGCTTCACTCTCAAGATCTCCAGACACATTTCAGTTTCTCTTTGTTTATGGTTATTAATTTTGTTGTTGTTTTTCGGGGCTTTTTGAGCCAGGGTCTTTGCTAGGTAGCCCAGGTTGGCCTTGACTTAGAGTCTCCCGTCTCAGCCTCCCCAGTGCCAGGGTTAGAGGTGTCTTGTAACTGGGTGTAATAAAATATCACTCCGCAGCCTGTAAGTGGAAGGATAACCCCGCCACATGCTGCAAAGTGGGGAGACTGTAAAACCAGCCTGTCACGAGCCAGTGGAGATGGATCAGCAGGTAAAGGCGCTGTCTGCCAAGCTGGAGAATCTGAGTTCAATCCCTGGGACTTACATGGTGGAAGGACAGAATTGACACTCCCATACATGCCATGGCATGGCATAACACACACACACACACACACACACACACAAATGTAAGAGAATAATAAAGCCAGTGTGTCCCAGCTGGACCAGGATTGTGTGGCTCCACATATGTGAGGCAGTCAGACTCATAGAGAAGGAAATGGAGTGGGGTTGCCAGGAGCTGGGGCACGGGAAGTTATTCAATAAATGTGGAATCTCAGTTATTCAAGGTGTTGGGTTCTGGAAACCCGCTGTGCCATACGAATACATAACATCGCTGAACAGAGTGTTTACAGGGGGAGGAGGGCAAGTTTGATGTCGAAGAGCTTACAATTTTTTTAAAAAGAAGTTTTTAAGAGAACAAAGAAAAAGACAACTGTGTGAGGTGCCAACCAGTTCCAAGAGCACGGGAATATAAGACAGCCGGGCTGGTGAGGACTTACCTTACCAGCGTTTGCACTGTTCTCAGAAATTAAAAAGGCTTATCAAGTCTCCTTAAATGGGCAGAAATGTAAAGTCTTGGGGTCCTCTCCCTCCCTTTTTTCTTCCTTCTTTCTTTCCTTCCTATTTTTCTTCCTTCCTTTGTGTGTGTGAGTACATAATCATGTATGTGCACAGACATGTGTGGTAGCCAAAGGTTGAGGTTGGATGTCTTTCTCTAGTGCTTTGCTTTCCATCTTATTTTTCTGAGGCAGGATCTCTCACTGAACCTGGATCTCACCAATCTAGTAGACTCACTAGGCAGACAGCCCCAGGCATTCACCTGACTCCACTTTTCCAGCATGGGGGGGGTCATTTGTACATTTCACCACAGCTGGCTTCCCAGCACTGGAAGCACAGGCCCAACCACCACAACTGGCTTCCCAGCACTGGAAGCACAGGCCCACCCACCACGGCTGGCTTTTATGGAATGCTGGGACCGCAGTGTTTGCACAACAAGCCCTTTAACCACTGAGCCATCTCTCCAGTCTTTTGGGGTCCATTTTTACAGACTTTAAAAGTCCTTAAAGTCAAAATAGCTGCCACTTGCGGGAGCCATAGGTGGAAGAGAATGGATGCCAAACATTTCTTTCCAGGTCTTCATCTTATAATAATCTGTGAATTTACATTTGTGCAATATTTATGTTTTATTAAAAAACAAAACAAAGTCAACCTTCGGAGTAAGTAAGGGAGTGTTGTATACAAACAGTCATCACAGGGACTTGGATCCAAATCCAAATTTGGCCCCTTGTCAGCTCCATGACTTCAGAAAACTGCTTAACCTCTCCACGCCTCGCTTTCCTGTCTGGAAGACTAATTATGACAGTAATTACCTCTTGGCATTGTGGCGGGAACTTAATAAGACAATGCAGAGAAGTCTTCAGGCTCCACGTCTGACTCCGAGCAAGCACTGCTGATTAGGTAGCACAGAGAGGACTTGATGTGAGGACATCACACTGCATTAGCTCCAGCCTGAGCTGTGACACCCTGGAAAAGTGGCCTCCGTCTGAAGTCACGTGCCTCTGTATTGATGAGCCCAGGCCCCAATGTGAACAGGGATCCCGAGTTTGAGTGACCTGATCGCTGCAACAGAAGCATGTAGGAGTAAGCTTTGGACTTGTGATCACCCTGGGAAGCAGTGACAAACAAGAGGTGCATCCTCCCATAGGCCCTTGCAGGTGAAGATACGTGCTCAACACACAGCTGAGACAGTAAATTGGTTTCTGTCACCCTGTGTGTCAAAGTCAAGCTGGCTTTTCCTTCCTAATTTTAAACCTCAAACCTATCCACTCTCCCACAGCCTGGGCTGAACTCCAAAGAACAGATGTGCTCAAGGTCACTACAGCGAGCTCAGAACCGACAGGTCAAGGTTACTATAGCAACTTGGGAATAGCTGCTTGCTGCCCCCATCCCATTCTCTCTGAGTTTCTGTTTTCTGTCTGTATATATCATTTTGCTGTCTGTCCTCTTTGGGTGTGGAACTTGGGACCTCATGTGTGTGAGGCAAGTCCTTTGCCATGAAGCCATACAACAGCCCTGGGGGTCATATTCTTCAAGAGGGCTCCATATCAGTTATTAAACAAAACATAACAACATTCACATTTAACATTGGAATGTTAACTTAGAATGCTCCTTCTCTCAAGGAGATGGTTTTCCAGTCTTTGGGTCCTAGATGCAGAGGAAAGATGGAGTGTATGTAGGAGGGCTGGAGTGGATACAGTGTCTGCGGCATGCAGGGAGGGTGACTTCATGCTTAGTGAATACCTCCAGGGTATACTGGCTCCGCTTGAGTTCCTGACATCCTGCTACCTTGGATTCTAGAAAGTTTCCTCACTTCGAAGAGCTCATCAGTGGGAGTCCCCATTCCAATGCTGCCAGGCTTGTTCTGACTCGGCAGTCGTGGTTCAGTGGGAGTTACACACACACACACACAAAATAGATCCCTAAGCACTTGAGCAGTGACATCAGTTGTGGTCATATTCAGCTGCTTCCCCTGGTCATCTCTAGAATGCTTTTGTCCTCCCGTGCTCGAACTCTGTCCCTTTCAATGCTAGTTTCCCATTCTCCCCACCATTTCTAATCAGGGCGTTAAGCCTGAGGCCTTCTGCATCCATTCTTCTTTCTCTCTGAGAACTCATCAGTCTAACCAGTAGACTCTTACTTAGTTCTCGGGAGATGGCTCAGTGCTCGAGTACTTGCTTGGATATGGCGCTCTCTTCTGGCTTCTGCAGGTACCTGCACACAGGTGTCATATATTCACACAGAGGCACACATAAAATTTAAATTTAAGGTGTTTTTGTTTTTGTTTCGAGACAGGGTTTCTTGACTTTCCTGGACTCACTTTGTAGACTAGGCTGGCCCTGCACTCACAGCAATCCTCCTGCCTCTGCCTTCCAGAGTGCTGGGATTATAGGTGTGTGCCACTGTGCCTGGTTTAAATTAAAAAAAAAAAATAATGAGCTATCTGTGAAACTGGCCCTGCATGGTGTGATCAAGGGCTCTGAGGGTAGCATGTGGCAGAATGGCTTTCCTCTAGTAAGACCAAATAGGATTCCACTGTGGATGAGCTACTTTTCTCTGACAAAATCAGCTCAAGGAAGGGAGGTTCTTCTTCTTCTTCTTCTTCTTCTTCTTCTTCTTCTTCTTCTTCTTCTCCTCCTCCTCCTTCTCCCTCTCCTTCTCCTCCTCCTCCTTCTCCTTCTTCTCCTTCTCCTTCTTCTTCTGCCTCCTCCTCCTCTTCCTTTTTTTTTTTTTTTTCTTTGAGACAGGGTTTCTCTAAGTGTAGCTTTGGTTGTCCTGGACTCATTTTGTAAGCCAAGCTGGCCTCAAACTCACAGTGATCCATGTGTCTCTGCCTCCCTGAGTGCTGGGATTAAAGGCATGAGCTACCAGAGCTAGCTGGGAGGCTTTACTTTTGACTCACTTTGAGGGCACAGTGCATCATGGCAGTGACCGTCCAGCAGTGAGAGCATGGAGCAGCCGGTCACATTGCATTTATAGTTGGGAAGTGGAGAGAGATGAGTGCTGGTGCCTAGCCATCTTTCTCCTTTTATCCAGTCTGGGGCTGCTGCCCATTGGGTGGTGACACACAGTTAGGGTGGGGCTTCCTACATCTAATAACCTAATCTAGAAGCTCCCTGATAGATGTGTACAGATGTTTGCCTCCTAAGTGTTTCTTTGTCTTGTGAAGTGGCAGTCGGGGTTGACTATCACATCTCTTACGTTGGACCCACACTGTGGCCACTCTTGGCTGTTGTGGACTGGAGAGTTGTTTCTCTATCTGGCTGCTTCTGAATGGTGCCACAGTGGGCATGGCTTTCCTCTGACGAGGTCCGAAGCTATGGCCGTGTGGTAGAGTCTTTCCCTATCTTCGGGGCCCTAGGTTGCACTCACACCACAGAAAATCATCCTGTTATCCACACGTAACCTGATTCTCCAAGGAAGTGTCTCAAGTAGGAACTACAGGCTTCTGGCAGCTTCTCCAAGCCTTGCCTCTGGTTCAGAGACTAGAAAGCGCCAAGAGAGCTGGAGGCAGGGCCTGTGTGAGGGCCAGCAGGACTGGGCTGGGACAAGGGGTCATAACAGGCTGGATATTTGAAGTGGTAACCTCCCTGCACTGGGAGGCTCTCCCGGGAGCCGTTTGTGAAAAGGATGATTACTTTCCACTTCCCAGCATCTGCAGCCACTTCCCTAAGAGGCAGAACCGTTACTGTGGGGTTGGCCGGCACATTGTCCAGTTGAGTTTGAACTGAAACATCCAAATATGGGCTGTTAGCCTATCGTGCGTCTGTTCAGTTATTGCCCTCTCCCAGGGAGTTCACTTGCAATTCAAACCACTTCATGAGTTCTGGAAAGCAGAAGGCTGGGGGAAGGAAAAAACAAAAACAATGGAGAGATGTTGGGGAGCCCGTTTCGAAAGCTGCAGGCAGGAAGGTGCAGTGGTCCAAGCTGCTGACTGCAAGGAGCCCTGCAGCCAGATGCCACTCAAGGAGTTGACAGGACAAATGGTTCCTTGCCCACCGTGGTGTGAAGGCACTTGGGAACTCCTCCCTCCATCCCGAATTGGTCCAGCCTCTGGTTTCTCAGCAAGCTGCCTTGCCTGCCTCCCTGGAAGCACTTCAAGGCCTGGCCACTGGTGTGCGTTGGAAGAACTGCCATTTCCAGGCTGGCCACTGAAGGGCAGATGTTGCTAGGGAGCCCTCTCTGTGCCGAGGACTGTTGAAGCCCCTCTCAGCATCACTAAACTGCTCTGAGTGGTCTCTGAGGAGCAGAGAGCAAGGGAGGTGGGGAACAGCCAGAATATGGGGCTCCGAACCTTGCCCTCTGGGCACAGCCATTCTAGTTCATTTGTTTTAGATAAATATCGATATGAACCAACAGTAGCATTACCAAGACAAAGGGGAGGGCCAGGCCTGCTTCTCAAGTGGTTCTGAGCATATTCAAGTCTTGTTTGACAAAGAAGTTGGAAGAGGGGGATAAAGTATGATGAGGCCTCTGAAGCCATGAGGTTGAACACATGGGTCTCTGCGAACAAAGACTGAGAAGTACCCCCCCGACACACACACCTCTATTTATCCTCACCTAAAAAAGAAGTGCAGGCAAAAGGAAGGACACATGTCCCTCTGCCATCTGGTTTCCTCCTTTCTGAGGCCCTGCAGTGTGAGGCTGTTTAGTGCTGGGTCCTTCTAGCTGAGCAAGGCTAGTGTGCTTGAGCTAGTAGGAATTGGTATTGCCCAAGGTAAGGGCCCTGATCAGTTGCTGTCCTGCAGTGTATGTCAGGGAAAGAGGAGACTGTCATCTCTTTATGTCACCAGGAATATTGGCTTAGAGCCTCTCTGGTCTAGTTTGTAGGTTAAGGATGTGTCAGAGGCGACGGTATAGAGATGTCTTTAGCTCCTGCTTCAGTTCCCAGAGGTTCCACATGTAACTATGAGCAGAGACAGGGGGCTGTGCCTCCTCTGAAAACGTGGCCGAGGGTTAATTAAGAGATGGTGCAGGGCTGGGGATGTGGATGAGCTGAGGATGAGGCTCAGAGACAGGGTACTCATCTGCCAGGCAGCGGGCCCTGAGTTCCATCCTCAACACCCAAGGAAGCGAGGGAGAACAGCTGTCCAGCTCTGCCTCCTAGAGGTGGCTGTTTTCTCTAGACCTAGAGGTGAGGATGGAGTGGAAGGGCCCCTAGGCTGCTGGTGTTCAGAGCTCCATGGAGGTTGTTGTCTAAGTATGCCAGAGTCACATCTGTGCCTCTGAGGCCTTTGGGGGCCACCCCCAGGCCAGGACCCCAGAGCTCACTTGGTTAGGGCCAGCAGGTTCCTTGAAGTCATGAACAGGATCAGGTGTGGTGTGAGGATGACCCGACTTCTGCCTTTCCTGCCTGGAGACCACAATGACACTGTTTCCTGCTTGGGGTGACATGCTCAGAACCCCTCGGGAAGCAGGCCCGCAGGGCACCAGGACCAGGCCAGGCCTCTCCAGAGGACAAGCAGAGAAGAGAGGAGAGGGACACTTTTGCAGGATACAGGCTGCCTCTGAAGCCTCTGGACACCCCAGTGACAGCCTCCTTGGATCCTGGCACCAAGGATCCAGACATGACTCAGCCATCCAGTCAACACCCACAGTCTGAGCAAACCTGCTTGGCAATTAAGCAATTACAGCCCAGCTTGACAAGGCTTAGAACCGAAGTACACAGAACTGAGAAATTTCCAGAGAAGGAAGTGGGTGAGCCCGGCCCGTGAGGTCAAGGAATACCCAACAGGAAGTGATGTCAGAGCTGAGGGTTAAGAGCCAAGGAAAGGCTTTGGTGTTCCTGGCAGAGGGAACAGCATAGACACAGGTAAGGCGTACTTGATGGGACTGGGTGCAGAAGCTTAGGCCTACTGAGAGGTTTGTGTGGACCAGCCTCTCTCTGGGGCCTTGATCCCTCCACAGAGTGGAGTCCATGTGTTTATCTTTCGGGCTTTGTGTTGCTAATGGGAGTAGGGAAGGGAAAGAGACTCGAGAGGAGGCCGAGTTGACTCATCTCACCAACCACTTGGTGTCCGTCCAAGAATCAGAGTGACTGAAGGGAAGAGAAAGGTGATGAAAAGGGCACACTGAGGCAGGCTGGAGGTTTTAAGAGAAGGGAGGGAGATTTGAGGGCCAGATGACAGAACGAGGGGCACTACGGAGGGGTCCCCTACAGAACATTAGGGCTCTGCCTCTTTAAGGGTCCCCAGTAGGGATTTGATTTTATTTTATGGTTTTTGGTGTTTTGGGTCTTTCGGCACAAAGTTTCTCTGTGTAGCCTTGGCTGTCCTGGACTCACTTTGTAGACCAGGCTGGCCTTGAACTCACAGAGATCCACCTGCCTCTGCCTCCCCGAGTGCTGGGATTACAGGTGTGCACCACCATGACCAGCTAAATAGGTTTTAGATTTAGGTTTCTGTTTTAATTATATGTATATCTCCGAGTCTGTGGGGGAGTGTATGGACGTGTGAGTGCAGGCACTTGCCAAGGGCAAAGGATGGCATTGGATGCCCCAGAGCTGGGGTTACGGGTACATACTCTTAATGGCCAAGCATCTCGCCAGCCCCTACAGTAGAGATTTTAGTGACCTCAAGTATCTGCAACCATATCTGTATGTGTAAAAACAAATGTGCATCTCTCTGTGTGTGCATACTTATAACTTGATGTTAGGCTTAAATGTCTCTTGACTCTAATTCCCTGGGTGGGCAGTTTTCCATTATAACCTGACAACAAAAAGCCAGAAGAGCTTGGAGCAGGGCACAGACGTGACTGGAGTCGTGGTTGTAAGGACATTATCTGGCTTCTGTGTGGAGGATGGATGGAGTAGGCAGTCCGTCAAGGAAGTGGCTGAGGATTTGACGGGAGGCTTCACTCGGTGAGGGCCGGACACCTGCCTCTGTCCTCCGGTGTATTTTTTTTTTTTTTTTTGAGGCAAAGTCTTCTCCCTATGGAGCCCAGACTGGTTTGAAACTTGAAATGTTCCTGGTTCCACCTTCCTCCTGCATTCTGGGATCATGGGTGTGTGCTGCGCCCGGCCTGTGTGTAGAGTTCTCAGGTGAGGTTGACAGTTTCTGCTAGAAATGTCCTCCAGAATGTGCAGAAATTAAGAGGCAGGACTTTTTCTGGTACTTCTACAGTTCTTTGTGTAAACCCACACCCAGAGAGAAGGGTATGTTAGCTGCACGGGGCTGCAGCAGGGCACCTGACTCAACTGTCTTACTGCAGCTTGTGGGGCCATCCTAGGCAAGGCCATTCTGTACTTGGTCCATCCTCCAAGAACTTCCTGTCTCCTTCAGTGAATGTGATCTATCCTTATGTAACCTCTGCTACAGCACTCAGCCCAAAGTGAGCAAGGTCGGCTGCTTGCAGCCAGGGAAATGATGGCTGGTGAGTCTGGCCAATTAACCAAGAAGACAGAAAGTTCCTGGAAGAGCTGGGTAGCACAAGGCCCCCACGGTCCCTAGTGCCCAAGGGACCAGGGAGAGAGGTGGGAGACTTGATTGTGGCCCCATCTCCAGCAGCTCAGCCAAGCATAGCTCCTGCTACCACGTTACTGTTTAATTAATAGTTCCTGAATATATTAATGAATTACCATAACATGAAACCCTACAATGGATGGCATTGAGTCTGAGCTGAATGAGCCAAGCTCGGGGGTCACTGTTGGGCCTCTCTGCCTGGGTGTTGGGTTAGGCTGTCAGATCACAGTCTTGGGCTGCACTGGAGCCATCTGGAGGGTTTTCAATTGTGTCCCAAGAAGTACTTATGAGGTCCTTAAGAAGGACTCAGGCCACAGTCCTTCTGAAAGCTCCCTGGGTGACATCAAGAGTGGCAAGGCTGGCAGCCACTGGGCCAGGTACTGGAGATGCAAGCAAATGTCTCATTTTCCCAGCTCATGTGAGGACAGAAGTCCACGTGACTTCATTCATTCATTCATGCATGCATTCATTCAGTAGCAGAGTGTTAAAAGCCTGAATAGAGAATTGAAATTCCATTGGTTAGCACTCAGGACTCCAACTTGAGTTATGAAAATAGCCACTAGAAGCCCCAGGAAGGAATGGTTCACTTCCATAGCTTACTCACCTTATGAGCCTACTTTGCAGCCTGCTGAAGGACAGAGGAAAGCTTGAAGGGAAAGGAGCTTTGAAGATTTGGGCTTGGGTGGGGCTTCAGGGTGGCTTGGCAGGTGCAGGCACTTGCTGCCAGGCCTGACTACTTAGGTTCAGCCTCTGGGACCCCAGCGTAGAAGGAGAGAACTGAACATGCACGTGTTCTGTGTGGCATGTGCACACAAACACATTCATCAAATAAATGAACGGAGAGAAAATTCAAGATGGGCTTCCTAGGATGAACAGAAGCCCATTGACACCCTTCTGTTTCTCACTCTTCTTTCTTTTCCTGCCATCTCCTCTCTCCGACGTCGGAGAAGAGGGTCTTGCACATGCTCGGAAAGCATTTTCCTATTGAGCTATTCCTGAACCCTTTATTATTAATGATATTTTCATCACTGATACTGTTGTATGTGAGTAGGTGTGCGCCTGCGTGTTCGTGTGAATGTGCATGCAGGTGAGCTCATACGTGTGCACCGGTGCTGAGGCCAAAAGAGGACGCCAGGTGTTTTGCTTGTAACTCTCCACCTTTTCTCTTTGAGATAGTCTCTCATGGAACCTCCCCCAGTCCCCTGCTAGGCTAGCTAGTCAGTAAGCCACAGCAGTCCTCTGTCTCAGCTTCCCTGTTCTCAGTGCTAGGGTTGGACAGTCACACTTGGCTTTTTAACATGGCTGTTTGGGATCTGAACTCTTTTCCTTATCCTTGAGCAGCAAATACTCTTCCCTCTCCTCCCCTCCCCATCCTCTCCTCCCTTCCTTTTTCTTTCTCTCCTTTCTCCTTCTCTTCTCTCTCTTCCCCTTCACCCTCTTTCTTTCTCCCCCTTTCTTTCAGTACTGGGGTTCAAACCTAGGGCTTTGTGCACACTGGCAAAGTGCTCCCAACTCAGTGATTAAGAGCACTGGCTGCTCTTGCAGAAAACTAAGGTTCAATTCCCAGTACCCACAAGGCTGCTCACAACCGACCAGAACCTGATTTCAAGGGATCTACTACCCTCTTCTGGCCTCTGTGGGTACTGCATGGACACAGTGCCCAAACACCGGTGTCGGCAAAAACACTCATGCTTATAAAATGAAATAAATGAATCTTTATTAAAAAAAATTTTTGAGACTCTGCCTTACCACATTGCCTAGGCCCACTGTGAAGTTGAGATCTTCCTGTCTCAGCTCTCCCCTGCTCCCCCACCCCATTTACTAACAGAAACGTCTAAATATAGCTCTGGGGTGTGTGTGTGTGTGTGTGTGTGTGTGTGTGTGTGTGTGTGTGTGTGTAAAACATCCTTCTTACACAGGCTTTTCTTTCCTTCTTCAAGGCAGAGCCTTTTCCACAGTTGATAGCTGGAATCTGTTAAAATTCAGTCACATTTTCCTGTGGTCATCACGTTCAGGCCTATGGAATGCTTCCACGGTCGAGACAAAAACCATGCCTGGTCTTTGCATGAATTTTTTTTTCTAACTGGCAACTAATAATTGTGCATGATTAGGGCGGAAGATGGTGTTTGGCTATGCTAAGCAGCAGGTCTGTAATCTTGTCAGTTTATCACCGACCCTTCAGAGGTTCTTAGCACTCAGAATCTTCTTGGCCAGCTGTTTGGGAGTGTTCTGCAGAACCTCCTTCTGCACATCTGCCCCACTGTGTGCAGAAATCTCTGCCCGATGTGAGGCCTGATAGCAACCCCCTCCACTACTTCCCTTCCTCCCCAGCCTCTTTGAACCTTCCTTATCATTCATGCCTCTGTCGGTAGTATCATCAGAAGTCACACAAGAGTGACAACGTAGACTCTTGGCATTTCTGTAGCTTTCTATTAGTGAAACGAGGGGAAGTGTTTTAAAAAGTAGGTTCTTTACAAAATACGTAAAGTAAAACACACGAATCCAGTAAAATTAACAATAAGAGGACGTGATGGAAGGAGAGGTAGATACAGATCTGGGAAATTGCCTTTAATTTTGTTGTGATTCTTTAAATGTGTGTGCATGTTTTCCTTGCATGTGTGTCTGTACAACATGGGCGTGCAATGTTCACACACACCAGAAGAGGGCTTCAGATCCCTGGAACTGTAGTTAAGGATGGTTGTGAGCTGTCATGTGGATGCTAGAAGTAAAACTCAGGTCCTCTGCAGGAGTAGCCAGTGCTCTTAACCACTGAGATTTCTCTCCTGCCCCCAAAAATTGACGTTTTGTGATTGATGAAATTTTGAAGCTGACAGATGTGGGAT
The DNA here is from genome assembly GCF_907164565.1 of Psammomys obesus. Taxonomy (NCBI): domain Eukaryota; kingdom Metazoa; phylum Chordata; class Mammalia; order Rodentia; family Muridae; genus Psammomys; species Psammomys obesus. The sequence goes on along the minus strand of NW_026596101.1, from coordinate 24,319 downwards.
AAGAAGCAGGCCATTGTGCTGGAGAGCTTTGCAGTAGCCCGAGAAAACCTGAGTTTAAATCTAAGCCTGGACCCATTAACCTTTTATTCAGGAGAAGGAAGTGGGAGGGGGGCAGTATCCAGGCATTGCCAGGAGACCTAGAGCAGATCCCCAGGAGTGACACTGGCAGGAACCACAGACAGGCACATCAGCAGACACTGGTCTCAGTGCCCTAGTCTGGTGCTTAGACAAAGAAATCACTGGGAACGAAGGCAGGAAGTTGTGGCCTCAGTTATTGCCCTGGGGCCTCGGGGAGCTTGTTTTCAGAAGAATTGGGGATCAGGAGGCACACCTCATTGCTTGGCCCCAAACCTGGCATTGTAATTACTGGGGAGCAAGAGATTAAAAACTAGAATTCTAAACGCCAGGCCAGACCTTCTGGACTCTTCCACAGAACTGGGCCCAGTGTATCTTTTTATTATGGTCCTGGTAATTTCTCTCTCTCTCTATTGATTATCATCTTTTGAAACGAAGATTTCTTTACTTTTATTCTCATCTTACTTGTGCGTACCGGTGGGACGGAGAGTAAAAAGGGTTCCACATATATAATGTGTCTCCACTGAGCCAGGGTGATGAGCACTCCTATCTCCCTACATGAGTGCCAAGCCTTTCCAGTTAGCATGTAGTAACTACACACACATGGCAGAGCATGACATTTTCACCACATGCACTTAACATGTCCCTCCTGCTTCCTCTTCCTTTCTGCACTGTGTAGAGCCTTCCTGTTCCTCTCTGTAGTGACTCTTGAAGGAGAGGGCATCACTCTTCGTGAGCCAGTCTGCTCTCTAAGTTGCTCTGGAAGCACTGTGCCTCGGACCCAGTGAGCAACCTCCCTGTGCCACCCCCCCCCTTCCCAGAGTAATCCCTGCCTGGCATTCAGAGTGCTATTTTTAGCTCATGCTAGATAGCATGCAGCTATCTTTTTGTGATTAAAAAAAAAATTGCTGATCTTTTTTTGTGTCTAGATTATTTCCCTCACCTGTTGTCCTCCAGTTGCAACCTGCCACAGGATGTTGCTTTTTTTTTTTTTTTTATTGTGGAGTAGTATTTCACTATCCGCGTTCACTCTTCTCTTTTCATCTCTCCATCCCTTGATGCTTCCCTGGATCTCAGTCTAAACACAAGCATTGTGCAGAAGCTCTGGCTGCAAGGTGAGCCAGCGGCATGGGTGTCAGTGGGGAGCCAGCCACGAGACAAACTCAGCATCCCAGACTTAGGGAGGTGTTTTAAGCTGAGCTCCAGAAAAGATGTATGTGTGTAGCAGGAAACTCAAAAGCACGAGCTTAAGCCAGGCTGCTAACGCACACCTGTCGTTACAGCACTTAGGAGGTGGAAACGGGAGAATCAGAAGTTCAAAAGTCATCCTCAACTACATAAAGGGTTTGGGCTGCTTGAGACCCAGTATCCAGGGCAAAGAAAGCATGCAGGATGATCCCATGTCTGTTTCCCCAGTTTCCTTCCGTGGGACCAGCCTGAAAAGCTCTCGCCCAACATCACAGCCAGCACACTGACATCACTGCATTGGGGTGAAGCATGCCAGCATCCCTTGCCTCTGGAGGCCACTCATCTGTTGCCTGTATCTTTCATTTGATGCCTTCGAGGGTGCTGTATAAACAGAATTATATGGGAAGCAGCCTTTGGAGATGGCCCTCTCTCATCAGGCCATTATTCACATTGCTGTCTCTATTGCCAAGCCTGTCTTCTTGTGCTACAGAATGGAAGCCAGGGCTTCTGGGAGACTAAACAAAACCTACCACTGACCTACACTGGAATCCCCAGGTTGCTCCCGTTTTACTGCTGAGTGGTATTCTGTGGTGTGCTACATTTGGGGGGCTATTAGTACTACAGCCACGGGGTGATCCATGAGTGGGTTTTTGTGTGAACACCGCTTTGTTTTTTTCTGGGACAGACGATCAGGGCTGCATTGCCGAGCTGTAGGGAGCTACATGTTTAGGACTCTTGAGTCATGGCTGTACTCTCTTCTATGTGTGGTTTCCTGTTCCCATTGGGAGTGTGAGAGGAACACGGTACAGCCTCTCTGCACACTCCTCAGCGTTTGTGCCATGGCTCTTTATTTCAACCATTCAATAGATGAGCGGTGGTGTCTCCTATGGCTTCTATTGGCATCTCCCTTGTGGTCAGTGGTGCTGAGTATGTGTGTGTGTGTGTGTGTGTGTGTGTGTGTGTGTGTGAAAGGTTTCTGAATAGCATTTCCCTGTCTTCTGACTGGATTGCTTGGTCTACTGGTTGAGTTTTTTTTTTTTTTAATTCTTTATTAATTACACCTTACTCACTTTGTATCCCCCCTGTGGTTTTCTCCCTCCTCCCGTCCCAATCCCTCCCTTCCTCCACCCTCTGCATGCATGCCCCTCCCCAAGTCCACTGAAAGGGGAGGTCTTCTTTTCCTTCCTTCTGATCCTAGTCAATTAGGTCTCATCAGGAGTGGCTGCCTTGTCTTCTTCTGTGGCCTGGTAATGCTGCTTCCCCCTCAGGGGGAGGTAATTAAAGAGCAGGCCAATCAGTTCATGTCAGAGACAGTCACTGTTCCTATTACAATGAAACTCACTTGGATACTGAGCTGCCATGGGCTACATCTGTGCAGGGGTCTTAGGTTATCTCCATGCATAATCCTTTGTTGGAGTATCAGTCTCAGATTTTTTGGTTCTGTTGCTCTCCTTGTGGAGTTCCTGTCCTCTCCAGATCTTACTGTTTCCCACTTCTTTCATAAGATTCCCTGCACTCTGCTCAAAGGTTGCCTATAAGTCTCAGCATGTGCATTGATAGTCTGCAGGGCAGAGCCTTTCAGAGGTCCTCTGTGTCAGGCTCCTGACTTGTTCCCTCTTTTCTCCTTCTTCTGATGTCCATCCTCTTTGCCTTTCTGGATAGGAATTGAGCATTTTAGCAAGAGTCCTCCCTCTTGATTAGTTCTTTAGGTGTACAGATTTTAGTAGGTTTATCCTATATTATATGTTTATATGAGTGAGTATATACCATGTGCATCTTTCTGCTTCTGGGATAGCTCACTCAGCATGATCTTTTCCAGATCCCACCATTTGCCTGCAAATTTCATGATTTCCTTGTCTTTTTATTGCTGAGTAATATTCCATTGTGTAGATATACCACAATTTGTGCATCCATTCCTCCACTGAGGGGCATCTGGGCTGTTTCCAGCTTCTGGCTATTACAAATAAAGCTGCTACAAACATCGTTGAGCAAATGTCATTGTGTACTTGAGACTCTTTTGGGTATATGCCTAGGAGTAGTATAGCTGGATCTTGAGGAAGCACTATTCCTAGTTGTCTGAGAAAGCACCAGATTGCTTTCCAGAGTGGTTTTACAAGTTTACATTCCCACCAGCAGTGGAGGAGGGTTCCCCTTTCTCCATAACCTCTCTAGCATGTGTTGTCTCTTGAGTTTTTGATTTTAGTCATTCTGATGGGTGTAAGGCGATACAAATTGGAAAGGAAGAAGTCAAAGTATCACTATTTGCAGATGATATGATAGTATACCTGAGTGACCCCAAAAATTCTACCAGGTAACTCCTACAGCTGATTAACACATTCAGCAAAGTGGCTGGGTACAAAATTAACTAAAAAAAAAAAATCAGTAGCCCTCCTGTATACAAAAGACAAAAGGGCTGAGAAAGAAATTAGGGAAACAACACCCTTCACAATAGCCACAAAGGACATAAATTACCTTGGTGTTAACCTACCCAAGCAAGTCAAAGACTTGTATGAAAAAAAATTTCAGTCACTGGTTGAGTTTTGATAGTTTATTTGGTTTTGGTTTTGACTTGGTTTGGTTTGTGAGGCACCATATCATGTCACCTAGACTGACTTCAAATTCATAGTGACCTTGAACTTCTGATCCTCCTGCCTCTGCTTCCCTAGTGCTGGGCCAACAGGTATGAACCACAGTAGCCTGCAAGAGCTAAGTCTTACCCATGGTGGCTATATAGCTTGCACATATGCTGTTATTGGCTATTCTTAGCAAGGTTTTTTTGGTAAAGTTTATTTAGCATTTTGAGGAAATCCATTGTCATTTTGTTTTTCCTTTCAGTGTCCCGTTTTTGACCTCAAGTCTGAGATGTCCCAGCCTAGTGCTGGAGCTTATAAATTTATAAAAGTTTTATGGTGTCATAGTTTACAGTTTAGTATGTAAACTAGCATTAGGCTGGGGTCAAGGTTCATGCCCTTTTGCCTGAGGGCTCAGGGATACTTCAGTACCATTAGCTAAGAGCCTTTCTGGTCTTTCTTAAAGTGCCTTAGCACTTCTGTCCTGCCTGGGAACTGCTTTTGTTTTTCTTTTCTTTTTTAATTAAAATCCCAACTGTTCTATTTTACCAATAAAGGCTCAGGAGACAGATGCTGGGATGAAAACCTGCTACCTCAGAGAGGCAGAGAAAGCACCCAGCTGACCTTTCTTCTCAGCTCAGATCCCAATGTAAAAAAAAAAAAAAAACCCAAAAGGCTCACAAGCTCAACTGACAGCCCAGGAGGAAAATGCCAAAAAACCCAAGGCCAAAGGCTTGCTAGCTCAAAGCCCCAAAAGCCAGGGAGCTGAGGAGTTGAAGCTGAAACTAAAACCAGAGCTTAAGCTGAAAGGTTTTTCTTCTTCTCCAGGATGTCTTAAATGCCCCTCAACTCAAAGTCCCTCCTACTTTTTAATCAGCTGGTTTCTTGTTCCACCTCTTGACCTAGGATTAACTTTATTAAAACCTGTGTATAGAAAGCTCTTAGATAAAAGGTGTGTGCTAGGGCTGGGTGAACCATACCATAATCACCTGTCTACAATAAAATGTTAAAGATGTATAATAGGGCTTAAAACAAGAAATAGGGTTTTACAGTTCACAAATTTTGGGGTTCACAATGGGATCAAATATCCTACAACACTGCTTGCTGGTCAATTCTATTCCATTGGAACAACATGGATGTAAGGCTTCTCCCTGTGAACTGAGAGTAGGGATATTAAATCTACACCTCACTGGGGAACTATTTACTGTGCCGAACCTGGTGATATGTGAGCCCTGGGTGTCTCCATTCGCTTAGATCTTTTATTTTTTTACCACAGTATTGTTGTTTCCAGCATGAAAGTCTTGTTTAAGTTCTTTATCTGAGGGCAGGTTGGTTTCCTTCACTAAGATTCTGGGCTCGTTGCTTTCTGCCCACCCCTGAACGGCACTATGAACTTTCTTCCCTGTGTTTTCTGTTGAGAAGTGATGTTCTCATTACACTAAGATGTTGTTTCCTTGAGCTGCTTTCCAGATTTTTTTTCCCCTTTGTCCTTTGTTGCGGGTAATTTAATTATTGTGTGTCTTTGCGAAGAGATATCAGAGCTGTATCCCCGTTCTGGATTTGCTGGGTCTAGTACTTGATGGCTTGAATCTCACAAGCTCATGAAGTAAAATTCTCCTCCATAAACTCATGGAGTGGGTGCTTGTCCCCCAGTTGCAGCACTGGAACCCTTAGGAGATGGAGCCTCAGTGGTGTCATCACCATGTGGACGAGCCTGTGTGGTCCCCTCCAGGGAGCTGTCCCACCATGCTCCTCCCCCCTGCTCTGAGTACTAAAATCCCTCTGAAATCATGAGCAAGAACAAACCTTTGTTCCGTTAGTTGTTTCTGTCAGGCATTGGGCCACAGCAATGAGGAAGGGGATGAATTCTGCATCTTCTGTCAGCTTTAAGAAAAATCTTCCAGTGTTTCCCCCCCAGTATATTTTATCCTTGCAGTCTTGTGTCCTTGTTATTACATGGATATTATTAAGTCTATTTTATTAGTCCCATAGCTTCGTGGAGCTTGCTTTACTATTTTAAATTTAGACCATTCCCCTCTGGTGTTGAAATCAAGTGATTTCTATTGATTAATCTTCCAGTTGACTCACTGTTTCTTGTTTTGGTTTGGTTTTTGTTTGCTGTGGTAGATTAGACTGGTCCTGAATTTCTGGCAATTCTCCTGCCTCTAGCTTCTTAAGTGCTGGGTTTATAGACCGAGCCACCCAGCCGGTTTACATGTTGCTGTTGACCTCATCTGTGGACTTTCCATTTCAATTCTTATTTTTACCCTAAACATTTCATTCAGCTCTTGCTTAGACTTCTATTTTTTTCTGAGACTTTGATTTTCTTTTATTTATCTCAAGTACATTCACATTTGAACACTGAAATACTTCATGACAATTCTTCAAAACATTTTTTTTTTCAGACTATTGGGAGACTTTTGTATCTTACCACTGCTTTTTGTTGTTGTTGTTTATTGTCTCTTTACAATTTTAGTACTTTATTTTTTTAATTTTGTGTTTGTGCATGCATGCATGTATGCATGTATGCATGTGTCCTGTGTGTGTGTGGTGTGTGTGTGTGTGTGTGTGTGTGTGTACATGTATGCACACTTGGAGTTGGAAGAGGGTTATAGGTTATTGTGTGCTGCACCACCACGGTGCCCGGTGCCAGGGAAGGATCTCAGGTGCCCTGAAAGTAGAGCAAGCATCTAAACCAGTGAGCCATCCTTCTAGTCCCTGTTTCTTGTTTGTTTTTGAGACAGAGCCTCTTGTATTCCAGGCTTGCCTTGAATAGGCCAAGAATGACCTTGAAATTCAAGCTTATTATTCTGCTTTTCCCTCTGGAATGCTGGGTTTCAGGCTTGCACCCGTAGCAGGACTTGCTACTTTGTGGGTTCTTTTCCCACCACAAACACCTTTTATCCTCCCTATTGCTAGATAGGAGAGAAGGAAGGAAAGAGGGGAGAGAGATAGAGATCTCTGAATCTAATTTCCTTCTTCTTTTCTTTTCTTTGAGCATGGCTCCTAACAAACCAAAACCAACCCCCCCTGAATGACCAACAACTACTGACCCTACCTATTTATAGACCCTCTGAAAAATTCCCAGGACTGCAAAACTCATATAATCGTAAAAACTGTCTCCAGTTGGCAAAGCCACACCTCTGCTAGAGCATGAGGCAAATCATAGTCAGCTTCTGCGAAGCAACCTTCTATCCTCACTCCTGGGATTAAAAAGAAACACAGTCTTATAATATTTCTGTTTTTTTTTGTTTGTTTGTTTTTTTAAAGAAAGCAAGATTCCAGAATTCTCATTACATGCTCTGCAATGCCAGGTTTATAAAGTGCTAGGATCAAACCCAGATCTTGAATTCTAGGTAAGCACTCTAACAATTAAGCTATGCTCTCAACCCATGTCCTTAAAACATAGAAGAAAAAATAAAACCAAAGATCTATTTGGTTCTGTCCTTTCAAAATAGGAAGAAATAAAGATCTATTTGTTTTAATTTTATGTGTATGAGTTTTGCCTATATGTGTACATGCATTATGTGCATGCCTCGTAGAAGCCAAGAGAAGGCATCAGATCCCCTGAGACTGGAATTACAGCTATTTGAAATATGTTCAGTGTGGGTGCTGGAAAACAATCGGTGGTCCTCTTCAAGAGCAGCTAGTACTCTTAACCATCTCTCAAGCCCCAGCCCACATCTTTTATGTTTTTATTAGCCATCTTTCCACTTCTGATGGAAATACAGGCACTTTTCCAGACGATGTTAGGGGACCCTGGGTCACATTTCAGGCTGCTGTTGTACCTGGTCTCTTATGGCCCCACTAGGGCGGAAGAAGAGGCCAATAAGGGGAGAAATGTTGCACTGTTAGCTCCAGGTGGGAGTGAAATCAAGATACCCCACTCAGCTTCTGCTGGTCCTAGAAGAGGCTGGGGGCTCCTGCTCCCCAAGTGTGGGAGTAAAGGAGATGGGAGTCCTGCTCTCTAGTGGTGTCAGTAGGTGTCTTATCTGTTGCTGTGAAGAAACACCACGAACACGGCAACTTCTATAAAAGAAAGCGCTTAATTGGGGCTGACTTACAGTTTCAGAGGTCTAGTCCACAGCATGGAGCATCGCCAGCTTCGAGGCATGCTGGCAGACATGTGCTGGAGAAGTGCTGAGAATTCTGCTTCCAGATCCACAGGCAGCTGGAAGAAAGAGGGAGGCTCTACGCCTGGCTTGGACTTTTGGAACCTCTAAAACCTACTGCATTGACACACTTCCTCCAATAAGGCCACACCTCCCAGGCCCTCCCAAGCAGTGCCAGTCCTTGATGACTAAGCATTCACATATATGAGCCACTGGGAGCTATTATTATTCAAACCACTGCAGCAGAGAAACACTTGGAAGGGCTAAGTTGTGTCTGTGTATGCTAAGCAGGGTTGTATCTTTGCTGGCAAGAATGAGCATGTGTGTCATTCAGGGTCTTCTGCAGGGCTAGGCTAGAGTAGAGACATTCATGACAGGAAGGTTTCCACTTTCCAGACTGCCCCTTTCTAGGGCCTTTGACCAGACATGGTGGACTTGCCTTGGGGAGTCTCATTCTGTCTGCATCTCGGTTCCTGACCGTACCTTATGCTTTCATTCGTGCAGATAAGCAAGAGTGCAGGAAACTAATCCTCATGTCATTCTTGAGCTTCTAAGGTTTATGGTTAGTTGGCCTTTCTAAGACCTGTCAGCCTTGTGCTTATCTTAAGAATAATGTCTGGCCTGGGAGCACTGTTGCATAGTTTACTCTAGGCACTCTGGGGGCAGAGGCAGGCAGGCAGGTCTTTTGTGAGTCCATGGATAGCCTGACCTATATGGCAAGTTTTAGAACAGCCAAGGCAACACTGTAAGACCCTGTCTTGAAAACAAAACCAGAATCAAAACAGTGTCTTGGACCTGGAGAGGTGATTCAGTAGCTAAGAATGAGAACTTTTTTTGCAAAGGACCCAAATTCCATTCCTAGCACCTACAGCTCACAACCACATCCTACTCCAGGTATCCAGTGCCCCCTTCAGGCCTCCTTGAACAACTGCACTTAGGTGTACATACACACACATAACCTGTACACATAGTTAAGAATAAAAATGTAGAGTAATTTCTGGGGATTGGTTTATTTGCACATTTGCTTTTGAAATGGAGTCTCATGATGTCGTACAAGATGACCTCACACTACTGGGATCAAGTGATCCCCCTGCCTCAGCGCTCCAGGTAGCTGGGACTACAGGAGCATTGTAAGCGTGTCTAGGGTTTCCAGTTGCATTTAGTAAAGAATAGTGAAAACAGGTCCACCCTATCACCAGGAAGTAGAAGGTTCAGAATGCTGAAGTGCATTCTGGGAAGGCAGGGGTGAGAGCTGCTGGTAAGAGCTGCCCACTGCAGGACAGTGGGAGCTCGGTCCAATTTTCAGGTGTCACTCTATCTTTTCATAAGATGAATTTCCTTCAGTAAAGACTTTGTGAATGAATTAATGGGTGAAGGCAGAATGAGTGGACAGATGGATAAACGTAAAACTGAGTGAATGATCACAGATGGCATCCACAGTCAACACTGGTTCTCACTTCTGCATGCTGTTGGTTCTGAGCCAGACCTGATGGTGCCAAGAATTCCAACTGCGGGAGCAGGGTAACAGCCTGTTGGTTCCAGGTTAATTGGCTGAGGGAGACAGACATGAAATAATGCCCAATTCCAGGTGCTCTCACAAGGTTCAGACCGCCTCTTTTCTCTTTTGTTCACTACAGTTTTCTAACTCTCTCTCTCTCTCCTTTTGAAGCAGAGGACATCCTGGGTAACTTTGGTTTTTGAAAGTGTCCTTAAAGTTGAATCTTCAGGGATTTGAGAAAAAAAAAAAAAAAAGAAAAGCTCGTTCCTCGTATCCTGAAATGACACTCGCATGCCGTGTTGGATGTTGCATTCACTGGTTCTGTCTAACCTTAGCCCAGATGCTCATATTTTCCATTTCCTGACATTTTTATTTAAAGTGTTTATTTCCTTTCCTCTTTTCCAATGAAAAGGAAGACGGAGAGTTCAGGAGTGAAGGTCACCAGAAGGTCTGGGGAGACGGGTGTGCTGTGGTGTGGCCCTTTGGGTGAAACTTACCCTCATGGTTGCTAGACTTTTGCATTCATAAAGCCCGAGGACCCCCGATACTCCATCACTGAGTCACACCCACGTCCATTGTCTCCCCACCTTGGGTGTTTCAGTGTTGGTGTCAAGCACTATAAGCCTCAGTTCTTTGATTTAGGGGAGGCCCTCGCCGTGTGAGGACTGAGAGAATGGGCCTTTCCCAGCCTGATGGCCCCATACACCTTCTCATCACTGATGTCCAAAGCCAGGGGAAAAGAATGAAAGAGCTGAGATGAGCTTTCCATATGTTCCTTTTGAGGACAGTGCATCCCTCCGCACCCCCTTTTCTGCGTTCTCTCTGTCCCTGTGGGGATAGACCCGACAATCAAACAACTGTGATATCCTAATCCGGTTGTTCTCAACCTGTGGGCCTTGAGCCCTTTTGGGGGCGGAACAATCCTTTCACAGGGTCACGTATCAGATATTCACATTATGATTCATAATAGTAGCAAAATTACAGTTATGAAATAGCAACAAAAATAATTCTATGGTTAGAGGACCACCACAACAGGAGGAGCGCACTGGGTTAAAGGGTCACAGCATTAAGAAGGTGGAGAACCACTGTCCTAAACCCGTATGCCACCATGACATGGGGAGATTAGACTAATCCAGAAGACAGCTCACTGTGTCTCCTTACCAAGAAGCTAGAAATTAATGAGGGGTGTGTGTGTGTGAATATGTGGGTGTGTGCGTGTCTGTTTGTATGTGTGTGTACATGTCTCTGTATGAGTATGTGTGTATGTGTGTGTGTGTGTGTGTGCATGTCTCTGTCTGTGTGTATGTGTGTATATGTGTTTGTGTGTGTGTGTGTGTGTTTGTACAGGTGCTTTATTTGTTTGAACTCAGAGCCTCCCATGTGCCACACATGCTTTAACCACTACCCATGAAACAGTTACGTCTCCCAACTGGCTGAAGCTATCATTGTGCTAATCAACGGTCTTGCTGTCATTTTAAGTAGCACAGAGAGGCTGGAGAGGTGGCTCAGCAGTTGAGTGGCGCTATCTGCTCTTCCAGAGGAGCCAGGTCTGGTTCTCGGCACTCACACGGTGGCTCACAGCCATCTGTAAGTCCAGGGGATCTGACATCCTCTTCTGACCTTCCCAGGACTGGCACACACCACAGCCCAAAACACAGTCCCCCGGGCGCTCTCATATAAAATGCAAATTTAACATTTTCAAGAAGAGAAAAAAAATGAATGGCCCTAAGAATCTTGGAATCATCCTATTCCCCACACAAGTACAGAGAAATCGATTTTAACAGATGCAGAGATCCGGAACGCCGGGCAGCCTTTGCTTCCTGGGGGCTGGAACTATAAGGGCATATCTCTGCACCTGGCCCTGCAGCCTTTTTCTTGAGCACTGACACTTTAATGCATTTCTCTGCTTTGCTTTTGGTTTTGAGGTGGGGTCATTCTACGTATAGTTCAAGTTGACCTTGAACTTACAATTCTTTTACTTTGGAGAAATTAAAAACAAAAAAAAAACAAAAAACAAAAAAACCACCAAAACCTTTTTTCTTCAACAACTTTGTTGAGGTATAATGTATATATTCTAAAGTTCAGTCATTCATACAGTGAGTCATACAATTCAAATATTAGGGGCTGGGGAGATGGCTCAGTGGTTAAGAGTGCTGGCTGGTCTAACAGAGGACCCAGAACCCACATGGTAGCTTACAACCATCCTCAAATCTACTTGGAGGATATCTGATATGCTCACTGACTTTCCTAGGCATCAGGCTCATACACGCTGCTCATATACACTCATACACGTAGAATGAAAATTAATCTAAAAGTAAAAATCCAGTTACTAAATTTACAACAACTCATTAGCAGAGTCAGTTGCGGCACATTCCATCATTCCCCAAAGATCCCTTCTGTTCTGGAACTACTCCAAGTCATTACAAACTTTCTGTCTCCATCCATCCATCCATCCATCCATCCATCCATCCATCCATCCATCCGTCTCTGTTTCTCTCTCTGTGTGTATCTGTCTGTCTGTCTCTGATTTTCTGGTTTGGCATAATCATTGCCTTTGTGTTTCACCGTGCGGAGTTTGTTGTGGATTTCTGTTGTTTTGTTTTGATTTTAGACAAGGTCTCTGGAGCTCCTTGTGTAGATCAGGCTGTCTTCACACTCCCAAACAGATCTGCCTGCATCTGCCACACAAGTGTTGGGATTAAAGCCATGCACCGCCAAGCTTGGCCTGTCAGTACTTTGTCCCCTCTCATTGACTGGCACACAGTGTCCCTTTTCATAGTTGTGTAGTTGCTGGTCCTGGCTTTCTCTGGGCCACTGTAATAACTCTGTTTGCATGTGTGCCCTCTGTGGACACGTTCTTGGCTCTCTGGCATGTGTATAGCTTCTAGGCATATGACTTCAGCTCTAAAGGTGACATTATTTAGCCGTCCGAGGAACCCGAGCTGCCTCCCACAGCACCTGTGCCACTGCATACCTTCCCTGCAGCCCTGGAGGCTAACTTGTCTACATCCAGCACTGGCTATTGTTCTTTCTTAATTATTAATCAGCCCAGTAGACACGAGGCGGTGTGTCACTGTGGTTTTGCTTTGCATTCCCCTAGAGACCCACATTATTGCAAATATGTTTATTGTGGTTATAAGGCATTTCTTGTCTTTTTGGTGAAACGTCTGTTCAGATCCGTCCTAGCTTTTAAGTGGGATCATTTCTCTTCTCCTTGCGGTTGTGTGGGATGCCTTCTTATTGCACTCACCTGTCCCTTCCTGGTGATGTTACATCCTAGAAAGGCCTTCTCAGGCTGTTTCATTCATGTGAGCATGGTATGTTTACCCAAAGCGGTCAGCTCCACTGCCTGTCCACACACTCCTGCGTGGCCACAGTCACAGGTGTGGTGCATTGTGGGTGTATCCTGGATAGTTCACATACAGATCAAATATAGACTAAAATATCCTCTCTTTTCCCCAGCCTTACTTCCTTTTGAAACACAAGTTTCACATGATGGTCTGAGACAAGATCTCCTCATGTTTCCAGGCTGCCCTGGCACTCGCTGTGTAGCTCACCCTGACCTTGAACTCATGCTGATCCTCTTGCCTCAGCCTCCTGAGGGCTGGATTACAACCCACACAATGCTGGGCTCTAAGTCTGGCTTACCAATTTCTCCTTCCAGGCTGGAGCCTTTAGTACCATATCTAGGAAATGTTTGGTTTTAAGATGAATTTATTTCATGGCTGTTTTGCCTTCATGTATGGGTGTGCGCCATGTGTGAGCCTGGGGCTGTCAGAGGTGGATCTGTAGCTGGACTTGCAGATGGTTTTGAGTGGTCATGTGGATGCTGGGAACTGAACCAAAGTCCTCTTCCAGACCATTAAACACTCTAAACCACCAAGCCATTTCTCCACCCTCAGACATGAATGTGTAGACCCACACCCTCAGAAGATCCCCGAGGGCCCCTGCCCAAGCTCAGGGTCCCCTGCCAACTGTTTCTTCCTCTGGGGCTGAGCCCTGCAGCAGAGCTCAAATGGTCTCCCACTGCTGGCATCCGCTCTGTGCACACAGGATGTGCCACTGCCAAGCTTGGGGCTTCGTGGAAATTACGCCCTCTCAGACTTGATGAGGCTGTGCTGTCCTTGGCACGCCCTTGCCCGTGGTGCTTTTTACTTGGAATGGGAGCCAAGAAATTAATGTTTTTACTTACTCAACTAGAAGTGTCATTTATGCAGATGAAGAGAGCAGGTTGGAATGAGGAGCGGCTCAGAATGTGCTCAAATGGAATCCTGAATCCTCCTTCCTTGTAGAGAAAAATAATCCTGTGAAAAACATTGTTGTAGTATTTTTAAATGAAATTGATTTTATTTTATTTTATTTTTTTTTTGTGTTTTCAAAAACAAATGTGGTTACCCGGGTGCAGTGGTGCACATCTGCAATCCCAGCACTCAGGGAGGCAGAGGCAGGCAGATCTCTGTGAGTTCGAGGCCAGCCTAGTCCACAAAGCGAGTCCAGGACAGCCAGAGCTACACAGAGAAACCCTATCTCAAAAAAGAAAAGGGAAAAACAAAAACAAACAAAAAACCCAAATGTGGTTGATAGCTCTTACTTTTCCTACTACTAAATTAAGACAATTCTCATCCTTGACACCTTGGGGAATAGTGACGATAATATTTTCCACAGCTGTGAAATGCAGCTGTGAGTGCAGCAGTGGCTGGCCCTCTCTCAGCACCTTTTGATCAGTAGAATTGGCAGCAGCCTGTACAAACAATACCTTGAAGATTTAATATTATCCTAAGATTTTCTGGTGTTGTGATGGGTGCTTAAAGATTGGGTGTCAGTGACTACCTGATATTCTCTTCTGTAGTAATTCCCACTTTCTGCTACTGTAACAAAATGCCCAGCGCAGACTAACTATGAAGCAAAAAGACTGATGCAGCTCACAATCCAGGTGACTGAAACGCCATAAGGTTAGGCAGTCCCAGCGTAGTAGCTCTGGTCGGGGAAGCGTTGGAGCACATGTGGAAGGCAAGGGCCACAGCATGTGAAACAGGAAGCCAGAGAGTGCACAAAGTCAGGCTCAGGGTTCAGTACCAACCTGTCCTTCCAGATTTGAGGGTCTCAGGAGAGTTATGTTGATCCCTGAGATGAGCAGTTCCTTCAAGGGGGCTGGAGGCCCCACTTGGCTCCTCCCATGTTGGTGACTAGGAAGCCTTGCAGGAAACTGCATTCATACACAAGCAAACCACACAGCCACAGTCCTTTTGGGGACAACACAGTGGAGATCTCTTTATTTGTTTTACTTTGGATTTTTCTTTTGAGGTCATCTATTAGCCAGTGATAACCTTTAACTCCTGTCCTTGAAATGTGTGGATACCCACCTTGGGCCTATATCTTTGTTCATGTTACTGATTACGATGAAACATATTTCTAATTCTGAGGCTTCCAGGGAAGGCTAGATGAGTTGTCTAAATGTCATGGGACAATGTTCACCAGTAAAGATAAATCGTATCTAAAGTTCAAGTTGGTGCTGATACATGCCTTTAATCACAACACTTGGAGGACAGAGGCAGGTAAATCTCTGTGAGTTTGAGGCCAGCAGGGTCTACACAGTAAGACCCTGTCTTTAAAAACAAACAAATACAAGCCAAAGCAATAATGAGAAAGTGGGTCCTTTAGACAGATTGGGACAGCTATAGCTGTTGGAAAATATGGTGGTTCCAATAATTGATGACCTCCTGTATGCCAGGCACAGTGCTAGGTGCCTTGAATGCTACATCTGAAGCCGCCATCCACAGGCTTTAGTTAGATCACTAACCTTGAGAAAGATGGATGGCTTTTAAGTTAGGTCAGATGGAAGCCAGCTCTTGTGTGCTTTCCATAAAGGGGGGGCTTAGCTTTCTCAAGGTAACTCCTGCCTCTGCTAGGTAAGATCTGACTTGACAAGGACCCATCTTGGGATTGGGGATGTGGCTCAGTTGGCAACACTCAGGAAGTCGCCTAGCATTCAGGAAGCCCTGGTTTCTGTCCCCTGGACTTCCGTAAAACTGGGCATGGTGGCACATCTCCATCATCCCAGCACTCAGGGGGTGGACATAAGAGAAGTTCAGGGTCATCCTAAGCTATATAGGGAGTTTGAGTTGGAGGCTAGTCTGGGTTACATGAACCCCTGTCTCAAACGAACAAACAAACAAACAAACAAACAAACAAGTAATACAACAAAGACCAAAAACACGCTTCAGTGCCAAAGAGCTTGAACTGTTCTTACAGAGGATCCCAGCACCCATGTCCGCCAGGCTACCACAATGTATGATGCCAGTTCCATGGGATCCTGTGCTTTCTTCTTGCCTCTGAGAGTATCTTCGTGTGTACACACACACACACACACACACACACACCCTCTTATACCCACAACACAGCCTAGTTCCCTTATTATGAGATGCCTGTTGCGTTCTAGGCTAGACGAATGTGCTGTCGCTCAGGGCACATTTTCTTCTGTCGCCCAGGGAATATCTGACATCAGATACGTGGTTGTCACACTGGGAGCTGTCTGCTACCGGTGTCCCATGCACAGGAGCTGGGGATTTTGTACAGAGCAGGCACAGGGCAGCCCCCACCACAGAGTGACATGTCCCTTGAGCGTCAGCCGTAATCAGGTGAGAGACACAAAGGAAGCAGACCTATACTACAGTCTCAGCAAACAGTTTCTAGCTGTGTGCCTTTCAGTAAGTTGCTTGGCCTCTCTAAGCTTGGGCTGCTCAGATTAATATAACTGATGTATGAGAGATGCACAGGGCTTGGCTACTTACTATCTGCAGTCCAGAATATAGAGGGAACATTGACCTTGGGCTTGTTTCATGGTACTTGAATTTGATTGGATTTTACTATTTGTAATCACTAGTTAAAGAGTTTGCTCCTGCTGATGGCTTTGGTCTGTATCCACCGCTTTAATTCAGAAGGATGTTGGCATCCTAGCATAGAGAAAGGGAGGAAGGGAAAGTGGGAGGCATCTTTTTTGCCTTTGATAGAAGGGTGTGTTGTCAACACCCTGGGCTACTCAGTCTCTTCGGGACTTAGGGAGGTGTATAAGGCTGAAGGAAGCCATTCCCCTCCCTAACAACTCTGCAGTCCCCTGTGGGCCACTAGGCTCCATGTGCCTATCTTTGCATGTCTCTCACTTTCTCTTCAGTCCCCTGTGATCTGAGGAGTCAGATGGAAATTCGTGTTCTCCATGTTCTCTTCAGTGAGATGTGAGGCCAGATGAGAGTCCCTGTCTCTGCCCCCCCTTCAGTCTCTTGTGACATGTAAGGCTGGATGGGGTCATGTCCTCCAGCTTCTCTGTAGTCTGTGTGGGCTGTGAAGCCAGATGGGGGCCCGTGTTGGCATGTCTCCCCCCTCTTGCCACAAGAGTCTGGCCCTCTTTTAGAAACTGTTATGGATCTGCTCTTCAAACTGCTGATCCAAAAGGAGAGCAGAGCACACTGGCTTATTTAGTTTAGTTTTGTTTTTTGGCTAGATCCTGTCTTCAGGTTGGATAGAGCACAGATACTTCCCAGCCACTGTGATCCTGTAACCCCTCAGCTGCCCAGAGGCCTGCACTCAGAAGGGTCCCTAGATGCTGGTATGCTCTGCATCTCCTGACACTAAATTCCTGGTCACTTGGACATTTTTATTTAAGGCTGTCCAGCTTGGTAGCAGAGCAATTGTCTGAGGAACATGAAGCTCTAAGTTTGATCCCCAGTACTGGAAAACATTTTTTCTTTTGTTTTCCTTCATTTCATTAGTACTTTGTTTTAGCACGTAATTAGTGCTGGTATTTTGTTTCCCTTCATTTTAAAGTAGCTGGCCATGTGTGGGGCATGGAATGCAGGAAATCTCATGGCCTCTCTGCAGCCCTTCCTGTGTGATCATAGGCTCCAGGCCTAGAAAGCACGGGTCCCTGAGGCATCTCTTTTTCTTGAGAAGTCCCCAGCATCTCTCAAGCCTGTCCTTAAGGTTCTCTCTCCTTTCTTGGAATTGCAGCAGCCTTTCTCAGGCCAGTGCTGTTTGCTGTGTTCCATGTGTAGTAATCCTTTTCTGGGCTCACAGCTGCCTCAGAGTTCCCAAAGGCATTTCCACTTCCATGGAACTGCAGGCATTCCTCAGGCTGCTGTGTGAGCTAAGCACAGGAGTTTCTTTTCAAGTGCTTCCCAACAGCTGCTCCCACAAGCAACAACCTTCCCAACAGCTCCACCCCAATAGCCCCCAAAAGCTCCCCCCAACAGCTCTCTTCAACAGCTATCCCCCCAACAATTATCCTCCCGACAGCTCCACCCCCAAAGCCCCCTCCCAACAGCTCTCCCTTCCCACAACAATTCTCCCTGGGCAGTGGCTTAAGCAAAGAAAACATTTTGCTACTATAACTAGCAAGACTGCATAGTTGCTTTGGCAGCTGAGTAACAACAGAATCCTAACTTGGAGCCTCTGAAGTTTTCTTGACATTCCTCCCACCGCTCCAAACTACCATCACACCCTGCATACAGGTGATTTCCATAGCTCCGCATCTTTGTCACAGAGGGAGAATGCTTTGCGAGGCCCTGCCACCTCTTTCTGGCTACAATCAGCAAAGAGGACATAGATGATAAGGCAAAGCTCAGGTCAGTCAGGACAAGTTCCAGATAAGACTTGTGCAAGGTACTGCTCGGCCTGTTCTGGTTAAACTCCCCACAAAATCAGGGTGTCCACTGTGGTTTCTCTGATATTCAAAACAATGCCAGGAATCCAACAGCCAGTCCCTGACGGAATGTGAGGGCAGAAGGAATGCATGAGTGACCACATGGGTCCTGATGATAGGGTGGGTATCCACTGACTCCAGCAGCTTCCACTCCCAGTCTGACCAGCATGATGCTCATAGATGACCTCTGACCACCCTGATCTTTGACCTTGATCTTGTGTCTTTTCTCCCAGGGAGGGAGCCATCTCTGGAGGCTGCCCTTGTGCCAATGAGCCTTCCCAACACATCCTCTGCCTTCGAAGACAAGATGTGTGAGGGGAACAGGACCGCCATGGCCAGCCCTCAGCTGCTGCCCCTGGTGGTGGTTCTAAGTAGCATCTCCCTGATCACAGTGGGCCTCAACCTGCTGGTGCTGTATGCTGTGCACAGTGAACGCAAGCTGCACACAGTGGGCAACCTGTACATTGTCAGCTTGTCGGTTGCAGACCTGATTGTAGGGGCGGTTGTCATGCCCATGAACATCCTGTATCTCATCATGACCAAGTGGTCCCTGGGCCGCCCCCTCTGCCTCTTTTGGCTCTCCATGGATTACGTGGCTAGCACGGCATCCATCTTCAGTGTCTTCATCCTGTGTATAGATCGCTACCGCTCTGTCCAGCAACCCCTCCGGTACCTGAGGTATCGAACCAAGACCCGGGCATCAGCTACCATCCTGGGAGCCTGGTTTCTCTCCTTCCTGTGGGTTATACCCATTCTTGGCTGGCATCACTTCATGTCCCCAGCTCCAAGTCTTCAGGAAGACAAGTGTGAGACAGACTTCTACAATGTCACTTGGTTCAAGATCATGACTGCCATCATCAACTTCTACCTCCCCACTTTGCTCATGCTATGGTTCTACATGAAGATCTACAAGGCTGTGCGGCAACACTGTCAGCACCGCCAGTTTACCAACGGGTCCCTCCCTTCCTTCTCTGAAATCAAGCTGAAGTCAGAGGATGCCAAGGAGGGTGCCAAGAAACCTGGGAAAGAGTCTCCCTGGGGTGTTCTGAAAAGACCATCAAAAGACCCTATTGGAGGATTGGATCAGAAGCCAACATCTGAAGACCCCAAGATGAACTCTCCAACTGCCTTCAGCCAAGAGGGGGATAGGGAAGTTGCCCCACGCCACTGTTTCCATCTTGACGTTATGCAGACACAGACTGCGGCTGATGGAGGCACCAGGGGCTCAGAGGCCAATGACCAGGCTCTGAGACAGCCCAAAATGGATGAGCAGATCCTGAGCACTTGTCGGCGGATCAGTGAGACATCAGAGGACCAGACCTTAGTAGACAGACAGTCCTTCTCCCGGACCACAGACTCAGACAACAGCATAGAGCCAGGGCTGGGCAGAGGCAAACTGAGAAGTGAGTCTAACAGTGGCCTGGATTACATCAAGATCACCTGGAAGAGGCTCCGCTCACATTCTAGACAGTATGTGTCTGGGTTGCACTTGAACCGAGAGCGGAAGGCAGCCAAGCAGTTGGGTTTTATCATGGCCGCCTTCATCCTATGCTGGATCCCCTATTTCATCTTCTTCATGGTCATTGCCTTCTGCAAGAGCTGCTGCAGTGAACCCGTGCACATGTTCACCATTTGGCTGGGCTACATCAACTCTACATTGAACCCCCTCATCTACCCCCTGTGTAACGAGAACTTCAAGAAGACGTTCAAAAAAATCCTGCACATTCGCTCTTAAGGGCACACCAAAAGAATGCCACAGAGTGGGTGGATATGTCTGATGTCGAAGAGGAAACCAGAGGAAGGAAGCATGGCTGCCACTATACCCCTGGGCAATGGGGCGTGGAATCTAAGGTCTTGGGCTGAGCAGTATGGAGGCATTCCCAGGCACTGTCAGAAAGAAAGCAGGTGGCAGAAAGATTGTACTTGGGGTAGTAGAATTTGGAGTATTTGAAAGCAACCTGGGCAGAGCATGCCTGGCCCTCAGGGACCATGGAAATGTCAGATGATTTTTGGAAGTCAATCTCTCTGACTCAAGTGTGGACGTGTTGCTAGAGTCCTTCTGTGGGGTTAGTCTGGACTCTGAGACTTTCCGAAAGAAAAGAAAAAAAAAAAAGCTGTGTGACTACAGAGACATGCACACAGATGCTGTCTCCTTACAAGGGTTATCTGGACAGGCATGGCCACTGTCCTGCTTCTCAGAACACAGCCCTTCTGAGCCCAGCCTCTCTTATAGCCTTGCCCAGAGCTGTCTGCCCCACCGTGGAGCCTGCCTTACCTGTGTCTTAGAGTTGCTAGGAAATTAGGCAGCTTGTGAGTCCATCATTTTCAACTCCTAGTTCCTTTTGGCTCTTAATATGACAACAACAACAAAACTACAACACAATGACAAAAACTCCACTCGAAAGTCAAGAGGAGGAGAAAGTAGTTTTTGAATAGTTGTATCTTTTAAGTTTTAAAATTTTGATTTCTGAATATCTGTATGCATTGCATCTTAAGCAAAAGAAAGGCAAGAGAACGTTGTTTCTTAAAGGCTCCACCAGGGGGCTCTCACTCAAGGCCTTTGACATGACAGAAAACACACGTAGGTTTCCTTTGCAGACAGACAAGCTGAGTAACAGCCAGGAAAACAAGGTTCGTGAGATCATTTGACATTCATGTCAGAAACTGAGAATGAGAACCCTGTCACTGATTTTCTCCAAAAACGAAGAAGAAGAAGAAGAAGAAGAAGAAGAAGAAGAAGAAGAAGAAGAAATAATAATCCTGTCAGTTCTCACAGTGAGAAATCCATACTCACAGTGTTCTCCAAGAGAGGTGACAATGACCCAAGAAGCTGGCATGGAGCACATCTGTGTGCACAAAGGGTGATTCTCAGAAGGGACAAATGTACTTTTCTATCTGTGAGAAGGTGTGATTTCTAATCATACATGCTAAGTGTGATTTCTAGTCACAGATGCCTTTTAAAGTCATGGAAGCATCCAGTTTTATTTATGCCACAGTCTGGTTGAGATTTATATTTTAAAATATAATGTTGGAATGTGTGTTGGAAGTAGGAACCCCTGTAAAAGCTGGTCTTTTGTGTCTGTGTTCCTGTTTGCATGATCTGTCCAAATGAGATATTTTTGCTTACCTAAAACATGACATTTGGGAGGATACTGTTACATGGCTGTTTGTGTCTACTTTTCTAAATCTCACAGGCTTAGAACAACTGGAAACAAAAGTCTGACAAGGGATGTCTGCTCAAATTTATAAACGTCCTTTAAAATGACTTTTATTTTCTACAACGTGAGGGGAACAGGACAGCCATGACCAGACCTCAGCTGTTGCCTCTAGTGATGGTTCTAAGTAGCATCTTACCTAACTTTGCATCAGGGGACCCACTTCATAATTAGGCTTTGGGAGATCTTAGGGCTATGCAAAGAGCGAAGACAAGGGATCCATGAATACAAGTTGTCAGCTCAGGAACAAGGTGCCCTGTGATGATGCTCAGGCTTTCCAAAACTTACGTGATGTCTTCTACATGGGAAATTTCACACGTACATTAAAAATAAAGTATTGGGGCTGGAGTAATGGCGTGGTGCTTAAGAGCACTGTCCAATCGTACAGAGGACCCAGTTCAGTTCCCACCTCCAACATGGCGAATTACAAGCATTTATAAGTCTCTCTCTCTCTCTCTCTCTCTCTCTCACTCTCTCTCTCTCTTTCACACACACACACACACACACACATGCACACACACAAATGCACACACACACAGCCCACAGTCTACTCCTTTGGTTCTCTGAGATGGGATGATACCTGGGCACAGATATGGGCCACCAGCGTGAAACACATGGAGAAAGCTTATGCCCTGAAATCTTGACCTAAGGGTAGTTCAGGGTGTTTTCCAATTCCAGTAGGTTCCCCAACTGTATGTCAAGCCTGAAACCTCCTCCTTGAGTCTGGATTGGTTCTCAGTTCATGATTGGAAGATGTATTGCTGCTATTCTGGATCCAAGACCCTTTATCAATCAGCGAGGCTTATTTCAGTGTTTGCCTCTTGGGCACCTCACTTCTCTAAGTCTAATCAACTCAATGAGAGTGAGAAAGTTTGTCAGTGGCTTCTGCTCTTGGATCTGTGTGTGGCAGAACTCTACATTGGGTATCTTGCTCTGTGACTCCCTGCCTGAGCCCTTGGAGACCCACCTTTTGGTGCTGGGTATCAGAAAGTCCCCCTGGTCCTCACACAGTGCTGGCTTACAGGCAAGCATGTCTGCATGCCCAGCCTTCAATTCAGATGCTGAGGTCTGACCCCTGCTATGCATGCTTGTATGCACAGCTATCTCACCCTGAGTCATCTCTGCGTCACTTAACACTGAGTTTCTCCCTTCCCTTTGCTTCTCAGTGAAGCTCATGATCTTCAAAGCATAAAAACACATGTAGAGGTGGGTTTCCTATGCTTTCTGGATTTGCTCTGACCATGCAACTCCACGTTGACTGGCATGAACTTTCTAGACCTGGCTGAGCTCAAAATCGTAGACATACCCCTGCCTCTGTGGGAACAGGTTCAAAGAAATCTGCACGCACATAGAAAAGGCAAGTAGCCTGAGGTTTGCTTTGCTTTCTCGATACCTTTCTCTCTCTCTCTCTCTCTCTCTCTCTCTCTCTCTGTATTTGTGTGTTAGTTTCTGTGTGTGTGTGTTGCTCTTTCTATCCCTCTGTCTTCTGCTGTGGTTTTCTGGCAATGACTTCTGTAGCTTAAGATGCTCTGACGCTCTCTCTGTCTACCTATATGAAGGCTTACTCTCAAGAGCCAGGCCTCACACAAACCCTCAACTGCTGAGATTCCAGAGGGTGGCAAACATAGTGGGGTGCTCAGCTTAGTGACACTGTCCATAGCTAAATCATCCCTCCCTCAGGGGAACAGTGGCACGTCACTTGCATCCACCGTAAACTTCTAGTGCCTCTCTGCAGAGCATGCACACTCCTCCTGTGTCAGGCACACTGTTGATGGATCTAGTGACCTAAGGAGATAATTGGTCAGGTACAAAGCACTTCCCCTTTCATGTTCATTGTGGCTTTCAGCCATGTATTCAAGAGAGGGGACCTGCAGAGCTCGGGAAGTATGGCAAACACGGCACAGAAAAGTATTTAGACCAATGGTGGAAGCGCCATGCTTGGAGTGAGAAGACACTCAAAAGAGCAGGATTGCTGGCATTTCGTCCATGCAGGTGGCACAGGCCTTGGCTCTTGGACCCGGGGAGGAAGAGGCAAGTGCCTCCCTGGAAGTTCCAGAGCAGCGTGCAATAGAGATGGAGGTCTAGGACAGCCCTGGCTTTCCAGGATGACCGGGAGACCACTTTCACCAGCCACAAGAAAAGCAGCGCTCCTCAAAGGGCAATTAAAGAACACAAAGAAAGCATCCCAAACATTGCCATGACAACTCAGAGTCCTGCTACCTAGGTTGCCACAGAATCGGATCGTCATGGGGTCCACTGGAGTCACTGGCAGGAAGGCAGCATTCTAGCTAAGCGTGGGGCCTCGCGCCTTGCATCTGGACTTTGCGGGGTCCCGGACCAGTAGGGCAGACCTCAGCTGAAGAGAATCCAGGGCGGCCTAGGGAGTTTCAGGATGCTGGGCCCAGCAAGATGCTAGGGCAAAACCCCGCCCAGAAGCCCTTGGGCTTAGGCAGCTCCCTCTTCGCTGCTGGAAAAGGCTGAGAGGTGGCTCTGGAGCAGCAGGTCCCCAACAGCCCTTTCAGGGTTCTGTGAGAGGCCATAAGAGGGGCCTCGCTCTCTTTAGCACCGCCTAGTCGTGAGCGAGGCTTGCCTCCAGCTTTCCAAGCCTGACTGCTGGATGGACACATGGGAGACCCTCTCCCTGGCCCTTCTACTCCATGAGGGAGCCCAAGGCAGGGGCCCTGCATGAAACGTGGGCATTCCCGAAATGAGATGTGTGTGTCTGTGCTTCTCTAGGACGGGAAGTAGAGGAGGGCTGGCTTGGGTGTGAGGAGGATTGTCGTGGCTTCTGCTCTTGGATCCATAGGCGGTAGAACCCTCTCTGTAGGGCGGCCTGCCCTACGAGTCCTGTCTGACCACTTGGAGCCCCATTCCCCGCTGCTAGACAGCAGCCAGCCCTTGGGGCCTTCACTCTATGATTCCCACAGTGCTGGCTCCCAGGCTAGCGTGTCTGCACGCCCAGCTCT
>NW_026596100.1:11741372-11863050 GCF_907164565.1 Psammomys obesus | reverse complement strand
GTTGGAAGCGGGTTTTTAAGTGCTCTGGAGTCATTTCGTTGGAAGCGGGTTTTTGAGTGCACTGGAGTCATTTCGTTGCATGCGGGTTTTTAAGTGCTCTGGAGTCATTTCGTTGAAAGCAGGTTTTTAAGTGCTCTGGATTCATTTCGTTGAAAGCGGGTTTTTAAGTTCTTTTGAGTTATTACGTTGGAAGCGGGTTTTTAAGTTCTTTTGAGTTATTTCGTTGGAAGTGGGTTTTTAAGTGCTCTGGAGTCATTTCGTTGGAAGCGGGTTTTTAAGTTCTTTTGAGTTATTTCATTGGAAGCGGGTTTAAGTTCTTGGATTAGTTGGGCGCTGTTTGTTATATTTATCTATTTATTAATATTTGCTATTGTTTTATCTTCTTGTTACACGGCTGTTAATCCTCAGCAGCTGTAAAACCAAATCACCACACAGAGACTGGGTTTTTAGTTAACCTAGAACACAATGCTGGGCAATATTTACTCCCTCCTAAACCTCTAAGCCCTCAGTTTCCTAACATTTAGATTTCCCACATCATACTTGTTTTTTGTGAAATCTTAGGTCTGGTACACGCTCCAACTCCTCCAAGCTCTCTCCTCCTGCTCTGCTCTAGTCGTGCTCTGCTCTCTTTGAGCTCATCCTCCTTCTCGCCCCTTCTTGTTCTCTAGCTCTTGTTTTCTGGCTCCTCCCATTGCACAAAATTGTATCCAGTTGCTTTATTTGTGTCCTGTTTACACAAGAGTTGAGACAGGATGCTTATAGTGAGTTACAATGTCATATCCAGATTGAAACCAGAGAGTTGGGAGTGGGGAAATCAGCATTTGAATTAACAAGGGTAAGGCATATACATTTTAAAAGAACATTATACCAACATTTCCCCCTTTAAGTCCAATAAAAGGCTTCTCGATTTCAATACAACAATAATTATAAAATGATGAAAACTCTTAGGTAAGATCTACACATGCAATGTCTAGTCCATGTGTATTTAGCACATTCAGAGTGTATCTTAGGAGAAAGTATCTGATTATCCTATCTATCTTGATAAGTTTAAAGTTCTATACCTAAATTAACTTTTATTCTTATTGGTATTACCTATATAAAAAAATTTCTTAATTTCTAAACAACTTAATCTTAAATGTGATACTGTAACTACTTGTTCTCCAACCCCATCAGAGACTTGAGAAGGAATAAAATTAATTATGAGAGTAAATAGGAAATGCATGTTAGCAGCTTCCAAAAAATAAAAAAAAATTGACAGAGACAGTTTGCTGCTGAACAGTCATTCACCCATAACTCTCTATAACTTTGGAGCATCATCTTCAGGATTCTGGCTCGGAATATTTTGACAGACAATATGTGAAACAGGAACTATTTAGGACTTGCTTACCCTGTCTAGGCAGAGTTAGGCAGTCTACTTGTCCTGCATTTAAGCTTGCCCATTTTAGGCAGAATTTGTCTGTTGTGAAGTGAGGGTATTTTCTTTACTCGAGTGTATTGTTTGCCACATTTAAAGCCATCTCCACATGGAGGTTATTCTATGCTCATTATCTTCTCTCAGGTAGGTGGAGTGCTGCCAGGAAATGACTTGCCTCATCTTCAGAGAATCTTTAAAATAACAAGATCATTTTATAGGCTTTTGAAGTAAGATATTTTGGGGGGATTTCCTCAGGGTCTGTTTTTATGACCCCCTTTTCATTTCTGACTTTGTTATTTTGGATATGATCTCTCTGCCTTTTAGTCAGTTTGGCTAGGGGTTTGTCTAACTTGTCAATTTTCTGAAAGAACCAGCTCTTGGTTTCATTAATTCATCATATTGTTCTCTTTGTTTCTAATTTATTGATTTCAGTCCTGAGTTTGATTATTTCCTGCCATCTACTCCTCTTGTGTGTGTTTGCCTCTTTTTTGTTCTAGATTTTTAGGTTTACTTTCAAATTGCTAGTATGAGACCTCTTCAGATTCTTCATGAAGGCACATAGTGCTATGAACTTTCTTCTTATCACTGCTTTCATTGTGTCCCATAAGTTTGGCATTTGTTGGCTTCATTTTAATTGAATTCTAACCTAGAACCCCTGCACAGATGTAGCCCATGGCAGTTTGGTGTCCAAGTATGGGTAGAAGGACTTCCTCTTACATAATCTGATTGGCCTGTTCTTTTATCACCTCCCCGTCAGGGGGAGCAACCTTGCCAGGCCACAGAAGATGACAATGCAGCCACTCCTGATGTGATCTGATAGACTAAGTTTAGAAGGAAGGAGAGGAGGACCTCTCTTATCAGTGGACTTGGGGAGGGGCAAGTGTGAAGAAGTGAGAGGTAGGGTGGAATCTGGAGGGGAGGAGGGAGGGGCTTATGGGGGAATACAAAGTGAATAAAGTATAATTAATTAAAAAAAACTTAATTGAATTCTAGAAACTTTTAAATTTCTTTCTTTATTTCTTCCTGAGCTAGTGGTCATTGAGTAGAGAGTTTTTCAGTTTTCATGTCTTAATAGCTTTTCTGTTGTTGCTGAGTTCCAGCTTTAATCCAAGGTGGTCTGAAAAGATATAGTATTCTTGTTAAAAGGTTAAGGCTTGCTTTGTGTCTGAGTATATAATCAATTTTGTAAAAGCTTCTGTGAGGTGCTGTGAAGAATATACATTCTTTTATGTTTGGGTAAAATGTTCCATAGATATCTGTTAGATCCATTTGATTCATGGCATCTGTTAGTTTCATTATTTCTCCATTTAGTTTCTGTCTTGACGATCTGTCCGTTGGTGAGAGTGGAGTGTTTAATTCTCTCACTATTAATGCGTGGGGTTTGATATGTGATTTAAACGTTAGTAATTTTTTTTATGACTGTCCTTGTGTTTGGGGCATTGATGTTCAGAATTGAGACATTAGTGTGGTATATTTTTCCTTTGGTGAGTATGAAGTGTCCTTCTCCATCTCTTTTGATTAATTTGGTTGAAAGAGTATTTTATTAGATATTAGAATGGCTATTCCAGCTTGCTTCTTGGGTTTGTTTGCTTGGAAAGCATTTTTCCAGACCTTTATTGAGTGATGACATTTTGTAAGATGAGGATTCCCCTTCTATTCCTTGGCTTTCCTTTTCAGAACCTTACCCATTTTGGAGTACTTAGCAGCTAAAACTCACTAATTTGTCCTCCAGGTTTTAGTTACTTCTGGGTTAGTTCATAGGGCAGAGATGCTTTGAACTTATTTTCAGCATTTTGGATGTCTTTCCTTTTTGCTTCAGTAAACACCTAATTGTATTATGGCTATATTTAAGACTGCCACCTGCTGACTTTTTACACTGATGATATTCAGGCCAAATACAGATTTATAAAAGATCAAGACCTGTTTTTTTTTAATTAATTTATTTATTTATTACAATTTATTCACTTTTTATTCTAGCTGTAGTCCTCTCCCTCTCCCCTTCCAATCCTGCCCTCCCTCTCTCTTCTCCACCCATGCCTCTCTCCCAGTCCACTGATAGGGGAGGTCCTTCTTCCCTTCCTGACCCTAGCCTATAAGGTCTCATCAGGACTATCTGCATTGTCTTTCTCTGTGGCATGGTAAGGCTGCCCCCCCCCCAGGGGTGCCGGAGCCAGCCAGCAGAGTCGAACAGTTCTTGAGTCAGGAGTGAGGATTAATATTAATAAAATAAACACACAGCACACAGGAAACTTTTTAAAGGTCCAGACTCAACAGCCACAGCAAAAGGCAGGCTGCTGCAGCAAGCAGCAAGTCTCAAGTCTCTGCCTCCTCCTCTGCCTCCAGCTCTCTGACCTCTTTATTTGTCAGGAGTTACTTTTAGCCAGTAAAACATCTCAGAACAGTAGGTTAATTTGCACAAGGAGCCTGAGGAAGAGGTGTGACCCTCACAAGCTATCCCACCTTGCTGTCACAAACAAAAGGAGATGGACTCGCAAGTTCTTCTCTGCCACTAGTAAAGGCCTGCTAAAAGCCATCTCTCCACCGAGATTTACATATCAAAGCAGGCCACTGGAGTCCTGGCTCCCGACACAGGGAGAGGTGCAACATATGTTTTCTAAGGACATCAATGTCTAGGCCCCTGGTGGCTTGCTTCTCCTAGTCAGGTGTTCAGAAAGCCTGTTCTTATCACATGTGTATTTGGGGTGCCTATGAGTTTTATCTGCTTTAATATCCTTGGGATGATTTTCCAAAATAGAGTGGTTTGAGCTATGTGCTTCTCAGGACCATTGTCCTGGATCTTGCTGTTTTTACTGGTAGCCTAGATATGTATAGTGCCTCCATTCCAGAAAGTATAACAATTCATTACTGACCTTTTATGTAGAATATGTGTCACAGTAAGACTAGCTTGTTGTATGAGAGAGAGTTTCTCTATTGAGAGGCTTAGGGGTTTTCCATTTGTCTGATGAAAACTATGGTAACTTTCATCACATGCAGAAGGGAACTGGATCCCAGTCTATATTTAATAATTGGTTGATCAAGTCATTGAGTAGTAACAAAATACCAGATTCTTGGATGGACACAGTCTGTGAGACTTCTTAGCTGCCTGATAGGGAAAAGGAAGGCTCATGAGAATTTTTTTTCCTTAGGGTCTTCTAGTTCCTTGTCATATTTCATTCAGGCATCAAAAAGGAAGGGCAAAGATAGGGTATACTTGGAAATCAAGGAATGAAAGTTACTGTATCTCTCAGACTTGGTGGTTTTCCCATGTGTCTCTAAAGAACATAATCCCTTGGTACAGTGCCCTCTCATTTCTCTAAGAAATGTTATTGTTTTGTCTCTGAACAATTTAACACACAGGTTGACACACTTCAAAGTGCAGGAAATATTCATTTTCTGCCTTTAAGCCTTTGCCCTTGATCTGCATGGAGTGGAGGCCTCCCCCCTGCCAACATCCAAATCACAGGTGTTACCGGAACAGTTCTAGATTACATGATGGTGCAAGCCAGGGCTTTGTAAGCAGGGGGCGCTTAGTTTCTTCTCACTGGACAGGTTTGGCTGCTTAATATTATCAGTAGATAGTTTAGATTGCTTAAATATTTTTTGCGCATTTGACAAAGAAAAATTAATGACCCCCTATTTTGTGTCATACAGGCAGAGTGAAAAATAGAGATGCAGACAAAGTACCAGAGAACCTTCATTTATGATTCCAAGGATAAATTATAAAACCAATATCCTATGGGTGTAAAATTCATGAAATTTCCTTGCAGTCAATAGTTTGTGATGAATTCTAGGAAATCACCAATGTTAGCCCACAAGTGTGTCTTTCAATAAAGTATTTCTATAAAGTCTATTTGAAAAAAAATTTGTTACCCTTCTATACACAGATATTAGAGTTGGTTGTGGAGTCTGAGCAAAGAACTTTCTTATTAGAGACAGAAAAGAAATCAAATGACCAGAGTGGTCATAGATCAGCCCATGTTTAGGTGGATGTCTTCATTTAGAAGGGCTTATATAGAGACAACAGTAAGGCAGTTCCTGTTCCTCTCTATTTTGGCTTGGCAAACACTGGACTTGAATGTGTCTAGAACAGTTTTCCAAAATATGCCCACACAAGTAGTCCACCTTGAGGCTGAAGAGCTCAGGATTTAAGAGCACATATTGCTCTTACAGAAGACCGAAGTTCAGTTCCCATCACTCACACAAAGAATTTCACAACCACCTGTAACTGTGGCTCTAAGATGATCTCATACCTCTTATCTGAAACTTGAACATACACACACATAGACAAGCACACACAAATTAAAGGCAGGAAAGACAAAGTTACTTCACTTAGCCAGATTTTGTTAAAACTAAAGCATATGTGTCACACAGCATAACACCCAAGGTAACTCATTGTCTGTGTATCAATGAGAACATGAGACAGAGCCTAATTTTGCTTATAATATTAGGATTGTATGTTTGGGGTATAGCATTGTTCCCCTCTCCTCTCTGGATTGTTTGGTTTGGGTTAATAGATTGGACAGTTTGGAGAAATTACTCAATTGTGATTATTTGCAACAAAGGCATCCAGTAACAGGAGATTTGAATTTATCATAGAATAGTTTCTGCCTGTAAGAGAAAGCAGAAATCTGTTCCATGAAGAAAAACCCAGAAAACCACCATCTTTTTAGAATTGTTTTAATTTCATTTTCTGCTTGTTTATAAGTTTAGTATTTCATATATTTTGATTACATTTCCCCATTTCCAACTCATTCTAACAACACTCTTTTAACTCACTGTCTTGTTTTTTTTAAATAAAATATACCAAGAATCAGAACCAAACTAAACCAAACCAAACCAAACCAAACCAAACCAAACCCAAGACAGCACATAAAAATAAAATAGTTCATTTTGTGTTAACCAACTATTCCTGAGCACTGTTTCAGTGCTGGAGTGTATGTGATCTACCTAGTGTAATTACTCCATTGAAGAAAAGTTATTTCTCCTTTTTGGGCAGCTATCAGTTGCAAATTGTTTGTCAAGGAGTGGAACCTTGTGCTCACTTTCCCATTTCTGTGCTGGGATTTTGTCTGGCTTTAGTTTGTGCAGGAAAGTGCACAATGTCCCAGCCAGTGTGAACTCATATGAGCATCATCCCTGATGTATCTAAAACCTCAGTTTCTTTGGCATTTACAACAACCTCTGGCTCTTGTAATCTTTTCATCTCCTCCTTTGCATGGATTCCTGAGACTTGAGTTGAAGGGTGAAATGAAAACAACACACAAGGGATGATTTCTCCAGCCTTTCTCTCTCTGAACATTATCCATGTGTAGAAGAGGACCAAATAAAATACTTTAATGTAAAACAACAGCAACAAGGAACTACAACCCCCTCTCATGAAACCAAAACCAAAGCTGAAACAATTCCTCTAATACTTTGGGAATACTAGGTAGTTACATATTTCCTGTGATGCCTCAGCTGAATTATTTTAGTCTTACGGTATAATTTTAGGCTTCTTGAACTTGAATCTACAAAACTCTAGTGTTAGTTACTTTTCTCATTGGTATGAGAGAACGCTTTACTAAAGCAACTTAGAAAAAGAATTTATTTTGCTTCACAGTCTAAAGATAGAGACTATAACATAAGAAACTTTGTAGTTGGATAGGTGGGTGAAGCTGATCCTATGCCAGCCACAATGAGAAATAGAAAACAACAAATGTTGGTGTTCATATCACTCTCCATTTTTAAAAATTGAAAATAGATTCCAATTTGGTACATCACATCTTGACCACAGTCTCCCCTACTTCCACTCCTACCTGCATCTCTTCTACCTTTCACAATTCATTCCTCCTCTATTTGCCTTCATAAAAAATGGGCCTCCAAGAGTAAACAACCAAAAAGAACAAAAAGAGATACAGTAAGACAAAGCAAAAATACTCATAATGCTGAGCAAGGCATCCAATAGAAGAAAAAGGGTCCCAAGAGCAGGCAAAAGAGTCAGAGACATACCTGCTCGCACTGATATGAGTCCCACAGAAACACCAATCTAACAGTCATAGCACATATTAGGAGAACCTGGTGTAGACCCAGGCAGAACCTACTCCTGCTGCTTCAGTCTCTGAGATCCAATTTGATCTCTGCTTAAATATTTCTTGTGCTGTGTTCTCCTGGTGTCCTCCATCCACTGGGACATCTATAATCTTTCCTGTCCGTTTTCTGTGTGTCGCTAAGCTCCAAAGAGAGGGACACATTCTAAATCTCCAATTTAGACTCTGTCTTCATAAGGTATGCCTGTGAGTTTCTGTACACATTTCCATCTGTTTCTAGAGGAAGCCACGCTGGTGTCAACTAGACAAGGCACTAATCTATGAGTATAGCAGAATATCATTAAGGAATCAATCATTGCTTTTTTTTTTTTGTCAGTCATGTTTGGTTCTACCCTAGGTATCTAGGTTATCCACTCTACAGTTCTTGGCTATTCAAGCAGTGTCAGACATGGATTACCTTTGAAGAGTGGGACTCAAGTTGAATCAGTCATAGGTTGGGTACTCCCACAAGTTCTGCACCACTATTACCCTGGCATATATTGCAAGCAGGATTTATTGTAGGACACTTTTTTTGTGGCTGGGTTGATGTCCAGGTTTCTCCTTCAGTGACCTTCAGAGTACTTTCCTACACCAAATAGATTAGACTGCAGTGGTGAAGGCTCCATATAGGCACCACCTTGACTGTTTCTATGTCCAATAAATTTTGTTGGTGTTTTTCTTGGCAATGTGGTCCCACTGCCATTTTTGGAGAGTGATTCTTTGTCTTAGCATTGGCCTGGATTTACTTACTCTGGGATCCCAACCCATTGGAATGATTACATCCACATCAGCTTCCTCCATGTCCAGCTAAACCATTTCAAAATCATCTTAAGACATACTCAGAGATGAGTGTTCATGGTGATTATTAGTCCCCATCACAGGGATAAAGAAAGTTTGATATTATAAGTTTCCCACATTACCATGACAAACAAACCCATCTGATTGAATGTAGACTTTAAAGCCTTGTATCTTGGGTAATGCAAAATCTACTCAGTGCATCTCAAAGTCTTTATGAGTTCCAAAGACATCCAAATGTTCAAATTATCCTCTAAGACTCAACACAGTCTCTAAAGTTTGCTCTTATAAAAAAGTCAATACAATATTGAGAGTATACATCCTACATTCTAAAAGAAGAAATGGAGAGATAACAATAAAGAAAAACTTCTCTACTGCTGGTGGGAATGTAAACTTGTACAACCACTCTGGAAATCAATCTGGCACTTCCTCAGACAACTAAGAATAGCGCTTCCTCAAGATCCAGCTATACCACTTCTAGGTATATACCCCGAAGAGGCTCAAGTACACAATAAGGATATTTGCTCAACCATGTTTGTAGCAGCTTTATTTGTAATAGCCAGAAGCTGTAAACAGCCCAGATGCCCCTAAGTGGAAGAATGGATACAGAAATTGTGGTACATCTACACAATGGAATATTACTCAGCAATAAAAAACAAGGAAATCATGAAATTTGCAGGCAAATGGTGGGATCCAGAAAAGATCATCCTGAGTGAGCTATCCCAGAGGCAGAAAGACACACATGGTATATCCTCACTCATATAGACATATACTATTGGATAAAACTACTGTACACCTAAAGAAACTAATCAAGAGGGAGGACTCTTCCTAAAATGTTCAATCCCTATCCAGAAAGACAAAGAGGATAGACTCAGAAGAAGGAGAAAACAGGGAACAAGTCAGGAGCCTGATACAGAGGACCTCTGAAAGGCTCTGTCCTGCAGACTATCAAAGAAGATGCTGAGACTTATGGCCAACTTTTGGGCAGAGTGTAGGGGATCTTATGAAAGAAGTGGGAAAAAATAATATCTGGAGAGGACAGGAACTCCACAAGGAGAGCAACAGAACCAAAAAATCTGAGCACAGGGGTCTTTTCTGAGACTGATACTCCAACAAAGGACCATGCATGGAGATAACCTAAGACTCCTGCACAGATGTGGCCCATGGCAGTTCAGGGTCCAAGTGGGTTCCATTGTAATAGGAACAAGGACTGTCTCTGCCATGAACTGAGTGGCCTGCTCTTTAATTACCTCCCCCTGAGGGGGGAGCAGCATTACCAGGCCACAGAAGAAGACAATGTAGCCACTCCTGAACACTAGATGACTTTGGAAGACATGAGGGAAAATATTGGTTGTCTCATAGTTCCTTGGCCTAGTCTTCAAGTCCATATAATGAGCTTGTGAAAATCCTTGGCATTTTAACTTATTTTATTGTTGGAGTGGTAGGTTTTTGTTTTGCATAAATTTAGGTAAATTTTGTCAACACAGTAATCAGAATTTTTATGAATGCATGGTTTATTCAGTGTCAGTTTTGTTAGTGTCTTAGTTTCTACTGCTGTGATCAAACACCATGCGCATGCATCTTAATTATGGTTTCTAATGCTGTAAAGAAACACCATGGTCAAAAAGCAAGTTGGGGAGAAAAGATTTTATTCAGCTTACTCTTCCACATTGCTGTTCATCAACAAAGGGAGTCAGGACAGAAACTCAAGCAGGACAGGAACCCTGAGGCTGGAGCCATGCTTGCTTCACCTGGCTTACTTAGCCTACTTTCTCATAGAGCCTAGGACCACCAGCTCAGGAATGCTGTCACACACAATGGGCTGGGCCCTGCCACATCGATCATTGATTTCAAAAAATAATTTATAATTGGATCTTATGGAGGCATTTTTGTCAGTTGAGGCTCTTTACTTTCTGATGACTCTAGTTTTTGGCAAGTTGACATAAAAGCAGCCAGTATAGGAGAAAAGGATTCATTTTGCTTATACTTCCAGTTCACAGTCCATCATTGAAGAAACTCAAATAAAGCAGGAACCTGGAGGCAGGATCTGATGAAGAGGCTTTGGAGTGGTGCCTCCTAATGGCTTGCTCATCATGGCTTTCTCAGCTTGGGTAGCATTACATCCAAGGTTTGCACCACCCAAAATAGGCTGTGCATATTAACTAATCACAAATTGAGAAAGTTCCCCACAGCCAGATCATATGGAGTTATTTTGTCAATTGAGGTTCTCTTTTTTCAGATAACTCTACCTTGTGTCAAGTTGACATAAAACTAGTCAGCTCAAGCTGGAGGCCTGAGACAGGGTTGGCTCCTGTGAGGATATGGGTGTGACTCTAGCTGAGACTCCTAACAGTGGTGGACATGAAGTCACCTGCTATCCAGGTCACCTGCTATCCAGGCAGAACTAATGGAAGGAGGGGAACAACAACCCATAGACAAAACCTGAGTTCTAAAAATTACCTTGCTTATAAGAAATCCAGAGATTATGAGGGAACAAAGAACGAGGAAAAGTCCCACCAATAATTGGCCCAACCTGAGACCCACCACACAGTAGAGAAGCAGCCCCTGACAATAATAATGATGTTGTGCTATGCTTGCAGACAGGAGCGTAACCTGACTGTCATCTGGGAGGCCCTATCCAGCAGCTGATCTGGACAGATGCTGGGAGTTACAGCCAAGCATGGGACAGAGCTCTGAGGGTCCAGTGGAAGTGTTGAGGGAAAAATAGAATGACCTGGAGGGACAGGAACCAGTGAAGAAAACCAACAGAGACAACTAACCTAGTTCCATGTGGGCTTTTAGAGTCTGAGACATCAACTAAGGAGGATGTATGATTTGGACCTAGGCCCCCTGTACACATGTAGCTATTGGGCGGGTTGTCATTATATGGGGTGCCTGGTGAGTGGAGGAGGGTGCTGTTTCTGATATGAACTCTTGACTGTTTCTGGATCACTTCCTCCCTGGCTCAGTCCTGATGTGACTTGATTTTCTGGGGAAGGTTGATATATGGGAGGGGAAGCTCACATTTTCTGGAGGGAAAGTGAAAGGAGAAGAGGGAAGGGGGAAGGAGAAAAAAAGGTCCCTGGGAGGAGAGGAGACAAGGACACCCTTTGGATACAAAGTAAATAAAACATAAAATTAAGAAAAAAAGAAAAAGAAAAAAACTAACCAGCTCTGTCAGGTACTATTGGTTTTAAACCTCTGCCTATATTTAGCTGAACATTCCTGGAAGAACAGTCTTCAATAGAGGTTTGCATAGTAGAGGCAATAGAAGACTACATAGAAACAGACAGCAGGTAGACTGTGAGGAGAAAAGCTTCTGCACTAATGTCTGAAAGATGCTCACACTCACCCATACTCAAAATCATACAAAAATTCAACATAAATTTTAACTAGTGCATACAACATGAATTAATAGTATGAAAAGGAAAAAAAAATCACATGATTCTCAATGTTGATTTCTTGCTTATTTCAAGTTTCAAATGTTCAGTTTTCTGCCTGAAGCAACAGTCAGAAGTGGGAATATGTTTGATTCAAGAAAGGACCCTGGTTTGTAGTAATTCCATTTTGAAACTTTATCAGTGGGGCATATAATCCATTTGCATTTTTGAAAAAACCCAAACAGCAGTCGGCATTGCAATCCCAGTGTCATCATGGGGACTACCTCACATATAACTTACAGACGACCTAATGGACTTCATTTCAACACAAGAATGGTATGTCTTTCAGAAGGGAAACTCCATGCAACCATAGATTCTATTGACATCATACTGCAGCCATAAATTCTGTGATGATCCTAGCCTCCTAGATACATATATCATGCAATGGAGCAAGAATTTATCTCTTTTACTTTGTTAATTAGTCTTAATAAATACTTTATTCCATCCATCAGATTTGTGCTTTTAATTTCAATAATTATAAACAAAGGTAAAAGAGAATCAAACATATTTACATATGTGCAATGAAGTTAAATTAGGAAGTTCATGCTATACATTTTCCCAAAGACCTGTTAGGTTTGTTACAAATCATCTTTTTAAGTCCTTAGTAAAGATTATAGAAAATACAAACCTGAAGAGGGTGTTTACATCTCTCACATGGCATTTCGCTGAAAATAGAAATAAATCAACAGATGGAAGACAAAATAACTCACCTGCCAAACTCAAAAGCAAAACCAAATTAAGAATTTATTACCTTCTGTGACATTTAGAATAGAATTTTCTCCTTTGCCCTACTGTATCATAGAGAATACCTGGGAGTCCAAGGATCATAGGGATGTTATTCTTTGTGGCAAGTATCCTGGGTTTTGTCTGTGTGTATCACAGAAAGAAAAGTAAGAAGGGAAGATAGGAAAGAATCTGTTTAGGAAGAGAACTACAAGAACTTCCTCATGGGATGGGCCATGTTATTCCATAAGAGAAGGCCAATTTGGTCCCTGAGGCTGCCAGGGCAGTGAGGTGCCCACGAAGCCTGGTCATAGTTTTAGAATGTGGAGGACTGGCCAGCAGCATACAGAAGAAACTGCAGTGGACAAGTGAGTTTCCTGGAGATGGCCTACCATTTTTCATGGCTGCAATGTGTGTAACTAGGTGAGGCTTCCTCTCTGGGTGGTTCTTGCTGCTGCTGTGCCTTCCCATGGTTGCTGCTGCTGTGTTCTTCATATATCTGGGTTGCTGTGACTGCATGTGGGAAACCTCTCAGTGCCTATAGTCTGATGTGGTTGTTTCTTGGGTATTAGCCCACTCTGCTGGGCAAATTTTCTGCAGATTGATATGAAGATGTACTTTCATGGAACGTTGTTTAGAAGAATTGATGGTTTTATAATTTCTGATAATAATGTTATAGAATTCCTGATTTGACTTGTGTAATTTAAAAATATTAAGAAGTTAAGATTGTTCATAGAAAAATTAAAGTTAGAATTAATTGTTTAATGAGCCCCCTCCTTGTAAAATAGACTGCAAAAGGAGTTCAGTAATCTTTCATGCGTTGCAATTAGGTAAATTGCCCTAGGAAGAAACAAAAGGCTTGGACAAGCTAATGATCAAGAAAAACATTCATTCTAAGTTAGATCCAGGGATGAGGTTCCACAGAGTACACACTATGACAAGTAAAGCAATGATAGGAGTGGATAACACTTTAATGAATGTAAGAAAAAGGACTAGATGGTTAGCCAGTTTAACTTTACAAGTTTTCAAAAATAAGTTGTAAGACAGATAACCTGTTTCTTACTAAAAACCTTGTTAATCTATGACCTAAAATCTATTGCAAAAGAAAAACTATTGCTTTGAACTTATAATGAATGTGTGAAATGGAAGACAAAACTTTTGCTTTGAAGTTATAATGACTTGGTGGAATGGAAGATAAATAAAAATATTGCTTTGAAAGATATATAAAGAATGCTTGGTTAGGTGCGAGTTTCAATAGGAAAGTATGCAACTAATGATCCTGTTGTAACTCAGTCTTGTGTAACAAATTGGTTTTTGCAAAGTTTGCTTTTATGGCTATAAGATAATTTTTCTTCTTAGGTAGAGAACATTGCCTTAGAGGGTACAAAAAGAGATAAGAAGCTGGAAACAATCCAGATGCCCCTCAACTGAAGAATGGATGCAGAAATTGTGGTATATCTATACAATGGAGTATTACTCAGTAATGAAAAATAAGGAAATCATGAAATTTGCAGGTCAATGGTGGGACCTGGAAAGGATCATCCTGAGTGAGTTGTCCCAGAAGCAAAAAGACACACATGGTATATACTCACTCATATAGACATATAACATAGGATAAACCCACTAAAATCTGTACATCTAAACAAACTAAGCAAAAGAGAGGATCCTAACTAAAACACTCAATCCCCATCCTGAAAGGCAGAGGATGGACATTAGAAGAAGAAGAAAACAGGAAATAACCTAGGAACCTGCTACAAAGGGGCTCTGAAAGCCAGAAGAAGAAAACAGGAAACAACCTAGCAACCTGCCACAGAGGGCATCTGAAAGCCTCTGCCCTGCAGACTATCAAAACAGATGCTGAGCCTGATGGCCAACTGGCAGGCAGAGTGAATGGAATTTTATGTAAGAAGTGGGAAATAGCAAGAGCTGGAGAGGACAAGAACTCGACAAGAAGAGCAACAGAACAAGAAAATTTGAACACAGGGAACTTCCCAAAGACTCATACTCCAACCAAGGACTATTCATGGAGATAACCTAGAACCCCTGCACAGATGTAGCCCATGGCAGTTTAGTGTCCAAGTGGCTTACATAGTGATGGGAAGAGGGACTGCCTTTGACATAAACTGATTGGCCTGCTCTTTGATCACCTCCCCCTGAGGGGGGAGCAGCCTTACCAGGCCACAGAAGATGACAATGCAGCCATTCCTGATGTGATCTGATAGACTAAGATCAGAAGGAAGGAGAGGAGGACCTCCCCTATCAGTGGACTTGGGGAGTGGCATGCATGCAGAAAGGGGAGGTAGGATGGGATCGGGAGGGGAGGAGGGAGGGGCTTATGAGGAGATACAAAATGAATAAAGTAATTAATAATAATAATAATAATAATAATAATAATAAAAAGAGGGAAAAAAGAGATAAGAGAGAAAATAAAGGCTGTTGGAGTCGCTAGAGTTTGCTCCATGTCTGTCTGTCTGTGTATGTGTGAAGTTGTTGAAACTTGTTGGAACTTGGAACTTGAGCTGCTTTGCTCTATCCACTAAGTGTGTGAATGAGAGTGTATGATCCCCCTTTCTTTTTTCTTTCTCACCAGGCACCGAAGAGTTAAAAGATTTAAAAGTGGTTGTACCAGTTTACATTGCCACCAGCAATGGAGAAGGGTTCCCCTTTTTCCACAACCTCTCCAGCATGTGTTGTCACTTGAGTTATTCACTTTAGCCATTGTGATGGGTGTAAGGTGAAATCTCAAGGTCATTTTGAATTGCATTTCTCTGATGGCTAATGAGGTCGAGCATTTCTTTAAGAGTTTCACTGCCATTCGATATTCCTCTACAGAGAATTCTCTGTTTACCTCTGTACCCCATTTTTTAATTGCATTACTTGATTTATTGCTTTTTAACTTCTTTAGTTCTTTATATATGCTATATATCAGACCTCTGTCAGATATAAGGGTGGTGAAGATTTTTTCCCAGTCTGTAGGCAGTCGTTTTGTTCTGATGACAGTGTCTTTTGCTTTACAGAAGTTTTCAGTTTCATGAGGTCCCATTTATTGATTGTTGCTTTTAGAGCCTGTGCTGTTGGTGTTCTGTTCAGGAAGTTGTCTCCCCTGCCAATGAGTTCTAGGCTCTCCCCAACCTTTTCTTCTAACCGATTTAGAGTATTTGGTTTTATGTTGAGGTCTTTGATCCACTTGGACTTTAGTTTTGTGCAGGGTCATAAATATGGATCTATTTTCATTTTTCTGAATGTAGACATCCAGTTGGACCAGCACCATATGTTGAAGATGTTGTCTTTTTTCCATTGAATGGTTTTGGCTTCTTTGTCAAAAATCGAGTATTCATAGGTGTGTGGGTTTATTTCTGGGTCTTCTACTCAGTTCCATTGATCCTCCTTTCTGTTTCTATGCCAATACCATGCAGTTTTTATTACTATTGCTCTGTAGTACAGCTTGAAATCTGTTGTTGTACAGGACCATTTTGGAGATTCTGGGTTTCTTGTTATTCCATATGAAGCTGAGAATCTTTCTTTCAAGGTCTGTAAATAACTGAGTTGGTACTTTGATGGGAATTGCGTTGAATCTGTAGATTGCTTTGGGCAGGATGGCCATTTTCACAATGTTAATCCTACCAACCCATGAGCACGGGAGATCTTTCCATTTCTGATATCTTCTTCAATTTCTTCTTCAGAGACTTAAAGTTTTTTTCAAACAGGTCTTTCACTTGCTTGGTTAGTGTCATCCCAAGGTACTTTATGTTATTAGTGGCTATTGTGAAGTGTGTTGTTTCCCTGATTTTTTTTCTCGGCCCTATTGTCTTTGGTATACCGGAGGGCTTCCGATTTTTTTGAGTTGATTTTGTATCCTGCCACTTTGCTGAAGGTGTTTATCAGCTGAAGAAGTTCTCTGGTTGAGTTTTTGGGGTCGCTCATGTATACTATCATATCATCTGCGAATAATGACACTTTGACCTCTTCCTTTCCAATTTGTATTCCTTTGATCTCCTTTAGTTATCTTATTGCTTTAGCTAGGACTTCAAGAACTATGTTGTAGAGATATGGAGAGAGTGGGCAGCCTTGTCTTATCCCTGATTTCAGTGGGATTGATTTAAGTTTCTCTCCATTGAGTTTGATGTTGACTATAGGCTTGCTGTATATTGCCTTTACTATGTTTAGATATGTGCCTTGTATCCCTGATTTCTCCAAGACTTTAAACATGAATGGGTGTTGGACTTGGTCAAATGCTTTTTCGATATATAAGGAGATGATCATGTGTTTTTTTTCCTTCAGTTTGTTTATGTTGTAGATTACATTGATGGATTTCTGTATGTTGAACCACCCTTGCATGCCTGGGATAAAGCCTGCATCATGGTGGATGATATCTTTGATGTGTTCTTGGATTCGGTTTGCAAGTATTTTGTTGAGTATTTTTGCATCAATGTTCATAAGAGAGATAGGTCTGAAGTTCTCTTTTTGTGTTGGGGCTTTGTGTGGTTTAGGTATCAAGGTGACTGTGGCTTCATAGAATGAGTTTGGTAATGTTCCTTCTGTTTTCTATTTTGCAGAATAGTTTGGAGATAATTGGAGTTAGCACTTTTTTGAAGGTCTGGTAGAATTCTGCATTGAATCCATCTGGCCCAGGGATGTTTTTTTTGGAAGGGAGACTGTTGATGACTGCTTCTATTTCCTTGGGGGATATAGGACTATTCAATCTTTCTACCTGATCTTGACTTAATTTTGGTAGATGGACTCTATCTAGAAAATTGTCCGTTTCTTTTAGATTTTCGAATTTTGTGGCATGTATGCTATGGTAGTATGACCTAATGATTGTTTGGATTTCCTCAGTGTCTTTAGTTATGTCATAATCTGGAGCTTTCTCAGACAATTAGTAATAGTGCTTCCTCAAGATCCAGCTATACCACTCCTAAGCATATACCCAAAATTTGCTCAAGTACACAAGGACATTTGCTCAACCATGTTTGTAGCAGCTTTATTTGTAATACCCAGAGCCTGGAAACAACCCGGATGTCCCTCAATGGAGGAATAGATACAGAAATTGTGGTATTTTTACACAATGGAATACTACTCAGCAATCAAAAATGATGAAATCATGAAATTTGAAGGCAAATAGAAAAGATCATTCTGAGTGAGGTATCCCAGAAGGAGAAAGACACACATGGTATATACGCACTCATATAGTCCTATAAGATATGATAAACATAATTAAAACCATACACCTAAAGAATATAAACAAGAAAAAGGACCTGGGGTACGATGATCAATCCTCACTTAGAAAGACAATGGGAGGTGCATTGGACATAGGAGAAAACAAATAACAGGACATGAATCTACCACATAGGACCCCTGAAAGACTCTACCTAGCAGTGTATCAAAGCAGATACTAAGACTCATAACCAAACCTTGGGCAGAGTGCACAAATCATATGAAAGAAGGGGGGGTTAGTATGATGTGAAAAGGATAGGAGCTCCACAAGGACCAAATATATCTGGGCATAGGGGTCCTTTCTGAGACTGACCACCAAAGACCGTGTATGGATATAACCTAGAACCTCTGCTCGGATGAAGCCTATGGTAGCTCAGTAACCAATTGGTTTCCCATAGTAAGGGGAACAGGGCCTATTTCTGACAGGAACTCAAAGTCAGGCTCTTTGACCTCCCCATTTCCCAAGGGAGGAGCAGTCCTGCTAGGCCACAGAGTAGGTCATTGCAGCCAGTACTGAAGATACTTGATAAAACAGGGTCAGATGAAAGGGGAGGAGGTCCTCCCCAATCAGTGGACTTGGAAACTGGCAGGGAGGAGATGAGGGAAGGAGGATTGGGGAGGGAATGAGGTAGTGGGATACAGCTGGGCTACAGAGTTAATAAAATGTAACTCATAATAAAAAATTATTTAAAAAAAGAGTTAAAAGACCTCAGAGTTTCTCACCAGTTACAAGCAGTACTGGTCCTTTTCCCTTTTAATCCTCTGCTCCTATCAGCAGATGCCTCAAGTCACCAGTTACAAAGTACTGGCAAGGAACCATAAGTTCATTCCCTCTCTCTGAATCCATGCCCACATCCTCAGTCTCCCCTCACTGTCAAAGAAGCCTTTCAGCTGAGGATATTCCTTGTAATTCATCAATGAATTCTAATATTCAGAGAAAGACTCCCATGAGTAATTTTCATAGTTTGGTTTTGCAAGTGAGTTCATTTCACCAAGGAAGAGCATAGGTGTGAATGTCAGTGGAGAGGTTGTGCAGCAGAGGGAAGTTGAATATGGATGTCCTGACCATCTGGATTATGAGTGAGCACATTTTCAGGGTCTGAATCAGCAGGTAAGCTGTGTCTTTTGCCCCAGTGCTGCTCTTCCTGTTGATGACCATTTTCCTGTTGATTGTGTCTATCACTTAGGGTTCAGAGAGTGGCTCATCTCAGATGCCAAATTCATGAGTCACTGGGACACAGAATGGCGGAAGTTCTTATATACTTCCTACCTACATTCCCCATAATATATATGTCCTACTGAGGTGGTTATTGGCTGCATTTGTTTGAGGCTGAAGAATATTTGTATTGGTATTGAATGTAGAAAACAAAGTATAGACACCTTTCTACATTATAGAGAGAATTGAGGCTAGTGTAATTCAGCCAAATAGATCATATCTGAACAGCTTCACTATGCACATTTCCCTGAACAGGGAAGGAGTTTATGTTGTCAGATCCTGCTTGCTGATCCCATTCTTCTGCTGTGAATGTCTTTGAGGTGTGAGTGTTCTAGTAGAATTAAGCTGGAGTACCTAGGATTACAGTGTTGTGAAAAATTGATTCTAGACTCAGAAATGATAGACTGCCAGCTGCAAGTCTCTCATCAAATTTTTACAAATGCTATTTTTATCCTAATTAGAGCTAAAATTAAGGGGAGGGATTTGGATATGTCTGGAACTATGAAGAGTCTGTCTCTGGTTGAGAAAGGAGATGCCCTAATTAGAAATTAATGCCTTAAATATGTTTTCAATAAAAGGTTAAAATAAATAACGTCTAAGGCTTCCATAAACTCAGGAGCAAATGGACAAGTGGAGTGTGGTTAAAAATAATATCTACATCATGGAGCACACACTGTGTTGTGTCCAAGCCACTGTGCAGTAAAATTTTTGTATATGTCATTTTATTTTCATAACATTTCTGTAAGGAGGATTCTTTCCATTTCACAAATAACACCAAGAACCACAGCAGAGGCAGGAAATTATCTAAGGCTAAGTTGATAATTTGACCAGTACTTAGCTATTCTGATGGTTGAATTGCTTTAAGGGCTAAAGAATAACTATCAGGCAGTTTCTTTGACTGTTTTTTCTAATACCTCTTCTTCCATGTATCCTATGTTCTCTTCCCCAATAGGCAAAAAATATTTTTCAAAGTAGTTTGAAAATGAATAGGAGACCAAAATCTCTGCAATTACCTAAAGATAAATGAAAAGTGGGTGATAAATGATAAATGGAAATGGTTCTAAAAAAGCATCAGAGAGG
Organism: Psammomys obesus; assembly: GCF_907164565.1. NCBI lineage: Eukaryota > Metazoa > Chordata > Mammalia > Rodentia > Muridae > Psammomys > Psammomys obesus. Next base: position 11,843,103 of record NW_026596100.1, on the reverse strand, counting down.
ATAAAAGGAAAAAATATTTTGTTTGATGATAAATAGACCCTCATAGGCTTTGGAATTTGAACATTGGGTACCAGTTAGAGAGGTTTCATAGGTGTAATTTTGATAAAGAAATGATGTCACTGGGGGTGAGTTTTGAGACTATATAGCCTCATTCTACTTCTTGTTTATTTGTTGTGCATTTTGCTTTCCTTTTCTAAACTTGAGCTTTTAGCTTTGTGTTTTTGCTTCTATGTCTCCCTTCCATGGTGAACTTTTATGCCCCTGAAATTGTGAGTCAAAATTACCATTTTTTATTTTTATTTTTTTCACAATTTATTCATTGTATATCAATTCTGAAACTCTCTCCCTCAACTCCCCCAGTCCTACCCTTGCTTCCCCTTTCCCCTTATCCTCTTTCCTTAGTCTACTGAAAAGGGGAGTTCTCCACTATTGCCATTTGCCCACAGCTTATTAAGTTTTATCAGAACTGCTTGGATCCTTTTCCTATATGGCCTGGCTGCATCATCAGGGGTGAGTGATTAGAGAGGTCAACTGAGTTCATGGTAGAGACAAGCCCCTGCTCCCTTCTCTCATACCCACATGGAGACTGAGCTGCCAAATGGGCCACATCTGAGAGGGGTTCTAGGTCCTCTCCATGCATGGTCTTCTGTTGGTGATCAGTCTCTGCAGGACATCCGGACCTCAGATATTCTAGTTTTGTTGGTCACCTTGTGGGGCTCCCATCCTCTCCTTGTCCCTTTAATCTCACCCCTCTCTTCCTCCATAAGACTCCCTGCACTCTTCCCAAAGTTTGACCCTGAGGCTCAGCATCTGCTTCCATCTCCTGCTGGTGAATCTTTTCAGAGAACCTTATATAGTAGACTCCCATACTTTTTCTTCTCTTCTAACACTTCTGGTGTCTATCCTCTTTGCCATTCTGAATGAGATTTAAGCATCCTCCCTAGGGTCTTATTGTTTAGCTTCTTCAGGTCTGTAGATGGCTGTCCTATGTTATACAACTAATATCCACTTATTAGTGAATGTATAACATGCCTGTCTTTCTGTTTCTGGGTTACCTCACTCAGGATGATCTCTTCTAGTTCCATCCATTTGCCTGAAAATTTCATGGATTCCTTGTTTTTAATAGCTGAGTAGTATTGCATTGTGTAAATGTATGACAGTTTCTGCATCCATTCCTCTGTTGAGGGACATCAAGGTTGTTTCCAGATTCTGGCTATTACAGATAAAGCTGCTGTGAACATAGTTGAGAAAATGTCCTTATTGAATGGTGGGGCACCTTGCATATATGCCCAGGAGTGGTATATCTGGTATGTTCATGAAAAGGATAATAGAGGAAACAAATCATCATCAGTCATGATCATCATTATCATAACAATTACAACCACCAAGATAATTGGTGAAACAAAACCTCTTTGATGACAAAACCATTCGTTTTGCCAATGTGGATGGAACAAATTTATAGGGACCCCTTAGGTGAAGAGATACAGGCAATCAATTGCTTTGTTAAGGTGAATTGTTAAATGGGATTAGTTAAATTCCTAACAACAGAATGATGTTCATGCATTGTAAGTGAAGAGTTCTAGGGAAACAAAGAAAGAGAGAAGAGAGGGGAAAGAGAGGTACATAAATAGATGATCAATAGATAGAGATAGATAGAAACATAGACAGAAAGAATTGGGTTACTTCATTTAGGAGGATTAGAGAAAAGGGTTCACTAGTCCCCCAAAACTGTATAGGCTTCAACCAATAGTCTTAGTTACTGAACAGAACTTGATAGTAAGACCCCTATCTTTTAAAGAGTCATATATCTGAATCACAGAACACTGAAAAAAATGAATTTAGCACTGATATAGAAGCTTTATTCCTGCTGGATAGCTTTCAGTACTGTAGAAAAGCATCCACCCGTTTTACTCATCCCTGAACACTGTGCAGTACAATAGTGATTTGCTAGTGCTACAGGCCCACTGGTGCAATAGTGGCATGAACTCCATAGGTCTAACCAATAACTATCTGATTGGAATTAAGTACTGTTTCACAAGATGAAATCAACAACTGACATCATAATTCAGCTAAAAACCTTTGATTAGACAGATCATAGGCTCCAAGAGTAGATATACTTCTACAATAGTACTAAACAGCCATGATATTAAATATACTTCTAATGAATTACTATATGCCCAAATCAATGCATCTCTCAACCCATTTATGAAAGCTTCTACTTTAAAAAGGTGGTGATTTCAAATTTCTGGTTCTGTTGCTCTCCTTGTGGAGTTCCTGTCCTCTCCAGATCTTACTATTTACCACTTCTTTCATAAGATTCCATGTACTCTGCCCAACAGTTGGCCATAAGTCTCAGCATCTGCTTTGATAGTCTGCAGGGCAGAGCCTTTCAGAGGCCCTCCGTGGCAGGTTTCTAGCTTTTTTCCTGTTTTCTTCTTCTTCTGATGTCCTTCTTCTTTGCCTTTTGGATGGGGATTGAGCATTTTAGTCAGGGTCCTCTCTCTTGATTAGTTTCTTTAGATGTACAGATTTTAGTAGATTTATCCTATATTATATGTTTATATAAGTGAGTATATACCATGTGTGTCTTTCTGCTTCTGAGACAGCTCACTCAGGATGATCCTTTCCAGGTCCTACTATTTACCTGTAAATTTCATGATTTCCTTATTTTTCATTGTTGAGTAATATTCCATTGTGTAGATGAACTACAATTTCTACATCCATTCTTCAGTTGAGGGGCATCTGGGTTGATTCAGCTTCTGGCTATTACAAATAAAACAGCTACAAATATGGTTGGGCAAATGTCCTTATTGTGACCTTGAGCTTCTTTTGGATATATGCCTAGGAGTGGTATGACAGGGGTCTTCCCAGAGACTCATACTCCAACCAAGTACCATGCATGGAGATAACCTAGATCCCCTGCACAGATGTAGCTCATGGCAGTTCAGTGTCCAAGTGGGTTACATAGTAATGGGAAGAGGGACTGCCTCTGACATGAACTGATTGGCCTGCTCTTTGATCACCTCCCCCTGAGGGGGGAGCAGCCTTACCAGGCCACAGAAGATTACAGTGCATCCACTCCTGATGAGATCTGATAGACTAAGATTAGAAGGAAGGAGAGGAGGACCTCCCCTCTCAGTGGACTTGGGGAGGGACAAGTGTGAAGAAGAGGGAGGGAGGGCGGGATTGGGAGGGGAGGAGGGAGGGGCTTATGAGGGGATACAAAGTGAATAAAGTATAATTAATAAAAATTAAAATTAAAAAAGGTGGTGATTAATACAAAAACATATAATTGGTCAAAAACATTGAGATTCTAAAGTGCTCAGCTGGAAATGAAACAGATACACAACTCCCCTTCCTCCATCATTCAGATATCACTGTGGAAGTGTGAAGGATAGAGTGAGAGAGCCAGAGGCAGTTGATGACTACAAGGAAACAGTGTCTTCTGGACACAGAGGGGCCGTTGCATGAATCACTCACTATTAACATGAAAGCACACAGCAGACCTGTGTAAGACAGAACAAATCCCAACACAGGAACAACAACAAGCCTAGACATGGAGCTTTTGGCAAGTTTTAGGTGCTGGAAGAGGCAGAATCATTGTTCTCTAAGACTGTAGCCATTGGTAAGCTAACCACACCAGTGAAACACCACACACCTACAGATATTTGTGGAGCAACAATTAGTATTAATGTTTTTTTTTTTTAAGTCACAGAAAGGCTTGTAGTTAAGGATGTTCAGATCTAGGAAGGAAAGGTAGAGTGGCGTGAGTGTGAGCTAGTAATTCCCACGAAATTCTCAACAAACTAATTAGATAAAACAACATTTTCAGGAATCACTTATATCGTGTCATATTGTTCTGACCTTCCTTTCTAGTAGTAGACTGAAGAAGGAGGGTCCTGCGAGCAATGTCCTAAATGTGAACATGCTGTACACTGAGAAAGTCATCTAACTTGATGGCATCTTGGTTAGAGCTGATTTTTAAGGGTTTCAACATCTTCACTGTCTGCTTTTCTCTCATCTGAGAACTTTACTATTATCCTTAAGAGGCTGTGGTAGAATAGCAGTCATGACAGATGGAAAATTCAAGCAAGATCACCATAGAATGATTTGTAGCAGTGTTGAGTACAAGTGAGAGATTCTGATGGTGTAGGGCAAACTCTTGAGTATCAAGCAACATTCACCCATCATGCATCATAATGCAGGAAACCAGCAAGCTCTGACCATATTCTCCTGTAACACAATGAGTGGTGCAATGGACATTTGCTAATGCCATTTTTTATTCTCCTCTCCTCAAGTACTAAGAAAAAGTATTGCCTCTCTTTCAGTGTACTACCATTGGGGACAAAAATATACTACATATATGTGTCACTTATCAGGGTCCCTTAAGTGACATTCTTTACAAATTTTAGGACTATGAGCAAGAAAATGTTCACCCACTTCCAGTGTTGATTCTATTTGTCCTCTGAATGAGAATTAAGCATCCTCACTAGGGTCCTCCTTGCTATTTAACTTCTTTAGGTCTGTGGATTGTATATTATTATCCTGTATTATATGCCTACTATCTGCTTCTAAGTGAGTATATAACATGTGTGTCTCTCTGGTTATGGGTTACCTCACTCACCATGATCTTTTCTGGTTCCATTCAAATTCTCATTCAGAAGTACAGATAAAATAATACCAGAAGTGGTTGCAGAGAGGAAACAGAACAAGAGTCTACCATAGATGTCCTCTGAAGGACTCAACCCAGCCAGGTATTGAAGCAGGTGCTGAGACTCATAGGCAAATTTTGGACAGAGCACAGGGAGTATTATGGAGGAGTGGGGGATGGAGGGACCCGATGGGACAAGACACAAGGACACAAACAAAGCCAACAGATCTGGGTCAACAGGGACCTGCAGAGACTGACGCACCAACCAAGGACCATGAATGGAAATAGACTAGACACCCTGCTCAGATGTAGCTGATGGGCTGTTCAGACTGTATGTGGGTTTCCTAGTAAGGAGAGCAGGTATTATTCCTGACATGGACACTTTTGCCTGATTTTTGATTACATCCATCTGGTGAGTGGCCTTCCCAGGCCACAGGAGAGTCAGATTTAAACAGTCCAAGTTGTCTAACAGCTGAGAAGAGTTAATTCTGGTGGAACAAAGACTGGAAGATGCATATATGGATTGAATTTATCTTTAAATTGATTGTATTTTGGCCATTTTGCCTTCAACTCATTCTCACCCTGGGCTCATTATGAAAAGAAAATATAGTATTTTGGAATGGATTTTCATAGCACATAAACAAAGTAAAAATTGAAGACATATATATATAAAAGATTTCTGAATTAATTATAAAAGGCAGAATAACTTGTTTCCTGTTTTCTCCTTCTTCTGATGTCCATGCTCTTTGCCTTTCTGGATGGGGATTGAGCATTTTAGCCAGAGTCCTCCCTCTTGATTAGTTTCTTTAGGTGTACAGATTTTAGTAGGTTTATCCTATGTTATATGTCTATATGAGTGAGTATATAGCATGTGTGTGTCTTTTTGCATCTGGGATACCTCACTCAGGATGATCTTTTCCAGTTCCCATCATTTACCTGAAAATTTCATGATTTTCTTGTTTTTAATCGCTGAGTAATATTCCATTGTGTAGATGTACCACAATTTCTGTATCCATTCCTCAGATGAGGGGTATCTTGGTTGTTTCCAGCTTCTGGAAATTACAAATAAAGCTGCTACAAACATGGTTGAGCAAATGTCCTTATTGTGTACTTGAGCCTCTTTTGGATATATGCCTAGAAGTGATATAGCTGGATCTTGAGGAAGTGCTATTAAGAAAATAGGGAACAAGTTAGAAGCCTGCTACAGAGGGCCTTTGAAAGACTCAGCCCTGCAGACTATCAAAGCAAATGCTGAGACTTATGGCCAATCTTTGGGCAAAATGCAAGGAATCTTATGAAAGAAGTGGGAAATAGTAAGATCTGGAGAGGACAGAAGTCCCACAAGGAGAGCAACAGAACCAAAAAAAAATCTGAGCACAAGGGTATTCCCTGAGATGATACTCCAACCAAGGACCATGCATGGAGATAACCCATAACCCCTGCACAGATGTAGCCATGACAGTTCAGTCTCCTAGTGGGTTCCATAGTAATGGGAACAGGGATTGTCTCTAATACCAACTGATTGGCCTGCTCTTTGAACACTTTCCCCCGAGGGCGAGCAGCCTTACCAGGCCACAGAGGAAGACAATGCAGCCACTCCTAATGAGACCTAACAGATTAGGATCAGAAGGAAGGAAAAGAAGACCTCCCCTACCAGTGGACTTGGGGAGGGGCATGCGTGGAGAAGGAGGAGTAAAGGAGGGGTTGGGAGGGGAGGAGGGAGGGAAGTACAGGGCGGATACAAAGTAAATAAAGTGTAGTTAATAAAAACATTTTAAAAAGAAATAAAATACATACTAATAATAAAAAATAATGTATCAAAGTCTAAAAAAAAAGACAGAATAAGACTACATCAACTGTCAAGAAAAGATTATGTTATTGCCGGTGATCAATGAAGATTGGCAAAGAGCTTGTAATAACTACTTGGGAGAAATTAATATCAAACATCCCCCAAACAAACCTATATAGTTTTACAAAAAAGAACTAATTTGATTCTTCCATGTATTGTAAAAAGAACACCAATTCCAGAGGCACCAACATTCTGTATTAATGCTAACAAGATTGTAATGGCAGGTTATAAGTCAGAAAAGATAAGCAAGGGTGATCAAAAGTCCATATACCTCAGTTTAAATTTCAGAACTACATGCCATCCTTATGGTATTATTAGGTTATTAGATTTTACTGAATTTCTTAATATAATTACTGATTCTCGCCATCCAGAAAGTTGTTTTGCATATAGAAACTGCTGAATTTATTCCTGGTAACTCAGAATAAACTTTGTTATTTATTTAATTGCAACAAGCAAACAGAAGTAGAACTTATCTATTACTTATATTCAGTCTAATACAGGTTAGGCAGGTCCATGGGTATGAGGAAATGAGGAAATCTATCAATTACTAATAGGAAATGTGGTAAAAGCCTCAGAATTTCATGCAAAACACCATGTTAACAGTAACAGTTTAAAGAAAAATAAATTTCTATCACTTGACAAGCCAAAGGAATAATAAAAAATAGTGTCCTATGTACTCTCTGTATAACCAAACTCCATTACCTGCTAGGAGTAACCCCAGGAGTACAAAAAGACTCTGGCAGATGGATGTATTTCATTTTGAAGAATTTGTAAAACCAAGGTGTTTGCACCATACCATTGCTACATATTCAGGGTTCCAAAGGGCACCTGCTTCAAATTTTGAATGGCTGACTGTGTAATCACACATTTGCTGGAAATAATGATAATTATGGGGATACCTCCACATATGAAGACTGATAAAGCTCCTACATATATGTCCAGTAAGATGAAGCAATTCTTTGCATATTATAATATAGAGGACATTACTGATATACCACACAATCCTGCAAAACAGGCAGCTGTAGAAAGAGCTATTTGTAGTTTAAAGGAGATGCTTATTAAACAAAAAGGGAGAGGAAAAACACTAGGTACAGACTAAATAATGCATTAACTAAATTTTCTTAATGTTGGTGAAAAATGAATAACAGCAGCTGAGAGACACTGAGTTATAGAAAAAACTGTAAAACTAGGATGATCCATTTATTGTAAGGAAGTTGACAATAGAATGGAAACCTGGAATAGTTTTGAGATGAGGACATGGTTACCAACAAAACTCATTTTTATGCATATGGGATTTTATTTTAATCAAATTATTATTATTATTATTTACAATTTATTAATGTTGTATCCTGGCTGTAGGCCCCTCTTTCATCTCTTCCTGGCCCCACCCTTTCTTCTTCTTCTCCTCTTGTCACCCTTCTCTAGTCCACTGATAGGGGAGGACCTCCTCCCCAACTATCTGACCCTAGCCTATCAGGTCTCATCAGGAATGTCTGTATCCTCTTTCTCTGTGCCCTAGTAAAGACACCCAGCCACAAGGAGGTGATCAAAGAACAAAAAATTGAGTTTATACCAGTTTTGCTCTGCTTACTAGGGGTCCCCATAGAGACTGAGCTGCCCATAGAGAAGACCTAGACCCCCTGTTCAGATGTAACCAACAAAACTTATAAAGATTAAATTTGACTAGGGAAGACCTCCACTAGATGAGACTTGAATGTCTTTGCATGGTAAGTGAATCTTATTGATTACCTGGTTCTCATAATGCAAAGATGTACCTATAATAGTACGTTTAAAATTTTGCTAATTTTCAGAGTAAAAACGCCAGATAACAGTGAAAATAAAGCAAATAGCCCAGGTGATTTCGGCCTCACAGACTGCCTCAGTTACTGTTTCCTCAAGAATCTACACTCAGGTCAACTTCAAAAAGGCTAGCACAAATGATCACTACCACAGAGAGTGGACAGAAAACATGCAGACTAGACAGAAAACATAGAGACTGGACGGAAATCACAGAGACTGGAGAGAAAAAGATAGATAGATAGATAGATAGATAGATAGATAGATAGATAGATAGATAGGTATGATTATGCACTACATAATACTATATAAGTATGTGGTCTTCAAACACTTCGGAGATTTACAGAATATGACATTTGAAGATAATTTAATAATAAAATGCCTTTCTGACAGAGACACATCTGCTCCTGGCAGCACCTCGAATGTACCTCAAAGAAGATAATGGGCATTAAAGAAAAAAATGTGTCAAGATAACAACTTGGGGGGAAAAGCTGTCCTTCAACTGCTGATGGCAGGCTGAACAAACTGTAAATAAGCAAGGCAACCTGTCCCATGTTACAGAGACTGAGTGGTCAGTCCTTCAAAATTCCTGTTTGACGAAAAAGCCTGTCCGATATTCTGGGCCAGTAGGCCGAAAATTGCACACCCCAATGACAGAGACACCTCTGGTGACATCCAGGTAGTCAACTGACTCTGTCATTTCTACAATTCTGGAAGCTTTTTGCTCTATGCTTAGATATTATTTCCTTCTAGGGTCTCTGATGAGGTTGAAGACTAGGTAGTCAAAGTCTTACTACAATTAAGCTTAAGAAAACGGTTTATGTTAAAAAGATGTTTGAAGTCTAGATAGATGTTTTTAGGTTGATAGATACAAAATATGATAAGACAGTGATTTAGGTACAAAACTTAGGACTCACCAGGATAGGTTAGAGAGTAGAATACTATTTCTAAGATTACTAAATACAGATGGACTGAATATTGTGAATAATTCTTACCTGATAAGTCTCAAAATTATTATTATTATTATTATTATTATTATTATTATTATTATATATTGTTTATTAATGGTAGAGAAAAAATTTTCTTTTAAATAGGGGGAAGTGTTGTGGACATTTGGGTTTATGATATGTAAACATGTTTTTGTTATAATTCCAAGTTGGGGATTTTAGTTTGTCCACACCTATTAAGTGTCTCGTGTGGAGTATGGTCTTTGCCAGCTGGAATTATTTGAATTCTAAAGATTTGAATTACTTGAATTCTAAGGAGGGGTATAAATAGGATAGCCCAGAGAATAAGGGGATTGCTGCTTGGAGGAGGACTGTTGCTACTGACTCATCCTACTGCTGCATTTGCTGTTTGCTGATTTGCTGGTTCCCTGGATTTCGGGATTTCTGGACGACTGATAGTGGTATTTCCCCCAAAAGAACAACCCTACCCAGCAGCAAAGAAGACTCTGTCCCCTGTCCGCATTAACCTTCTTTTTCTCCTACTCAGTGTTGGGGGTCAGAAAGGATGTAGAAGTGTTTAAGAATCCTAAATAAAGTAGGTTTGTTTAAAAGTCTAAGCCTACAGCTGTGGATGCATATCTAGATTAATTTTTCTTAATTTATTTCAAGTTATTCACTTTGTATCCTGGCTTTGGCCTCCCCCCCTTATCACCCTCCCAAACCTGCCATCCCTGTCTCTTCTCCTCTCATGTCCCTCCCCAAGATAGGGGAGGTCCTCCTCCCCTTCCATCTGACCCTAACCTATCAGGTTTCATCAAGACTGGCTTGATTGCCTTCCTTTATGGCCTGGTAAGGCTGCTCCCCCCTCAGAGGGAGGTGATCAAAGAGCCACCCACTGAGTTCATTTCAGAGACAGCCCCTCTTCCCCTTACTAGGGAACCTACTTGGACACTGAGCTGCCATGGGCTACATCTGAGCACGGGTTCTAGGTTATCTCCATGAATGGTCCTTGGTAGAGTATCAGTCTTAGAAAAGACCCCTGTGCCCAGACTTTTGCTTCTGTTGCTCTCCTTATGGAGCTCCTGTCCCCTCCAGGTCTTTTCATCTCCCCCTTCTTTCATAAGATTACCTGAACTCTGCCCAAAGTCTGGCTATGAGTCTAGCTATGAAGCATCTGTTTCAATGCCCTGCTGGGTAGAGTTTTTCAGAAGCCCTCTGTTTTTTTTTGTTTTTTTGTTTTTTTTTTTTTTTGTTGTTGTTGTTTTTGTTTGTTTTGGTTTTGTTTTGTTTTGTTTTTTAAACCCTGTGAGCTGTATTTGCTCTTTTTCTGTTTGGTCTCCCAAAACAGATTCTATTGAGAAGCCCAGTAAGCTAACTACACTGCATATTTAGAATAAACAGGTATTTGATTTTATGATGAATAATGCTTAAAAATTAGTTTGGGAAAATATTTTTATTTTCCAAATTAAAACTTTACATTTTTCCAGTTGCTTTTCTTTTTCTTCCCAAAATGATGTGTTGCAGGGGCTTCATGTTCTCATTGAACAGTAGAAATCCAAAATTTGTCATTTGTAAAGGACTGAGTACATAAAACCTTACTGAAATTAAAAAGAAAGTGGGGGATCCAAGAGAGTGGTGACCAGCATGCACCATATCTTAGGCTCACAGGATCTAAAACTCTGAACCTGGTGAGTGGAGGGGCAGCTAAGGCCAGAACATCGATATTGAGGCTTCCTGGCAAGAGGGGCAACCCGGGAGCTTAGACTTTTGGATCCAGGTCAACCATGGATGTCTCCAGGGACTGAGTGTGGTGACTATTCAACCCCTCTGTACTTCTTCTTGATGGGCCTCTCTCCTCCCACCCTGGAGGAGGCACCCTGCAGTGCCCTCAGTTCCAAGTCTGCTCCATAACAGAGCTAGCAGAGGTATGTATCAACATATGCATGTGCATGTATCAACATAAATGGAGAAAACAAGACATTCCACTACAAACTTAAACTTAAACAATATCTACACAGCATTCCATCCCTACAGAACATACTAAAAGTAAAACTCTAATCCAACAAAAACAACTATACCCAACAAAACAGGATATAGATAACTTCACATTAAACAACTTAAAAGCAATCAAGCATAGAAACACACAATAAAAGGAACTAACATTCGTTAGTCACTATTATCTGCCAACATCAATGTACTCAACTCAACAATCAAAAGACACAGACTAATAGAAGGTTGCAGAAACAGGATCCATCATTCTGCTGTATCCAAGAAATGCACCTCGGCAACAAAGATAAACACTACCTAAGAGTAAAGGGCTGGAAAAATGTTTTTCAAGCAAATGGACCCAGAAAACAAGCTTGGGTAGCTATCCTAATATTTAATAAATATACTTTTAACCAAAATTAATCAAAAAAGATGAGGAGGGGCAGTATGTTCTCATCAAACAAACCACCAGAAGGACATCACAATTCTGAACAACTATGCCCCAAATACTAGAGTACCTATATTTGTAATCAAACATTATTAAGGCTTAATCAAACATTGATCCCAACACTTTAATAGTTGGAAGACTTCAACACTCCACACTCACCAAGGGACAGATCATCTAGACAGAAGCTAAATAGAGGGAAATAATGACACTTACAGAGGTCCTAAATCAAATGGGCCTAATAGATTTCTACGGAATGTTTCATCCAAACTCAAAAGAGTATACCTTCTTTTCAGCACCACATGGAACTTTCTCAAAAATAGACCATATAGTTTCTCACAAAACAAGCCTCAACAGATATTAGAAGATTGAAATAATCCCTTCTATCCGATCTGACCACCATCGACTAAAGCTGTACCTCAACAACAACAGAAATAGTTAAAAGCCTACATGCACATGGAAACTGAACAATTTGCTACTAAATGACAGCTGGGTCAGGGAAGAAATAAAGAAGCTAAAGACTTTCTAGAATTCAATGAAAATGAAAGCACAACATACTCAAACTGATCGGACACAATGAAAGCAGTGCTAAGAGGAAAATTCATAGCACTAAGTGCCTTCAAGAAGAAATTTGAAACACCTCATACAAGTAACTTAATGGCCCACCTGAAAGCCCTATGGGATGAGGGGGAAGAAGCAGACACACCCAAGAGGAGTAGATGGCTGGAAATAATCAAACTCAGGGCTGAAATCAATAAAACAAATAAAGCAATTCAAAGAATCAATGAAAAGAACATAATTTTGTTCTTATTTATGGCTGTATAAACGTATATGTGTGTATGATAAACTTGTTTGTACATATAATGATACATTTTCTGTTACTCCTCTGTTGATAGATGTCAAGGCTGTCCACCAGTTAACTGTTTGAATATTGCTGCAAGAGCATGGATGTGCGAGAGTTTTGGCGGCCTGTTGAGTCCTTTGGGTGCATACTAAGGAATGGTAGAGCTGGAACATGTAATAATTTTATTTTTAGCATTTTTAGGAGCATCCTTACTGATATTTATAGTAGCTGCACTGGTTTACAGTTTTACTAGCAGAGCACAAGAATTCTCTCTTATCCATATCTTCATTAGTGTTATGGATACAAATGGGTCTTGGTAGAATCTTAATGCAGTTCTGATTGGCATTTTTTCTGATGCTTACACTTTTAAATATATTATTGGCCATTTGTACTTTTTTGAGAACTGTCTCCTTAACACATTTGCTCATTTATTGATCATATGGCCTTTTTGGTGTTTGAGTTATTTGCATATTCTGGGTAACAATCCTACATTGGGTTAATGGTTGGTGAATATTTTCCCACTCTGTAGCTTTCTCTCTGCAACTATTTCTTTCCCATTTCATTTGTCTGGGCGAAAGCCATGTTTTATGTAGTCCTACAGAAACACTCCTGCAATGTGGCACTGAAGCTACTTGCCACATCTCTGCGGTTGGGCTTGGAAGCAGATCTCTAGACCGAGGCGTGCCTCAGATAATTGCAATCTCAGCCAGCTGTAATCTTGTTTGTCACCTTGAATTGGTACCACAGAATTAAACTATGTACTTCCTGAACTATTCAAACTATGACATATTTCTACTTTAGGCTACAGAACTTGAGTAAATTATCATGTCACAACCAGTCACTAATTGTAGGTGGATTTTTAAAAAACTGTTTAATGTACATTTCTTATGCCTCTTTCTTTCTTCTCTACTCCATTGCCTTCCAACAAGGTTAGTGGGGAGAGAGGGCATAGTTCTCTTCTGCTAGTTCTGGCTGTTAAGGGTCATGGAGTTTATTGGGGGAAGTCCAATTTCCATTTCAGGATATTGCCAACTTCTTATCATCAAACTGTGTCAAGGGGAGAGCAGTAAGGGGGAGCAGCAGAAGCCTTCTTCTTTCTCAGCACCTCTTTCTTTCCCTTTCATATTTATACCACTCAGAGTCCTCAGAATTCAACTAATTCCAGCTGGCAAAGACCATGCCCCTAAATGAGGCAATTATCAGCTGTGGGCAAACTAAAGGACAAACTAAAATCCCTCAATTGGGATAAAAACAAAAACAAGTTTACATAACATAACTGAGTTTTTAAAGACACCAAGACTTTCATTATAACTAATGAGTGTGTATACCAGTCATTTTGATGGTCAGGAAAGTGAAGGCTAAAATAGCAACTAAGTTGTGGCCAGTGCCATGGAGGAAAAATTTTAATTAGACATACTGTGAGGGACAGCTACACATATTTTAAAAAGAATTTCAGGCATTTAGCCACTTATAAGTGGATATTAGACATATAATATAGGATAATAATACTAAAATCTGTACACCTAAAGAAGCTAAGCAAGAAGGAGGACCCTGGGTAAGATAATCAGTCCTCATTCAGAAAAGCAAACAGGATAGACATTGGGAGAGGGAGAAAACAGGGAACAGGACAGAAGCCTACCACAGAGGGCCTCTGAAAGACTCTACCCAGCAGGATATCAAAGCACATGCTAAGACTCATAGCCAAACTTTGGACATAATGAAGGAAATCTTATGAAAGAAGGGGGAGAGAGTAAGACCTGGAGGGGACAAGAGCTCCATAAGGAGAAACAACCTAAAAAATTGGGACACAGGGATCTCTTCTGACACTAATAACTATAAGCAAGGAACATGCATGGAGATGACCTAGAACCCTGCACAGATGTAGCCCATGGCAGCTCAGTGTCCAAGGGGGTTCCCTAGAAAGGGGACCAGGAGTTATCTCTGACTTGAACTCAGTAGCTGGCTCTTTGATCACCTCCTCCTGAGGGGGGAGCAGCCTTACCAGGCCACAGAGGAAGACAATCAAGCCAGTCCCAATGAGGGTCAGATGGAATGGGAGGAGGACCTCCCCTACCAGTGTACTGGGGGAAGGGCATGGGAGGTCTAGGAGAGAGGAAGGATGAGGCTGGAAAGGGACAAGGGAGGGGGTTATAGCTGGGATACAAAGTTAATAAATTGTAATAAATAAAAAATAATTAAATTAAAAAAGAATTTCAGGCTATTTAAAAATCTTTCATTATTATTATTATTGTTATTTTATTATTTACAGTTTAATCACTTTGTATCCCAGTTGTAGCCTCCTCCCTCATCTCCTCCCTATACCACCCTCCCAACCTCTTCTTCCCCTATTCCTTTCCTCTAGTCCACCGATAGGGGAAGTCCTCCTTCCCTAATGTCTGACCCTAGCCTGTCAGACTGCTCGGATCCTCTTCCTCTGTGGGGTGGCTAGGTCACCCCACCAGTGACAAGTGATCAAGGAGCAGGCAACTGAGGTCAAGTCAGAGACTATCTTTTCTCCCTTCACTAGGGAACCCACATAGAGACTGAGCTTTCTATAGGCTACATCTGAGCAGGGAGTCTAGGTCCTCTCTATGCATGGTCTTTGGTTGATGCATCAGTCTCTGCAGTGACTCCTGGGCCCAGCTTTTTTTTTTTTTTTTGGCTTTGTAGTCTCCTGTTCTTCTTTTCAGGTCCTTCTATATCCCCCTACTTCCAAAAGACTCCCTGAACTCTGTTGGAAGTTTGGCTGTGAATCTCTACCTCTGTTTTGATCCTTTGCTGGGTGGAATCTTTTTGAGAACATCTGTGGTAGGTTCTCTCATCCTGTTCCCTCTCTTCTACCCCTTCAAGTGTCTATCCTGTTTTCCCTTTTGCATGAGAATTAAGCTTGAGACAGGGTTTCTCTGTATAGCCTTGGCTGTCCTAGAACTTGCTGTGTAGACCAACCTGGCCTCAAAGTCAGAGATCTTGCCTTTGTCTTCTCAATGCTGTTAATAAGACATGAGTTACCATGCCGGATTACCTTAATTTTATTTTATCATCTCTTGGAGGAGCCAACGCCAGGCTTTCAATGGATGCAGAATGAATCAGACAGATACTTTGTAGTTATTGATTTCTCTCAGTTCTTTGGATGGTTTGAAGTCTAGGGATGCTGGGTGAGTGCTAGATGGCATGCTATTTAAGGTGCTTCTCAGTGGTAGTCATCTTTAAATTTATATATTGGGTCAGTGCACAGAGTAATAACAAAGTAGATGTGAGATAAGGGTAACCAGAGTGATTGCATTTCCAAGCTTAAACCTATGCTTGCATAATCTTATCCTAAGACTGCATATATTCATTCTTGAGAATCTACCTTCCTGTGCATTGCTTCTTGGCTCAGAGATAATCCTGATCAAGTCTGTTCATGTGAGGCCATTCACTTATACCTTTCCACTAAAAATTAGCTGGTGAAGGTGAAGAAATCAGAAAAGAAAACAAAGCACATGCACATGTGCTGGTTGTTTGTGACCTTTGCAAGGTTTGGGGGAGGGTGTCTAAGTTTGAATAATTGTTCTGCTGGGGGGGGTGAAATTAAACAAAACAATATTTAATTTGTGTGGTAGCTGCACATGATCCTAGAGCTTTGCATACTTGCCATAAGCATTTAGATAACATTTTGGCTACCAATACTCAGTAGGAATATATCATATAGAAGTAGCCCTAGATTTCAGAAAAGTGAGAAATATCTCTGATTATGCTCATACAGTTCATTCAATGTCATATCAAGCTCCATGTCCTGTGTTTTGAGGAGGCACCAATATATTCTGTTTATCTAAACTTACCCACAAATTTGCATAGGCAGATATACAGGCTAAAAAAAAACTATGTTAAAGAAAAATCTAAACTTTTATATGAACAAGTTTAACTTATTTAAAAAGATCAATAATATTAAAATGTGAATTTGACTAATAGTTCTTTCATGCAAGTAAAATAACTGTTGTGGAATGGAAGACTTAAATTGCTGAAAATGTGGCAGGATCAATAAAGCTCTAAGAAGCCAATTAAAGGATTCCAAGTAAAAAGGATTAGTTCAGATTAACTAGGTAGCCTCATCTCACCCAGAAGCAGTATTTTCATGAAGATGAAGAAATCATGTATCACTGCAATTTTGCCAGCAGAGGCCCTCAGCTCCATAGTTTATAGAGGAAAAATAAAAATCAGCCAAATGTGTAACAAATTGGTTCCTTGTACCCAGTTTGGTTTCTTCAGACTTCTAATCAAAGCATGCACCTTTAAATCACTAATGGGAAATGCTCAGAATTAAAAGTGCAATTAGTATATAGAACAGTGTAAGATGTCCTGAAAATACACAGGTACAAAAAGACTAAATGAGCAAGTGTGAAAGACCTAGGCTCTAACCAGCATTTTTTTCCCCAGAAAAAATCAGCAAATGAAGATGAATGCTGAGAGGATAACACAGCCACATGCACATGTGCTGATCTTACTTGTGCCCTTTGCAGGATTTGGGGGTCTCAGTTTGAAAACTTATTCTTCTTAGAGAAAATGAAATGAAACGAAACAACCACCCCAAAGAGATCATATAGAATTTTTTAAAGAAACATTCTGAAAAGTTGAAAAGTGTATTTTTGTAATAGAAATGAACCCTAATGAGGAAAAAAAAATCACAAATATAAATAACAAACTAGAAGCTATGAACTGGTGCCGTAGTGCTTTTGAATTGACCACTCTCATTCTTATATAACATTATATATATTCATATACATGTATACATATATTTATTTTTACACTGATATTTGTAATGGAAGTTTTGGTTTCTTTGTATGTTATGTAAAAATGATTTTGTTTTAATCCTACGTGGCATTTTAAAAATAAACTAAAAAAAGAAAACAGGATGGCCTCTAGACAAGTGTTTTCATGTTCATTTTACTTCTTGAGATTGTTTATTTGTATTTTCCTAATGCTTTCTGCTTTTTATCTTTTTTGTGGCCATGCCTTTGTTGATAATTGGAGATAAAATTTTTAAGACAAAAATATTCATTTGTATGTGCCTTCTTGCATGGGTTTATGTGCATCACATTCATGCAGGAGCCTCAGGAAGGCAGAAGAGATCATAGGCATCCCTGGAATTGGAGTTAGGATGGTCAGCAGCCTTCTGTGAACCAAATTTGGCTCCTCAGTAAAAACAGGAAGCATCATCTATCCAGCCTGATAACTGAAGAGTCTTTAGGTAAACCCATAACAAGGTTGCAAGAAACAGTCTTGTTCTTTCCCAAAGGTTTTTCTAGGAGACTTTAAGAATATAGAAAGGTAAATAGCTTTAAAAGGAATTTCTGAAGACTCTACCTAGCAGTGTTTCAAAGCAGACACTAAGACTCATAACCAAACCCTCGGCAGAGTGCAGGGAACCATATGAAAGAAGGGAAGTTAGTATGATATGGAAAGGATAGGAGCTCTACAAGGACCAAATATATCCGGGCACAGGGTCTTTTCTGAGACTGACACTCAACCAAGGACCATCTATGGATATAACCTAGAACTTCTGCTTGGATGTGGCCCGTGGTAGCTCAGTAACCAAGTAGTTTTCCAAAGTAAGGGGAACACGGACTATTTCTAACAGGATCTCAAGGGCAGGCTGTTTGACACCCCCCCCCCGCCTCCGGGGAGGAGCAGTCTGTTAGGCCACAGAGGAGGACTTTGCAGCCAGCCCTGAAGATACCTGATAAAACAGGGTCAGATGAAAGGGGAGGAGGTCCTCCCCTATCAGTGGACTTGGAAAGGGGCAGGGAGGAGACCAGGGAGGGAGTGTGGGGTTGGGGAGGGAATGAGGGAGCGGGATACAGCTGGGACACAGAGTTAACAAAATGTAACTAAAAAGAAAAAAATAATAAAAAAAAGGAATTTCTGTAGAAGCTGCTTGAGAAGGCTAGCATCTTTTGGGCATGTTTGTTGTACTCTACTCTGTC
Organism: Psammomys obesus; assembly: GCF_907164565.1. NCBI lineage: Eukaryota > Metazoa > Chordata > Mammalia > Rodentia > Muridae > Psammomys > Psammomys obesus. Next base: position 11,824,621 of record NW_026596100.1, on the reverse strand, counting down.
TTTGTCTTTGTAACTGTCTCTGTCTCTCTGGTAAAAATGATCAAGATAGTTTTCTTTTTAAATTAACATTTTAGCATGTTTTTGTTTTACATGTATGGATGTTTTTCCTTTATTTATGTCTGGGTACCATGTGCATACAGTGCTCATGGAGGCCAGAGTGGTTTTTTTGGATCCTTTGGTACTGGAGCTACAGATGATTGTTAGATGCCATGTGAGTTCTGGGAATCTAACCTTGGTCCTCTGGAAAAGCAGTCAGTGTTCTTAACCACTGAGTCATCTCTCCAGCCCCTGTACTTTCTTGTCTATCTCAGGCAACAAGAATGAACTAAGAGAGAAACTGTATTGGTTGAGATAATAGCCCAAAGGGATGCTGTTGTTATTTACTGCCTGCTTGTTCATGTGTGCTTCATCTCCCAAAAGAACAGGCTTTCAGATCTATTTGTGCTACACAAAATGATTTGCGCAACTAATTTTCACTCTCAGAATAACATGAAATATGAAGATTCACATGGATAGCTTCAGACCTTGAGATCACAAGCTTTGGCTTTTTATAAAGATGTTTAGCATATATGGAGCATTTTCCAATTCAGTATGTCTGCAGTACAGGATCTTCCCAGTGCATTAAAGATATTTTTCAGGAAGGTAACTAAAATTATTTGTATTTTTTTCTCATTAATCATTTATTTGCTTTGTTTGTTCAAGGCATTGCATTATAGTCAGTGTTTCTAGAGGCACTTTAGGAATAACTATCAGTTAGCTCTTTTTAGTGTTTTGCCCAAGTAGAAATGCTTGGGGTAAAAATATTAAATAACACCGCAATTAGTTAGACAGAGTCTTAAACACACGGGCAAAAGATTAGCATTGGGTGAGCTAGAGCTTCTACTGCTGTGATAAAATGATGACCAAAACACACTTTGAGAAAAAAAGCTTTCATACTCCATCACGGAGGAAATTCATGGTAGGAACTCAAGAAGGGTAGACAGGAAATGATGTAGAGACCAGAGAGGACAGCTGCTTATTGACATGCTCCCCAAAGCCTATTTAGTCTGTTGTCTTACTATATCCAGGACCAGTGGCTTGGGAGTGGTGCCACTCACAGCAGGTAGGCCCTTCCACATCAAGCATTAATTAAGAAAAATACCTTACAGCCAGATCTTATGGAGGATGCATTTTCTTAATTGAGGTTTCATCTTCTTAGCTGCCTCTAGCTTGTGTTAAGTTGACATAAAAACTAGCTAATACAAATATATATGCAAATATATATCTACATCAATGGTCCTTGGAAAAGATGTTCAAGTACACAAAAAGGACATTTCCTCAACCATGTTTGTAGCAGCTTTATTTGTAATAGCCAGAAGCTGGAAACAACCCAGATGCCCCTCAACTGAGGAATGGATACAGAGATTGTGGTACATTTACACAATGCAATATTACTTAGCAATAAAAAACAAGGAAATCATGAAATTTTGCAGGTAAATGGTTGGAACTAGAAAAGATCATCCTGAGTGAGGTATCCCAGAAGGAGAAAGACACACAGGGTACTCACTCAGAAGTAGATATTAGACATATAATATAGCATACACCTACTAAAACCTGTACACCTAAAGAAACTAATCAAGAAGTAGGACTCTGGCTAAATACTCAAACCGTATACAGAAAGGCAAAGAGGATGGACATAAGAAGAAGGAGAAAACAGGGAAAAGTACAGGAGCCTGCCACAGAGGGCCTCTGAAAGTCTTTACCCTGCAGAGTATCAAAGCAGATGCTGAGACTTATGGCCAACCTTTGGGCAGAGTGCAGGGAATTTCATGAAAGAAGTAAGAAATAATAAGACCTGGAGAGGACAAGAGCTCCACAAAGAGAGCAACAGAACCAAAAAATCTGGGCACAGGGATCTTTTCTGAAACTGACAACTATACACTCTTTATTATTTATTTATTTATTATTAATTACACTTTATTCACTTTGTATCCCCCATAAGCCCCTCCCTCCTCCCCTCCCGATCCCACCCTCCCTCCTCCTTCTTCACGCATGCCCCTCCCCAAGTCCACTGATAGGGGAGGTCCTCCTCTCCTTCCTTCTGATCTTAGTCTATCAGATCACATCAGGAATGGCTGCATTGTCATCTTCTGTGGCCTGGTAAGGCTGCTCCCCCCTCAGGGGGAGGTGATCAAAGAGCAGGTCAATCAGATTATGTCAGAGGCAGTCCCTCTTCCCATTACTATGGAACCCACTTGGACATTGAACTTCCATGAGCTACATCTGTGCAGGGGTTCTAGGTTATCTCCATGAATAGTCCTTGGTTGGAGTATGAGTCTCTGGGAAGTTCCCTGTGTTCAATTTTTCTGGTTCTGTTGCTCTTCTAACTATACACTCTTAAATGTGCTCCATGTAGCAAATGAATCTACACTTCACAGTGTGAGGGTGGCTAGACTGCAGATCTTTGACTCATGTCCTTGCCTGTTTTGGTGGCTTTATGTGGCTTGTTAAGGTTGAGGGAGTCAATATTATTATTTTTGTATTTTTCTATCTTTGAACTATAGCAAGTGTAGTTACATAATAGCAATATATCCACAGTGTATAGCCATTTGTTTTCATTATACTCAAGGCCTGTTTCGCACTCATTTGCTCCCACTTAGTTCTTAGGTGATGTTACTTACAAACTCTCTTGTTTCTACCTCATTAGTTCTCAGGCTCAATCTTGAACTGCTTTAACTGTGGCCAGATGAGCTCTATAGCAGAATGCCAAGGAGCTTCAGGTACGTTATGGAAGAAAGAGAAAGTACACATAGAAGGAAAGCCAGCAATTTCTTTCCTGAGAGTTTTCCCAAGGATCCACATTAAGATAGGACATAAAATCAGGATAACCTCCCTCCCATAGACGTATTTTTCCTCATTTAAATGTTCTCACTGTTAATATATGAATATTTTAGATGCTCATAAATTATAAATTTACATTTAAATAGGGGCCTAAATAAAATTCATCTTTATGTTTTCAGTTGAAAAGTTTGCTAAGATATTAATTGCTAAGTGAAATTTTCGTGGCACATTTACCTAATTAATTAAGTTAACTTTTTTTTTAACCTGGCTTAGAAACACTTTAAATACAGTACAATATAATTGCTATTTATAAATATATAAATTAGACTTGAGGTATCTCAAGAGTAAAATTGAAAATAATTCCTGTGTATTCATTAAAGCAAAACTTTAATGTAAGACAATTCAGGTACTGTATGCATCTAACATAACGAAGTTGCCACTTAAAATTGCTTTTTATTTAAAATCAATTATATAAGCACAGGCTTATATAGGTAAGTTTATTCTTTAGGTAAGTTTATTCCTTTTTGATAAAATGATAAAGTTATAGAGCACCAATTTTTTTCAAAGCACAGTGAAAGGGCAAGGGCGATTATGAAGCAGTCAAGAGACTGTTTTCTATCTAGCTCCTTATAGCTAGAAAGTTCACCTCAGCTGTTACTGCTCCATGCTGCAACATTATCTCGGCAAAAGATTTAGAAAATCTTAGAGTTTAAGATGTTGATCATGGAAGCATTCTGAGGTAATTTTTTTAAGTCTGATCACTTGGACTATTTCAGATAGAAAGTATTGTAGAGTGTGAAAAAAGAATCAACGGTGTCATGGTCTGAAACAGTGTAGTACAAAATAATCTTAGTTAACCAATGGTGTCACATGAGCTCTTGACATCTGAATCATGTCCTAACGTATAGTATGAAGACTTTGGACTGGATAATTGTTAGTGTTTCTAAAGTGGCCTGTAAGTGAAACATCACTATCCCAGTGCTTAAAGAACCCCAGTATCATGCAATCTTGAAGAGTATCTTTATTGAAAACACCAAGACTTCTGAGATAGTTTATCTTATGGTTAGTTTATTGTAGCCATGCATTTCATTCTTAGGAAGCTATTGAGCTTACCATTTAAGAAGAAGTTACTTTATTTCCTGGCAGAAGACACGAAGTGAAGTTTCATTCTGTTGGCACTCTCTCTTTGGGAAGGCTCAGGGAAACCAAAATGGCTTTTACTGTTGGATGGAGTTGGTACCAATTACCTCCAAAAATGTAATCAGTTGCATAGAGCGAGATGTTCAATACTTCGCTTCCTGTGTACAACAGTTTTAAAAACTAGCCTGGAAGATGTTTATTTTTCATACCGGAGCTGGCAATTCTTTTGCAACAAAAGTAGGTTTTCGTAGTCATGGCAACACTGGAGTCCACACATCTGCTTTTCACATTGTATATTTCTCTGAATCAGAGTATTGGAGAGCAGTTTGTTTCTTGGAAGTGTGTGGTGACTGACATCACAAAACTACAGCAGCCACACTAACATCTTCACTACCTATCAAATTTGATGTTAAAAAGTAACTTTGGATTAATGAGTAGAGCACTTGCTTCTAGCACAGGCACCTGACTTTGATCCTAGAAACCACATGAAAAAGCCTGGAACAATGGTGGGATGCTTGTAAGTCTGACACTGGGGAGGCAGAGATAGGATGCTCTCTGGAGGTTTGCTGGCAAGGCAGACTAGACTGTGAACTCCAGGTTCAACATGAGATCCTGCCACTAAACAATCATTCAGAGAGTGACTGAGGAACACATTTGGTATCAACCTGATGTACCCAAGGTCCAGAAAAAGAAAACAGCATGCATCCTGTCTCTGCCTTTTTTGCTTACAAATGTTTTATGTTTAATTGGAATATCTTTGGGGAAATTAGTTCTCTCTGTTGAAAATTCATGTTGAATCATGAACAGGTGGTGGCTTATATATTAGTTTAAATTTATCCTCATTGCCTTTTGGTGAAAAGACATGACCTTTTCTTTCTTTACAACTTAGGGTCTTATGAATGTAACAATTACATTTTTATTTTTCATATTTATTTCTACCTTAGGATCTCACTTCATTTATCAAGCATTTTGCTTCCGTTGAAGAGAACCCCAGAACTAACAAAGTAATAGTCATAATGGGACTTAAAAAATTCCCTAGAAACCAGATGAACTTCATTTACAGTAATTTAAAGTCAATTATTTTGTCGTGAAATATAACTTTTAGTTTAATTATCTTGCAATTAAAAACAAAAAACAAATGATTATCGCTTTAAAAAATATTTAGTGAATATGTAGCCATGCCTGGTCAATTAAATGTGTCTATAAATTCCTTAATATTTCTCCCTCAAGGTGGGCTCTGTGACTGTGTTGATGATAGAACCTGGAGATGTGACGGTGTGCTTTCAGAGAATGGCCACTTCCTATGTCTGGCTTCTAAGAGCAGATAGAGGTCAGCTTCAGCAGATGTTCTGTCATGCAGCCAGTACCACTTGCCAGATGGAGGTGAGACATCTCAACAGAGACTCTACAAAAATCTTTATGGCTAATTCATATCAAGTCTGAAATGTAACATTACAGGATAAATTGCTGTTGTATGTAATAATAAAAAGCTATAATATCATGGTTTTTTTTCCATGTTAAGATTTTTATTCCAAAAGCCTTCTAGCACTTTACAGCAAGATTTTAACCATCCTTTGAAAAATTCCGGGGATGTAAAGCCAATCATATTTCTTTCTATGTATCTGTCTTTATGTATATCCATTTATATCAGTCACAACTTAGTTGCTGTTGTTAGACAAGTGGGCAGACTAAAATTTTGAGCAGGAGTGACATTGCTAAGGAGTGGGTTCAATAAGATATGATTCTCAAAGTTGGTTTCAAAGCAGTCTTATGGGTCATTGCCATGACCTAAAATTCCAAGAGTATGATAATTTAGTCTGAGGGAACATTAAACTCTATACTTTGCTAGTGATATAGTGGCTGTGTTGAAGTATATCAGATAATAGGAAAGTTTTTTGTTCAGGAAAGTTGCACACTTGCAGATGTGCAAGAATTCAAACATTCCCAATAAAATAATTTTACCGCAGGCAGATCAGGTTCTGCTGACTGCACTGAGACCATGCCATGTGGTTTGGAAGACCTAGCAAGGGTCAGATTATTTTAGTGCATCCTTTAAACAGACATCTCAATCCTGAAATGCTGTTATTAGGCATTTAGTCTTTTTTTTTTTTTTGGTGATTTTTACCCAAATCTGCAGTAAAATATTCATATACTTTTGCAAACTATTACTTTAAAAAAAGTCATTCTCTCTTGATGTGCTGGGAGGGTTGATATGGGGGTAGGAGGGTTCCCCTTTTCTGAGAGGAAAGGGAGAAAGGAAAGGGAAAGGAAGGAATGAGGGGACTGGGAGGAAAGGATGGAGAGGTCACTTTGGGATGTAAAGTAAATAAACAGAAATTTTTAAAAAAGTCACCCTCAGTTGTAAGAGCTTTTACAGATATACTTTCTCCTTTAAGGAGGGAGAAAAGCTTTTTGGGAAGATGGCAGCGACTAGTGTGCAGCTTGGCTGAAGGGGAGAGGACCCGCAATGCGAAAACTGGTGAGTGAAGGAGCTGATCAACCCAGAACAGAGGTATCTAGACTTCCAAGAAGAAAGAGACTAACCATGATCTAAGTCCTCCTAGAAACAGGTCACAGCAGACTCCTCCGGGAGGAGACACCCCGAGAGGTGATCCCCAGGTACTTCCCCGCACCAAACACCCTACTCCCTCTTCAGAGGAGGCAGGAGGTGTCCAGCAGAATCTGCCACAGACCACACTGTCTGTACCCCAGCCCCAGTGAGAGCTGCAGCTCTCTCCCAAAAAAAAAAAAAAAAAAAAAAACCCAAGATCGGGGCTGAGAAAACCCAATCCTTTCGGGCACTCCCCCAAACACCGCCATAACCCTGCCATGGTGGAGCAGAAGGATAAAGAGGCGCACAGTGGCTTCACAGTGCCGGGACCCCAGTGCTGCCAGCTGCTCCTAGCAAACAAACTTCAGCTCGGGATCTGGGACTGTGGTCATTCAACATGTCCTGAGACTCTCCTGGGTCCAGCGCAATAAGGTCTAGCACCAACTCCTAGCACCGGGGGCCCCCCGACCCCTGGCAGAGAAACCCAAGCTCTGGATCTGAGGACACTCAACCCTACCTGGTACTCTCTCGGGATCAGCAAACATAGGTTCTTCTGCCAGGCTGCTTCTGGCAGAGAGATCTGGGCCCAGGATCTGGAATTGAGTACACTCACCCTAACTCTTTCCCGTGCCACCCAGGGACCAGTAAACATAACCCCTCCTGACAGAGGGAAAGGACAAAGAGGCAGCACACAGGAAAGGTGTACACCGAGTCCTGCAGCCACAGTGTCACAGAGCTGACTGTTAGCCTACCCGTGAATTTTTCGCAGCAGGACCAAATTAGAGAGTAGAGAGCAAGGGGAACCCCTGTGCATTCCAACTGGTCCTGCAAGAGAGCGAGTGAGCCTTCTAGGGAGCATTTGCCCCAGACCCAGGGCCTCTCCACAGAAGCAACCAGACGAGATCCCTGCCACCCACACTCCTAGTGTGGGCATCAGAGGGATTCTTGGGATAACGACCCCAATATTGAAGCCTCTGCCTTGAGGGTCCACCAGTGTAATCTAGGCAAACAATCCCTGGATCCCAGACAGAACTGCATAATAGTGGCCTGCAGGCCACTGCAATAGTCAGAGAATCTGCACATGCACACTGCACCCACTAAAAGTGCATGCGAATAGCACCAGCATCACATTCCTTACTTAGGCAACACTGAAACCACAATGCACAATCCCAAACCAGTGAACCTCTCTCACCTTCCTGAAAAAACAGTCCAGAAAACAGAAAAAGACGATCATAGCCCGAACTAAAAACTTAAGGAACAAACAGTGAGGCTTATAAATAACCAGGTGGCTAGAGGCAGACATAAGAACACACCCAACAAATATCAGGACATAATGACATCACCAGCAACCCCACAAACCAATGGACACTTCAATTCACTAGATATACAAGAAAACGACCTCAAAACTATGTTTCTCCAGCTATTATAGGCCCATAAAGATGAAATGAACAAAGCACTCAGAGAGATAACCAAAGAAATCGAGATGAACAAAGAAGAAACAAATAGAGCTCTCAGAGAAATGACCACGAAAATTGAGGCAAACAAAGAGGAAATGAACAAAGCTCTCAAAGAAATGTCCACACAAATGAAGGCAAATAAAGAAGAAATAAACAAAGCTCTCATAGAAATACAGGCAAATATAGCCAAAGAAGTAGAGGCACAATTAGTGATATATAGAGGAAACAGACAAAAAAAATAGAAGCCGTCATTAAAAAGCAGGACTCCACATTCAAACAGATGAAGGAAATGGTGCAAGACATGAAAACAGAATTAGAATCAATAAAGAAAACACAAATAGAGAAAAACCAGGAGCTGGAGAACATAGAGAAAAGATCAGAAACTACAAAGGTAAGCATCACCAACAGAATACAAGAGATGGAAGAAAGAATCTCAGAAGCTGAAGATACACTTGCAGAAACTGACATGTCTTTCAAAGAAAAAATAAAATCAGAAAAGTTCCAAACACAAAACATCCAAGAAATCAAGGACACCATGAAAAGACAAAATCTAAGAATAATAGGAGTAGAAGAAAAAGAAGACATCAGGCTCAAAGGTCCGGGAAATATTTTCAAGAAAATTATAGAAGAAAATTTTCCCAACTTAAAGAAAGAGATGTCCATAAACATACAAGAGGCCTACAGAACACCAAGTAGACTAGACCAGAAAAGAAATTCTTCACGTCACATCACACTCAAAACACTGAACCTACAGAACAAAGAAAAAATTCTAAAAGCAGCAAGGGAGAAAGGCCAAGTAACATATGAAGGTAGACTTATCAGAATCACACCAAATTCCTCAACAGAAACTATGAAAGCCAGAATGGCCTGGACAGAAATCATGCAGTCCTTAAGGGACCACAGATTCCAACCCAGACTACTATACCCAGCAAAACTTTCAATCAACATAGACTGAGAATTCAAAATATTCCATGACAAAACCAAATTTAAACAATATCTACATAGTAACCCAGCTCTACAGAAATTACTAGAAGGGAAACTGCAAACGAAAGAAAACAACTACATCTAAGGAAACAGAGGAAATAGATAACTACACAACAACAAAACAAAAGAATACAAGCAATGAAACTCAGAGACACCACCAACCCCACATCAAAAGTAAGCAACAATTGTTGGTTACTCGTATCTATCAACATCAATGGACTCAATTCCCCAATAAAAAGATACAGCCTCTGCCGTGCAGACTGTCAAAGCAGATGCTGAGCCTGATGGCCAACTGTCGGGCAGAGTGAAAAGAATTTTATGTAAGAAGTGGGAAATAATAAGAGCTGGAGAGGACAGGAACTCCACAAGAAGAGCAACAGAACAAGAAAATTTGAACACAGGGAACTTCCCAGAGACTCATATTCTAACCAAGGATTATTCATGGAGATAACCTAGAACCCTGACAATGCAGCCACTCCTGATGAGTTCTGATAGACTAAGATCAGAAAGAAGGAGAGGAGGACTTCCCCATTAGTGGACTTGGGGAGGGGCATGTATGCAGAAAGGGGGGGGAGGTTGGGACTGGGAGGGAGGAGAGAGGGGCTTATGGGGGGATACAAAATGAATAAAGTGTAATTAATAAATGTTAAAAAAATTTTAAAAAGATACAGACTAACAGAATGGTTGTGAAAACAGGATCCAACATTCTGTTGCATCCAAGAAACACACCTATGCAACAAAGATAAACATTACCTCAGAGTTAAGGGCTGGAAAAATGTTTTTCAAGCAAATGGTTCCAGAAAACAAGCTGGAGTAGCCATTCCAATATCTAATAAAATAGACTTTCAACCCAAGTTAATCAAAAGAGATAAGGACGGCCACTATATCCTCATCAAAGGAAAAATCCACCAAGAGGACATCACAATTTTGAATATCTATGCCCCAAATACAAGGGCACCTACATTTGTAAATGAAACAATATTAAAGCTTAAATCACACATTGATCCTAATACCTTAATAGTGGGAGACTTCAACACTCCACTCTCACCAAGGGACAGATCAACTAGACAGAAAACAAATAGGGAAATAAAAACACTTACAGAGTCCCTAAATCAAATGGACCTAATAGACTTCTACAGATTTTTTCATCCAAACTCAAAAGAATATAACTTCTTCTCAGCACTGCATGGAACCTTCTCCAAAATAGATCATATAGTTGGTCATAAAGCAAGCCTCAACAGATACAAAAAGATTGAAATAATCCCTTGTATTCTATCTGACCACCATGGACTAAAGCTGGACCTCAACAACAACAGAAATAACAAAAAGCCAACAGGCACATGGAAACTGAACAACTTGCTACTCAATGACAGCTGGGTTAAGGAAGAAAGAAAGAAAGAAATTAAAGACAGCCTAGAATTTAATGAAAATGAAGGCACAACATACCAAAATTTATGGGAAACATTAAAAGCAGTACTCAGAGGAAAATTTATAGCACTAAGTGCCTTCAAGAAAAAATTTGTAACATCACATACAAGCACCTTAATGGCCCAACTGAAAACCCTAGAAAAAAAAAAGAAGCAGAAACACCCCTAGAAGAGCAGATGGTTCAAAATAATCAAACTCAGGGCTGGAATCAATCAATTAGAAACAAAACTATTCAAAGAATCAATGGAACAAAAAGCTGGTTCTTTGAGAAAATCAACAAGATAGACAAACCCTTAGCCAAACTAACTAAAAAGCAGAGAGAATCTATCCAAATCAGCAAAATCAGAAATGAAAAGGGTGACATAACTGCAGACACTGAGGAAATTCAAACAATCATTAGGTCATACTACAAAAGCTTATATGTCATAAAATTTGAAAACCTAAATGAAATGGACTATTTTGTTGATAGATTCCATCTTCCAACATTAAGTCAAGATCAGGTAGAAAGACTGAATAGCCCTATATGCCCCAAGGAAATTGAAGCAGTCATTAACAGTCTCCCCTCCAAAAAAAGTCCTGCTCCAAATTGTTTCATCATAGAATTCTACCAGACCTTCAAAGAAGTGCTAACAGCAATTCTCCTCAAACTATTCCACAAAATAGAAACAGAAGGAACATTACCAAACTCATTCTATGTAGCAACAGTCACCTTGATACCTAAACCACACAAAGACCCAACAAAAAAAGAGAACTTCAGACCTATCTCTCTTATGAACATTGATGCAAAAATACTCAACAAAATACTTGCAAACCGAATCCAAAAAGACATCAAAGATATCATCCACCATGACCAAGTAGGCTTCATCCCAGACATGCAAGGGTGGTTCAACATATGGAAATCCATCATTGTAATCCACCACATAAACAAACTGAAGGAGAAAAACCACATGATCATCTCCTTAGATGCTGAAAAAGCATTTGACAAAGTCCAACACCCATTCATGTTTAAAGTCTTGGAGAGATCAGGGATACAAGGCACATATCTAAACATAGTAAAGGCAATATACAGCAAGCCTATAGCCAATATCAAACTCAATGGAGAGAAACTTAAATCAATCCCACTGAAATCAGGGACAGGACAAGACTACGCACTCTCTCCATATCTCTTCAGCATAGTACTTGAAGTCCTAGCCAGAGCAATAAGACAGCTAAAGGAGATCAAGGGGATATAAATCTGAAAGGAAGAGGTCAAAGTGTCAGTATTCGCAGATGGTAAGATAGTATACATGAGCGACCCCAAAAATTCAACCAGAGAAATCCTTCAGTTGATAAACACTTTCAGCAAAGTGGCTGGATACAAAATCAACTCAAAAAAATCAGAAGCCCTCCGGTATACCAAAGACAAAAGGGCCGAGAAAGAAATCAGAGAAACAACACCCTTCACAATAGCCACTAACAAGTACCTTGGGGTGACACTAACCAAGCAAGTGAAAGACCTGTTTGAGAAAAACTTCAAGTCTCTGAAGAAAGAAATTGAAGAAGATATCAGAAGATGGAAAGATCTCCCGTGCTCATGGATTGGTAAGATTAACATTGTGAAAATGGCCATCCTGCCAAAAGCAATCTACTGATCCTATGCAATTCCCATCAAAATACCAACTCAGTTCTTTACAGACCTTGAAAAAAAGATTCTCAGCTTCATATGGAGAAACAAAAAAACCTGAATCTCCAAAACAATCCTGTACAACAACAAAACATCTGGAGGTATCTCCATCCCAAATCTCAAGCTGTACTACAGAGCAATAGTAATAAAAACTGCATGGTATTGGCATAAAAACAAAAAGGAGGATCAATGGAACCGAATAGAAGACCCAGAAATAAACCCACACACTTATGAATACTCGATTTTTGACAAAGAAGCCAAAACCATTCCATGGAAAAAAGACAGCATCTTCAACAAATGGTGCTGGTCCAACTGGATGTCTATATGTAGAAAAATGAAAATAGACCCACATTTATCACCCTGCACAAAACTAAAGTCCAAGTGGATCAAAGACCTCAACATAAAACCAGATACTCTAAATCTGGTAGAAGAAAAAGTGGGGAAGAGCCTAGAACTCATTGGCACAGGAGACAACTTCCTGAACAGAACACCAACAGCACAGGCTCTAAGAGCAACAATCAATAAATGTGACCTCATGAAACCGAAAAGCTTCTGTAAAGCAAAGGACACTGTCATCAAAACAAAATGACTACCTACAGATTGGGAAAGAATCTTCACCAGCCCTTTATCTGACAGAGGGCTAATATCACATATATACAAAGATCTAAAGAAGCTGAAAAGCAGCAAACCAAGTAATCCAATTAAAAAATGGGGAACAGAGCTAAATAGAGAATTCTAGACAGAGGAATATCGAATGGCAGAAAAACTCTTAAAGAAATTCTGAACCTCATTAGCCTTTAGGGAAATGCAAATCAAAACCACCCTGAGATTTCATCTTTTCCCATCAGAATTGCCAAGATGAAAACCTCAAGTGACAACACATGCTGGAGAGGTTTTGGAGTTAGGGGAACCCTTCTCCACTGCTGGTGGGAATGTAAACTGGTTCAACCACTTTGGAAATCTATCTGGTGCTTTCTCAGACAATTAGGAATAGTGCTTCCTCAAGACCCAGCTATACCACTGCTAGGTATATACCCAAAATTTGCTCAAGTACACAAAAGGAATACTTGCTCAACCATGTTTATAGCAGCTTTCTTTGTAATTTCCAGAACCTCGAAACAACCCAGATGTCCATCAATGGAGGAATGGGTACAGAAATTGTGGTATTTTTACACATTTTCTGAATGCTGAATACTACTCAGCAATCAAAAAGGAGGAAATCATGAAATTTGCAGGCAAATAGTAGGATCTAGAAAAGATCATTTTGAGTGAAATATCCCAGAAGGAGAAAGACAAACACGGTATAGACTCACTTATGTAGACCTATAAGATATGATAAACATAATGAAATCTATACACCTAAAAATGATAATCAAGAGAGTAGACACGGGGTAAGATAATCAACCCAGGATCTTTTCTGAGACTGACATTCAACCAAGGACCATGTATGGATATAACCTAGAACCTCTGCTCGGATGTAGCTCAGTAATCAATTGGTTTCCCATAGTGAGGGGAACAAGGACTATTTCTAACAGGAACTCAATGATTGGCTCTTTGACCTCCCCACCCCCCAAGGGAGGAACAGTCCTGTTAGGCCACATAGGAGGCCACAGAGCCAGTCCTGAAAAGACCAAATAAAACAGGGTCAGATGAATGGAAAGGAGGTCCTCCCCTATCAGTGAACTTGGAAAGGTGTTGTTTGGAGATTAGGGAGGGGGTGGGATTGGGAGGGAATGAGGGAGGGGGATACAGCTGGGATACAGAGTTAATAAAATGTAACTGATAAGAAAAAGATAAAATTATAAAAAAAAGGAGGGAGAAAAATCCCTTAGGGGGATTTAGTATTATCCTTAGCAAGTTCTGAATGCTCAAGAAGAGAAATCTGATGAAGTAGATGGCTTCCTTTGTAATTTATGTGGGCTAACGCAAACACTCTGGTACCTACAATTCTACATACACACTCTTGCGATCATCTGTTTTGAAGTAACGCTTTTGAGGTATCTCCATACCTCATATGTATTTTTACAAAATAGTAAAACTGCAAGTCAACAGCAGTTTATATTACCGAATGTTCCGTATAGGCATTCCTTTTCATCAGCTTTCTTTCAGGGCATTTACACATCTTATGAAAAGGATTTCTGAACAGGGCATGATGGTATTGCCTTCAATAGGAACATTCTCAGATTTATAAGTCTTTTGCTCGTTCTTTAATGTGTTACAGATAAATGCAGTGAACAACCAGTGCATTAATATGTTCTGGCAGCACAGCTCAATTGAAACATTTTTTAAAATCTTTCTTCTACCACTTCAATCTCTCTTTCTCTGTAAGCATAATTCGGTAAGATAAACATTACATTTTCTAAAATTTCTGGTCCTTGATCTCCTCAGACTAAGTTATTACCAATGGAATGTAAACAAAAGTGGTTTGGACAATCTCTGCATCATAGAGACTATAATATTTAAGAAAATATGTGTGTGTGTCTGTTCATATACATAATACATATAACAACAAGTAATGAATGGATTTTAAAGACAACAGGGAGGGATTCATGGAAATGTTTGGAATGAGAAAAGGTGAGAAATGGAGTGAGAAATGATGTAACTATAATTAAAAAAATAAAATATAATAATATGGAATGTGATCGGAAGGAGATTATGGTCTGCATGTATTGTGGTCATCTCCTAGACCTCGGAATAATGCCTACCATGAAAGACATTTCCAAATATGTGAAGAAGCAATAAATACAGTTTATGGGAAAAAAATCCTAAAAAAAAGCTCAACAACACTCAATAGTAAAGTTTCAAGTTGGACATGAAAACAATATGCATGGAGTTTAGGATACTGGAAATTGATAGTAGAGTAGAAATTTAGAAGGACAGGAAATACGTAATGAGAGACTATGTTGATATACATAAAGATGAAGTCTCTGTAATACATCTTTTTCAGAAGAAGTTGTGTGATGATGGAAGCCTTCTTTATCTTTACCATCTAGCAAGGGAACAGCTGAAATTTAAATTTAAAGTAATTTCAATTAATTAAAATGAGAAAGTACTATCTGGATAAAGGCTACCATTTGAGAGAACATGAATATGAACAATTTAGTTAGGGTTTGAGAGAGATGGTTAGTGGTTAAGGGCATGTACTACCCTTGCAGAAGACTTTTAGCTTCAGTTCATGTGCATATTACCTACCTTCAGCATACAATTAAGAATAAGAATGAATAAACAAATAAACAAACCTCCTTGAGTTAGTAATGAGGTAAAGGAGCAAAGCTTTGGGCATGTGTGTACTTGTGTACAAAACTTAAAGTAAGATTTTACAAACTGTCTTCAAATACCATTTAGAAACCACCCAGTGTGCATTGGATTTGCCCAGGTACTGCTACAAACTATACACAACACACACACACACACACACACACACACACACACACACACACTCATATACATACACTCACACACACCTACATTCACATGCACATATATACTCCTCTTCCCCACCATACACAATTTTGAAATAGGAAATATTTGTCAAAAGACATTGAGAAACATTAAGGGCATAGTAAAGATAATTTTAAAAAACATAAATATGTGTTTTCTCTATTTTATTTAGCTTTTAAAAATGCAACTTTATGATGGAGTACATCAAAACATCTAAATTACAGGACTTTTCTTCAAGTTATTTAGTAGTGGAATGACACACTGTGCCAGCCTACAGCTTTTTTTCATCTTAATTATTTTCTAGGGAAATTATAAGACATGGAAATGCTACTGAAAATGTTTTCTCATTTTGTATAATTAATTTGAAAGTTGTACTGTATTTATGTGAACTTGCCTAAGGATATATATTTTATCCATAATGATAAATGCTGGTGGTAAATACTTAGTAAGAATAATTCTAAAATACATTATAGCAGGTCAGATTTTGTAAATTTGTGTGAGAAAAAGACTTAGATGAAGAGGGAAAGATGGAGATGAGGGAGGGGAAGATGAGGAAAGGAAAACAGGACAGTGGCTTTGCTTGTTGGAATACTTAGTTTTGTTGAGCATATTTTCTTTATTCTTTAGATGAGTCCAAGTAAAATTAAACATTAGGAAGATCTCACTAGACAGAGATACAAGCAATGTGTGAAGAAGCACTCTAATAGCTGTCACAGAGCACTTCATAGTATAAGCAAGTACATTAAATTGGCAGAGTAGGACTGCCTGTGCAAATTATACCTTTAAAAAATATGGATGTACTGACTGCTTATAAGCTGTAAAGAGGAATGTTTCTGAGCAACATTCTGCTCATTATTCCAGGAGTCCTCTTTTTAATCGATCTAGTGTATTAAAAGTCAATTTCTGGGGGATCCAAGATGGCGGCTACCAGCATGCGCCATATCTGAGAGGCAGAGGATCAGAAACTCTGAAATTGGTGAATGGAGGGGCAGATGAAGCTAGAAAATGGACATTGACTCCACTCTCACCAAGGGACAGATCATCCCAAAAGAAGCTACACAGGGCAATAAAGGCACTTACAGAGGTCCTAAATCAAATGGACCTAGTAGATGTCTACAGAACTTTTCACCTTCTTTTCAGCACCTCATGGAACCTTCCCCAAAACAGAACATATAGTTGGTCACAAAGCAGGCCTCAGCAGTTACAAGAAGATTGAAATAATCCCTTGTGGGAGTTTGTATGACATGGAAAGGATAGGAACTTCACAAGGACCAAATATATCTGAGCACAGGGGTCTTTTCTGAGACTGACACTCCACCAAGGACCATGTATGGATATAAGCTAGAACCTCTGCTCAGATGAAGCCTGTAGTAGCTCAGTAACCAACTGGTTTCCCATATTAAGGGGAATAAGGCCTATTTCTAACAGGAACTCAATGGCAGGCTCTTTGACCTCCCCAACCCCCAAGGGAGGAGCAGTCCTGCTAGGCCACAGAGAAGGACTTTGTAGCCAGTTCTGAAGATAACTGATAAAACAGGATCAGATGAAAGGGGAGGAGGTCCTCCCCAGTCAGTGGACTTGGAAAGAGGCAGCGAGGAAATGAAGGAGAAAGGAAGGGTTTGGGAGGGAATGAGTGAACATATACAGCTGGGATACAGAGTTAATAAAATGTAATTAATAATAAAAAAATAAAAAAGAAATAATCCCTTGTATCTTATCTGACCACCATGCACTACAGCTGGATCTCAACAACAGAAATAGTAAAAAGCCGACACACACATGGAAACTGAACACTCACTACTCAATGACAGCTGGGTTAGGAAAGAAAGAAAGGAAGAAATTAAAGACTTCCTAGAATTCAATGAAAATGAAGGCACAACATATTAAAACTTATGGGACACAATTAAAGCAGTGCTAAGAAGAAAATTCATAGCAATAAGTGCCTTCAAGAAGAAATCTGAAACACCTCATACAAGCAACTTAATAGCTCACCTGAAAGCCCTAGCAAAAAGGAAGCAGATACACCCAAGAGGAGTAGACGGCTGGAAATATTAAAAATCAGGGTTGAAATTAACAAATTAGAAATAAGTAAAACAACTCAAAATTCAATAAAACCAAGAGCTGGTTCTTTGAGAAAATCAACAAGACAGAGAAACCCTTAGTCAAACTAACTGAAAAGCAGACAGAAACTATCCAAATCAGCAAAATCAGAAATGAAAAGGGGGACATAACAGACACTGAGGAAATCCAAGCAATCATTAGGTCTTGCTACAAAAGCCTATATGCCACAAAATTTATAAATCTAAATGAAATGAACAATTGTCTTCATAGATTCCATTTACCAAAATTAAATCAAGATCAGGTCAGTAGATCAGGTAAGTATTCTATTTCCTTAGGGAAATAAAAGCAGTCATCAAAAGTCTCCCTTCCAAAAAAAGCCCACTGTCAGATGGTTTCAGTGCAGAATTCTACCAGACCTTCAAAGAAGAGCTAACTTCAATTCTCTTCAATTCTCTTCAAACTATTCCACTAGATAGAAGGAACACTACCAAACTCATTCTATGAAACCACAGTCACCTTGATACTTAAACCACACAAAGACCCATCATAAAAAGAGAACTTCAGACCTATCTCTCTTATGAACACTGATGCAAATATACTCAATAAAATACTGGCAAACTGAATCAAAGAACACATAAAAGATATCATCCACCATGACCAAGTAGGCTTCATCACAGGCATGCAAATGTGGTTCAATATATGGAAATCCATGAAATCAATGTAATCCACCGTATAAACAAACTAAAGGAGAAAAACCACATGATCATTACCTTAGATGCCTCAAAAGCATTTGACAAAATCCAACACCCAATTCATGTTTAAAGTCTTGGAGAGATCAGAGATACAAGGCACATATCTAAACATAGTAAAGACAATATACAACAAGACTATAGCCAATATCAAACTAAATAGACAGAAATTTAAAACAATCCCAATGAAATCAGGGACAAGGCAAGGCTATTTCCAAATCTCTTCAACATAGTACTTGAAGTCCTAGCTAGAGTAATAAGACAACTAAAGGAGATCAAGGGGATATAAATTGGAAAGGAAGAAGTCAAAGTATTATTCTTCACAGACGATATGATAGTCTACATGAGCAACCCCCAAAATTGAACCAGAGAACTCTTTCAGCTGATAAACACTTTCAGCAAAGTTGCTGGATACAAAATTAACTCAAAAACTCAGAAGCTCCCTTGTATACCAAAGACCAAAGGGCTGAGAAAAAAAATCAGGGAAACAACACCCTTCACAAAGCCACTAATAACTTAAAGTAACTTGGTGTGTCTCTAACCAAGCAAGTGAAAGACCTGTTTGAAAAAAACTTCAAGTCTCTGAAGAAAGAAATTGAAGAAGATATCAAAAGATGGAAAGATCTCCCATGCTCATGGCTTGGCAGGATTAACACAGTAAAAATGAGCATCTTACCAAAAACAATCTACAGATTCAATACAATTCCCATGAAAATACCAACACAATACTTTACAGAACTTGAAAGAAAAAAAATTCTCAACTTCATATAGAAAAAGAAAAAAAAAAAAAACAAAAAACAAGAATTGCAAAAATAATCCAGGTCTGGAGCTATTTCCACCTCTGATCTCAACCTGTACTACTGAACAATAGTAATAAAAAGTGCATGATATTGGCATAGAAACAGAATGGTGGATCAGTGGAACCAAATAGAAGACCCAGAAAAAGAGCCACACACCCACGGATACTTGATTTTTGACAAAGAATCCAAAACCATACAATGGAAAAAGACAGCATCTTCAACAAATAGTGCTGGTCTACCTGGATGTCAACATGTAGAAAAATGCAAATAGATCCATACTTATCACCCTGCACAAAACTAAAGTCCAAGGGGATCAAATAAAACCAGACACACTAAATCAGTTAGAAGAAAAAGTGGGAAAGAGTCTCACTTTTGTCTCTTTGGCACAGGAGACAACTTCCTGAACAGAACACCAACAGCACAGGCTCTAAGATCAACTCTCAATAAATGGGCCCTCATGAAACTGAAAAGCTTCTGTAAGGTAAAGGACACTGTCATCAGAACATAAGGACTACCTACAGACTGGGAAAAGATCTTCACTAACTCTATATCTGACAGAGGGCTGATATCCAGAATATATAAAGAACTAAAGAAATTAAAAAGCAATAAATCAAGCAATCCAATTAAAAAAATGGGTCACGGAGCTAAACAGAGAATTTTCTGTAGAGAAATATAGAATGGCAGAGAAACACCTAAAGAGATGCTCAATGTCTTTAGCCATCAGAGAGATGCAAATCAAAACAACCTTTAGATTTCACCTTTCACCCATCAGTATGGCAAAGTTTAAAAACTCAAGTGACAACACATCCTGGAGAGGTTGTAGAGAAAGGGGAACCCTCCTCCATTGCTGGTGGGAATGTCAACTTGTACATCTACTTTGGACATCAATCTGGCACTTTCTCAGACAATTAGGAATAGCATTTCCTCAAGATCCAGCTATACCACTCCTAGGCATATATCCAAAAGAAGCTCAAGTACACAACAATGACATCTGCTTAACCATGTTTGTAGCAACTTTATTCATAATAGCCAGAACCTGGAAAGAACCAAGCTGTCTCTCAACAGAGGAATGGATATAGAAATTGTGGTACATTTACACAATGGAATGCTACTCAGCAATTAAAAACAAAGAAATCATGAAATTTGCAAGTAAATGGTGGGAACTGGAAAAGATCATTCTGAGTGAGGTGTCCCAGCAGCAGAAATACACACATGGTATACGCTCACTTATAAGTGGTTACTAGACCTATACTATAGGATGACATACTATAATCTGTACACCTATAGAAACTAAACAAGAAGGAGGATCTTGAGTAAGACAATCAATCCTCAATCAGAAAGATAAGTAGGATGGACATTGGAGGAAGGAGAAAACAGGAAACAGGACAGGCTACCACAGAGGGCCTCTGAAAGAGTACCCATCAGTGTATCAAAGCAGATTCTGAGACTCATAATCAAACTTTGCGCAGAGTGCAGGGAATCATATGAAAGAAGTGGGAGTTAGTAAGACCTGGAGAGGACAGGAGCGCTGCAAGGAGAGCAAAAGAACCAAAATATCTAGGTACATGGGTCTTTTCTGAGACTGATACTCCAACGAAGGACTATTCAGATGTAGCCCAAAGCAGCTCAGTCTTCAAGTAGATTTCCTAGTAAGGGGAAGAGGGACTGTCTCTCACATGAACTCAGTGGCTTGCTCTTTGACCACCCGCCTTGGGAGGGGGGTAAGCGGCATTGCCAGGCCACAGAGGAGGACAATGCAGCCAGTTCTGAAAATACCTGTTAAGCTAGGGTCAGATGGAATGGGAGTAGGATCTCCCCTACCAGTAGATTTTGAGAGGGTCTAGGAGGAGATGAAGAAGGCAGCGTGGGATAGGAAGGAATGTGGGAGGGGGCTACAGCTGGGATACAAAGTGAATAACATATAATTAATGTAAAAAAATAAAAATTTATTTAAAACAAAGTCAATTTCTGTTTTTACTTGTATAAGACTCCTCCTTTAGAGGACTGTGGTTGTTTGCATGAGAATAGTCATCATAGGCTCATTCAAAAGAGTGCTTGGTCTCTCTCCTTTCCTGCTGCCTGCTGATCAGGAGGAAAAGCTCTCAGAAGATCTTGGTTACTGCCTCAGTGCTGCTTGTCTGCTTCCCACAGTGGTAATCATGGACTAATCCTCTGTAAATGTAGGAAAGCCCCAAATTAAATTCTTTCTTTTTTAAGGGTTGCCTTGCTTATGGTGTCTCTTCATAGACCAGAACAGTAACTAAGACAAAGACAAAGGGAGAGGACACATCACAGATCAGAGAAGATTCTTTAGCTTGAATTTTCTAAGACAAGTTCAAGCAGAAAAAATAGCATGAAATACCAAACCAAGAAGACTCTTTCCACACAGTGAGAATTCTGTAATGCTTCTCTGCACTGCAGGAAAGTTGATCCACTCTGTATTGGTTTTGAATTGCTCTAGCCATTCATTTCACCTCTAAAGATTTCCTTTATTCCCTTCTATGGCTGTTAGAGAATAAACATAGAAAACAAAAAGAACAATATGGAGGCCAGAGTTTTACATTTTCAGCTACTTATTTTACTATTAAGTTGTGACAGTTGAGTAGTTTTAGGGACAGCTTCATTATGACTTGTTGATATTCATCGTTAGCAGTCCTAGGTTGGGTATAATGACCCACATTTTTTTGTTCTTGAAGGAGTTCCATAGGGATTTTGTGTTGTGGAATTTTAAATAGGAAGTACACATAATTTAACTAAGACTGTTAATTAGCATCTATGTGCCTATTTTTACAAGCTTTTCAGTTATACTAAAAAAGTTTTAGGTCCTTAGAGTGTTAAAGATATTCTGCAAGTCTTCGGGTAAAGAAAATTTTACTGAGATTTCATTATATAAACATGACTTATAAGCTATCCCAAATCATTTCATTAGTAATATTTATCTAGATGCTGAAGTTAGTATAATTGGCTGAGTATGATCTAAGGGGTCCAGCATGAACAGCAAAGACATTGCCATCAATGTGGGGAAGCCCACAGGTTTAGAGGACTCATCCAGGATTGAAGCAATGTCAGATATTTCTTGGGAAAAGGTAATTATTCATCGGGTAACATACTTACTTAATGGTTTTAAGTTGTAATCATACTCCCTTCCAGTTAAATCTCTTGGTTCAAGTTCAACCCTTTAACCTATTGTTTAGGGGAAGGAGAGTGTAAGAAGCCACCAATGATATGTTCAAATGAAAGAGTGGGCCTATGTAGGTGGTCATCACTCTGCACTGCCAGCCTGGTGAGATTCAGAGTCGCTTGGAGAGGGGCATTTGGGCATGCCTGTTGTCTTAGGTTGCTTAGGTTAGTTGAAGTGAGAAGACCCGTCTTCTGTGGGTGGCAGAACTCCTGGTTTGCAATCCTGAACTGTCTAAGGAGGTGAGGTAAATGCAAGCATTTATCACTCTGTACTTCTTAATTATGGATACAGTGTAACCAACTGCCTTATGATTCTGCTGCTGTTGACTTAGCATGATACATTGTAATCTTAAACTGTGAGCCAAACTAAATCCTTTCTTTATTATGTTGCCTTTGTCAGTGTATCCTGTGAAAGCAACTGGAAGAATGACTGACAGACCATAAATGAGTGCTTGATGTGAATGGTGATGACAATAAATTGTTAATGGAAGAGTCAGAACAAGATTAAACTGAGCCAGGCACTGTGACATATGCCTTTAATCCTGGCACTTATGGAGAAAGTCAGACAGATCTCTTTGAGTATGAGGCAAGTCTGGTCTACATAGTACTTTTCAGTACAGCAAGAGCTATATAACGAGAATCTATCTTGAAAACAAAACAAACTGAATTGTAATGGACAAAACCTCAGATATAATGGTTTTTGTATCAAAGAAAGGCTTATTGCTTGTTCATAGAACAATCCAAGAGCTTTGTGGTTGGCTAGGTTTTCTGTTCTATACAGTCATAAAATATTCAGGCTAAATGTGGATGGTAGCTATTTCACAAGGTTCCACAATGGGATGCTAAAGGCCAATGAGAGGAAAAATTAGTGTTTTTTTTTTTTTTCATTCCCAATGATAAGCCACTTGATAGGTGATCTAATCCTCAGTGGTCATCCCTAAACACATGTACATATGAGTAACAATAAATGGACTCAGTGTGTGTATGTGTGTGTATATGTGTGTCCACCTGTGTGAGTGTGTGCATGTGTATAACAATAACAAAAAGAGATCATGGATTTGAGGGGGACTGGGAAGCATGGGGAGTTGGGTGTTGGAAATGTAAATACAGTACTCATATGGATTTCTCCAAAAGACTTTGTAACTACTTACTTTGAGTTATAACAAGTTACATTTGAGATATAATTTATCATCTTTATAATATATATATTTATGTAAGCCATAAATATATGTTTATAAATATAAAAAGTGCTACTTTATTATATATTAGACATTTAAAAATTATCTTACTTTGAACATTTATCTGTTAGCTGTATTTTCATGGGGTGTTATGCAATGTCATTGGCCTACATTAACTTATGCTTTATGAGAAAAACATGCATTTATGAGAAAAATATTCTTTATATTGTTGACAAAAGATGAAATGAATTTCATCATTAAAAATATAGATTATATTAAGCAACAGTGAAGGAAGAAAGCTATGAATTTGTTAGATTACCAATGAAACTGTCCAAAAGGAGGAAAAACATGAAGAAGATGAAAACATGAGAAATAATTATGGAAATATGTGAGAAATGTGTATTTTATTTTTCTCTTTTTCTTATCTTTTGAGTTAAAAGACAAAGAATTATTCTCAATGAAAGCACAAATTTTCTTCTAAAAGATTTAATGAATCTAGTTTTATGTTGAGGTCTTTGATCCATTTGGACTTTAACTTTGTGCAGGGTGATAAAGATAGGTCTATTTGCATTCTTCTACTGGTAGACATCGAGTTAGATCAGCACCACTTGTTGAAGATGCTGTTTTTTCATTTTATGGTTTTGCTTTCTTTGTCAAAAATTGTTTCAACAGGTGTGTGGGTTTATTTCTGTGTCTTTGATTTGATTCCACTGATCTACCAATCAGTTTCTATGCCAGTACCATCACTTTTTTTTTTTTATTACGGATCCTCTATAGTACAGCTATATCTGGGATGGCGATACCTCCAGAAGATCTTTTATTGTACAGGATTGTTTTACAGGAGCCTTCCACAGAGGACCTTTGAAAGACTCTACCCACTAGGATATCGAAGAAGATACAGATACTTATAGCCAAACTTTGGATAGGGTGCCAGAATCCTTATGTATGAAGAGGGATATATAAAGACCTGGAAGGGTGGGGATTGAGCATTTTAGTCAGGGTCCTCTCTCCTGCTTAGTTTCTTTAGATGTACAGTTTTTAGTAGGTGTATACTATGTTATGTCTATATGAGTGAGTATATATCCTGTGTGTCTTTCTGCTTCTGGGACAGCTCTCTCAGGATGATCCTTTCTAGGTCCCACCATTTACCTACAAATTTCATGATTTCCTTATTTTTCATTGCTGAGTAATATTCCATTGTATAGATGTACCACAATTTCTGCATCCATTCTTCAGTTGAGGGGCATCTGGGCTGTTTCCAGCTTCTGGCTATTACAAATAAAGCTGCTAAAAACATGGTTGAGCAAATGTCCTTATTGTGTACTTGAGCTTCTTTTGGATATATGCCTAGGAGTGGTATGGCCGGGTCTTGAGGAAGCGCTATTCCTAGTTGTCTGAGAAAGCACCAGATTGCTTTCCAGAGTGGTTGTACAAGTTTACATTCCCACCAGCAGTGGAGAAGGGTTCCCCTTTCTCCACAACCTCTCCAGCATGTGTTGTCACTTGAGTTTTTCATCTTGGCCATTCTGATGGGTGTAAGGTGAAATCTCAGGGTCGTTTGATTTGCATTTCCCTAATGGTTAATGACGTTGAACATTTCTTTATGTGTTTGTCTGCCATTCGAAGGTAAAGAGGCTGGATTTCAGAAGATGAAGAAAACAGGAAACAACCTAGGAACCTGCCACAGAAAGCCTCTGAAAGCCTCTGCCCTGCAGACTATAAAAGCAGATGCTGAGACTTATGGCCAACTTTTGGGCAGAGTCCATGGAATCTTATGTACGAAGTGGGAAATAGTAAGAGCTGGAGAGGACAGGAACCACACAAGGAGAGCAACAGAACCAGAAAACTTGAACACAGGAAACTTCCCAGAGACTCATACTCCAACCAAGTACCAGGCATGGAGATAACCTAGAACCCCTGCGCAGATGTAGCACATGATAGTTCAGTGTCCACGTAGGTTACATAGTAAAGGGAAGAGGGACTGCCTCTGACATAATCTGATTGATCTGCTCTTTGATCACCTCCCTCTGAGGGGGGAGCAGCCTTACCAGGCCACAGAAGATGACAATGCAGCCACTCCTGAGGTGATCTGATAGACTAAGATCAGAAGGAAGGAGAGGAGGACCTCCCCTATCAGTGGACTTGGGGAGGGGCATGCATGAGGAAGGGGAAGGGAGGGTGAGATCGGGAGGGGAGATGGGAGGGGCTTATGGGGGAATACAAAATGAATAAAGTGTAATTAATAGTAAAAAAATAAAAAAAATTAAAAAGAAAAGAAAGACCTGGAAGGGACAGGAACTCCACAAGGAGAACAACAGAGCCAAAATACTAGGGGGCACTATCGCGACTGATACCCTAACTAAGGACCATGAATGGATAGGATCTAGATCCCCTCTTCAAAGGAAGCCCATTGGCTACTCAGTTTCCAAATGAGTACCCTAGTAAGAGGTACAATGACTGTCTCTGACATGAACTCGGCGGTCGGCTCTTTGATTACCTCCCCCCTGGGGGGTGTGTGCAGACTTGTCAGCCCACAGAGGAAGATGATGCAGCCAGCCTTTATGAGACTTGATAAGCTAAGGTCAGATAGAAGGAGAGGAGGTCCTCCCCTATCAGGGGACTAGGGAAGGGGCATAGGGGGAGAAATGAGAGGGTTGGTGGGACTGGGAGGAGAAGAGGGAGGGGCTGCAGCAGGGATACAAGGTGAATACATTGTAATAAATAATATATAAATATAATTAAAAAGGGAAGCACTAATTTTCTTTACCACTATTTTGTAGTTATTGATATGTGTTTATTCTTATTTGTACTTGGTGTAAGAAGTTTTATAATGAGGCATGACAACACCTCTGGTTTTTGATTTGAGGGGGTAAGTTGACTGCTCAGCATCTGTAAATCTATAGAAGATACTTCCAGGGAAGTGGTGACTAGAGAAAGCTTTGTATGTTGCTTAACATGTGCACACGGTGGATTCACTTATGGGAACTTTACCTGTTGTGCAGGGTCAGCTTTGCTCATTCAGGTCTTTAACATTGCTTTGCTAAAAGCCTTGTAATGAGTGTGTGTACTCTCTCATGAGTTATTCAATACCACAGGATGGTACTGAATTTGGCTCATTATGGATGAATTATTGACAAATGCTTTGTACACAGCAGTGATTCCCTGTCTCAGAAATAAGGTTAATTACTGCATGTTCCCTTGCAAAACATCTCTTTTTTATTGATTATATTAGCAGGACTAATGCTGGGGAGTTTTAAAGACCTTAGTCCCAAACAGCAACCTCCATATTGGGTTCACACAAGTTTTCTTTTAGTAGAGTGGAATTAGAAAGTGGGTTGATCTGTGTTGATCACACCTGTTTATGAGGCTACACATTAGAGACTTTTTTTTTTAGGTTTTACAGTAAAAATAAATTTTATTTTATTTTTTAATTTTAATTTAAAAATAAATTTTAAAGGACTTATTTTTATAGCTGCCATTTTAGACACAGAAGAGAAATGTTTGACTGCTAATGCTTAAAGCCTAGAGGTATTGTGGGATAAACTGTACTTACTGTTTTAGAAAGATGTTTGAATATCTTTAAAAAAAAAACTATGTATAAACATATTTTCCTGCAGCTCATATTTTAGGCATTTGTGGAAGTCACTTACCTCTATTGTTATTATATCCTTCTGGAAGATTTGCTGCTCGATGGATTATTGAGAAAAGCCCAGCTTAAGTAGCTCAAAGTTGATACACAATATACATTTTAAATAAAATGAGATGTAACCATCAATGCCTGATTCTCTGTGAAGCCACTTGATATTGTTTTTATCTTCCACTGTCCTTTTATCCTAAAGTTCTCTTCTCTATTTCTTTCTTCATTTGGTTTCATCTGTGGAATACCTTTCCCAACGACTACAGTTTGTCTGTGTTCTTTCAATTTGCCATCATAGTGTGCATCTATCATCTATTTTGCAGCTGATAAAATTTATATTCCATAAAAAAGGTGTTGTATTTGCTTACGCTTTTATTTCCTAACTCACATCAAACATTACTAATATTGTGTTTGTTACCCAAAAAGACTTAGTACAAGTTCCAGCTTTTTATTGTTAAGACTCAGGATCTGAATAAGTCATTTGCATTTTTTACTTTCAGTTTCTTCATTTGCATAATGGAAAATTGTGTTAATGAATTAAAGTGTTTTGAATAAGAAGCACATACTGTATATACAAAATGCTTAGTATAGAACCTGGAGAATGCAATTATATACATTGTATAAAGTACTTAGTGTAGACCATGGAAGACACCCTGTGCTCAATAATTGTTAGGTAGTACACACAGCAAATGTGGAGTAAATCTTTCAATTGTGACATCTAACCATTGAGTTTGGATATTTAAGTGAAGAAGAATTGTGCATTTGTAGTAATTTGTCAACCCATAAGAAAATACAGTAATTACAGAGCAACTGTCCAGAGATGTGGGTAAGATCTGACAGTCAGTGCATGTTCCGGCAGTCATGCTGGTGAGAGTTTATGTGTGTAACTTCTGACATTACCAAGAGACACAATCTCATAGCAAACTCTTCGACCCTCAGGCTCTTGAAAATATCTCTGCCTGCTCTTCTACAATGTTTCCTGAGCGTCAGGTGCAAGAATTGTTTTGTTAGATGTATCTGTTGGGACTGGGTTCCCAGCTTTGTCTTTTGGCTGGTTGTGCTCAGCACAGCCACTGAGGGTATAGTAGTGGCATGAACACCTGGCAGTAACTGACAGCTCTCTAATCGGACTTAAGATTAGTTGTACAGGAGAGAAATCATGCCTGTCACTGGAATCTTAGCCAATTGCCCAGAGCTAGTGAAGGCAAGGCTCTTGGAATAGAACCTACAACCGCAACTTCACTAAACCACACAATCCCTATCCATGCTCTAAATACTTGTTATATTCACGGTAAGCGTAGTCCTTACCCCATCAAGAAAAATCCACCCATGACACTCTAGACAAACTCTGTTGTATTTATCTGTTATTGGAATCACCAGCTCCTAAGCCGCTCCTGCCTTACAACAATATCTCATAGCTAATTCTTGTTTGTCCAAGTTCTGCTGTGGACACAGTAACCAATCTAGAACTGATCCCTGCTTTTCTTCAGGCCTACAGTGACTCCTTCAGCAGGTACTCGAGACTTACAGAATACATTTTCTAAGCTTGGTACGATGATGCTATACTTGTGATTGCTTACTTTGCAGGGCTTCCTAGAAAGACCATATTTCAAAAACCAAAAAGAAAAGGAAATAAAAGACAGGATCCACAGCATACACTTTTTTTTCCCTTTTGATGGCAGCTGTATTCCATGTTTTCTCTGGAAGACACCACCAATTGCACTTATGCATCTGATTCTGCAACAGTAAACACAGGTTTTCTTTTGGGGGGGGAAGAAGGGGGAAGTGAGTAGACTTTAATATCAATTACTGAGAAAATTCCCATTGTCATTTGACACTTATAACATTGATGTCATTGCTTAAGTGACTTTGGACACTTCTGGTGCAACCTTCTAAGGACAAGAGCCTTTTTTTTTTTTTTTTTTTTTTTTTTTACATTCCTCAGTTCAAGTCCTCTGGATCTGTTTCCAGATCCTTTAATGATATTTTGTCAGATTATATTATTGTACTCAGACTCTTTGTCTTTACAAACATTTATTGTTTTATTATCTTCCTTAACCTCATCCCATGCATTCTCTTCTATGAATTTTCAGCTCTTGGGGAATAGATATTTTAATCAATGTAATTGTTATCTGCAGTGAATGTTAGCACCTAGCATCTTAGTCTGTGGAAGTGGTGAGGCTCAGATGGAAAGGTATCCTGGCAGTTAGGAGCCAAAGAATGTTATAAAGTCACACTGCACAATAAACCTCACCCAAGGGATTTATTGGGAGGAAAAACTCAGGAGGGTGGTTGCTTCTGCTCAGGTGAGAAGCAGTGGAGAACTGAGCAAAAGATGGTGCCTATATAGGGTTTCTTGGGCAGGAGATGGGAGAGCTTTTTTTGGGGGGGGGAATTGGTGGGATTTCAAGTCCAGAACTTGGGTTTTTTAACTCTGTAGGGCAGGGGCTGGGTCTGGCTCTTAGGGCAGTTAGGGTGTTCTGTGGGTGAAACCTGGTGGTTAGAGGTTCTCAGGGGTAGGGACTGGGCCATTGTGCCTCAACAGGCTTGCAGTCTGTCTCTTATAATTCATTGTGGGCCCAATAATGGCATAGACAACACTTCTAATACTCGGGCCTCTCTCTTCTTGAAATTCCTATTTTGGTCTCCCAACCCCAAATCATTTACTCCCAAATGGTATCTTTAGCTTTGCTAGCACTTAGGATTTTAACCCCTTCATAACATCAGCTTCAAGCATTCATGTCTTTCAATATTCTGTGTTCTTCCTCCAGTTCATATCTTCTAATATCACAACTTAACAATTTTATCCAAATAGCTATGATTTCATTAACCTATTAGTACCTGTAACTCTTAGTATTCTGTCATACAATTTTTCATTTAAAATGATACAGCCAATTACTTTATTGACTTACTGCTTAAATGTGAACAGCAAAACAACAATGATATTTAAATAGAATATTCCATTCACTCTCCCACATAGCTAACATGGCAAGAGAAAAACACACCATATACCACGGTACAATCCAATTCAATTTTGTCTCATTTTTAGTTTGACAAATTACTAGCTATTTCAAAATGTAATATAAAATCTACCTGTGTAGAGTTTGTTAGTATTGTAAGCATTTCTACTATTCATTAATGAAGTCTTATGTTTTTGTCTCGCCAATATGACTTTTAATTCCTATTGGATAATAAGCCTTCATTCCTCTTCCACCTCTCAGAAATCACTATTCTACTGCCCATCTCTACAAATTTGACCTCTTTAGGTTCCTCATGTAAATGGAGCAATAGGGTTTGTCTTTTTGTGACTTGCTTATCTCAGTATGATGTCTTCAAAGTTCACTCATGTGTTAGAATTTTATTCTATTTTAAAGCTATATGTAGATACCAAATTTAGTGTATCAGTTCATAATTAGAATTTGATTTTTTGATCACTTATCCCCATTGAACCCTCAATACTGCAGATGGCTTATTCTATTCCCACATTAATTTTACTTCATCACTCTATGAAATAGTAATTATTTCAGACCTAATAAATAAAATAATAAATAAAATAAAATAATAAATAAAATAAATACCTAATAAATAAAGTAATAAATAAAATAAAATAATAAATAAAATAATAAATTATTTCATACCTAATTCAATTTTCTCAGACCTACTGTACATGAATCTGAACTATTGATGTTGTTTTGTATGTCATTGTGAAGTCAGAAATAATGAAGAGGGAATTCCTGGGAGAATCTAATGCTGTTCATATTTAGAACTAGTACACAGTACTTTTCCATCTCACTACTGGTCTGTTTTTCTCCATCTATCACTTATTTTTCTTAAAGCTCAAAGGAATTTCTCTTACAGGCTTTCTTCTAGACTATCAGCTCTCCTTATTGATTAGACTTTTACCAGTACAAAACAGGCAAGAACTTCTCTCATTGTGAAAATGACAGCAAAACCACCCGCACACCAATCCCTTTCTAATTTATAATCCTTTCCACTGCCACTAATATTAGTTTTTATTTTTCTCAATGAGATTCCATGGAAAATCTCTGTGATTGCTGCTTCAGTTTCTGTTCATGTAGCTGTATCTGCCTTTAATCTCACTACTTCGATGCAACATACCTTACTAAGGTTACTGGTAACTCTAGTTTATTGGGATATTATCCCATTGCAAGCCAAAGATCTCTTGTAGTGAAAGCCAGTCAGCACCTCTCTGATCTGATGATCAGAATTAGTAAGCAACACTAATTTTCTTCTCTTGACTTTTTGGACAATAAATTCTATTTTTCCCTGTTACCTCACTATTCCTTTCTCATGAATTTTAATCCCCTTTTCTTATCCTATGAACTTCTTTTAATATTTCTACATCACAGATTTGTTATGTAAAATGAATATAAAGATAAAATATTTATTGATAATAATCACAAAGGAATGTGTTTTAAAACAATTCTCTGAAGCTAATCAAGAAGGAGGACCCTGGGAAAGATGATAAATCCTCACTCTGCAAGACAAACGGGATGGACATTGGAAGAAGGAGAAAACGGGGAAAAGGACAGGAGTCTACCACAGAGGGTACCACATCAGTGTATCAAAGCAGATGCTGAGACTCATAACCAAACTTTGGGCAGAGCACAGGGAATCTTAAGGAAAAAGGGGGAGGTAGTAAGACCTGGAGAGGACAGGAGGTCTGCAAGGCGAACAACTGAACCAAAAAATCTGGGCAAGGGGTCTATTCTGAGACTGATACTCCAACCAAAGACCATTCATGGATATAACCTAGAACCCCTGCTCAGATATAGCTCATGGCAATTCAGTATCCAAGTGGGTTCCGTAGTAAGAGGAACAGGAACTGTCTCTGACATGAACTCAGGAGCTGGCTATTTTATTACCTCTCCCTGAGGGGGAAGCAGCCTTGCCAGGCCACAGAGGAGGACACCGCAGCCAGTCCTGATGAGAACTGATAAGCTAGGATCAGATGGAAGGGTAGGAGGACCTCCCTGAATAGTGGACTTGAAGAGGGGCATGGGAGGAGATAAGGGAGGATGGGATGGGGAGGGAATGAGGTAGGAGGCTACAGCTGGGATACTAAATGAATGAACTGTAATTAATATATAAAAAGTGAAAATTTAATTAAAAATCTCTGATATACATATTATTTTTCATGTATTAAATAATAAATAAAATTTGTATATGAATGAGATGACATGCTTATTTATTTTTATATAAATAATTATATCTTGGCTGAATATTTGATATTTTATGGCTTGGGTAAGTTTCAGATTTTTAAAATGTAATTGATAGTTTGATTTTATAATTGTCAGTCTTGAGTACACTGCTTCACAAAATATGTAGTACAAAATCATATTTAGGGCAATTTCAGAAATTGTTGAAAATTTTGAAACTCAGGTCAAAGAATAATTTTTAAAGTTAAACATTCCAACACAATACAACCATAAATAAACTTATTTTATTTAAATGCTGATGAATGATAGAAAAATATTAGCAATCTCTATTTTCTGTGATTAAGCCATTATGTTTTCATGACAGCAGAAAACAGTGTGTGTACAATAAGAAGAAGCACTGGAATTCATGATAAAATTAAAATATGAGTCAGAGCATTTCAGAGAGTATTTATTGGCATTGTATGTTATGTAGTGAGAATTCTGGAATTTTGGTTTCTTAAAAAAAAACCCACAGAGCTATTATAAGAATATGTCTGCATTTTAATCCCAGGTGGGGAGATATGGGGCTGCTTGTAGTACCTGACTATGATTTGCCTCATGCTCTAGCAGAGCACGAGGTTTTGCCAGCTGCTGATCATTTCTGTGATTGTCTGATATTTGGAATTCTGAGACATTTTCAGAGACTATATAAATGCTACATCCTCTATAGGTAAGGTTGGTAGGTTGTTTGTTAAGGGGGTGGTTGTGTTTTGTTATGGTTGTGCTCAGAAAATAAACAAGAAGAAAAAATTAGATTCAAGGATCATTCTCTCTCCCTTCTATTTTTTTTCTATCTAGTGATGGGGGGGAGGTGAAACTGGGAGGATGAAGGGTGGGGAAAAAGAAGCACCCACAAAATAACAAAGACCAATTATAAACAAGAGAGAAAAAAGAAGAAAAAATTAGATTCAGATCTCTTTCTCTTTTTTTTCTCTCTCTCTCCTCCATCCTTCTTTATCCTCTGTCTTAGTGAAAGGGGGTGAAATTAGGGTGTAAATGGTGGGAAAAAGAAGAACCCACAGGTAGTAAAGCCCAACTACAATGCTGTGACACTGTGTGCAGTGCCAAATGTATATTCTGTATGTGTAGAGCCAAGGCCACAGTGATGTTTCATGATGTGACATGATTGAGTGTGGTCAGATACATTTAGAATTCATTATGCGTTTGATTTGGAATGAATTTTAAGTCTGTGCATCCAGACAGCTTTTATTGTTGCTAAATTTTCATGGCCCCCACATTCAGTCACATGAATTATGACCTACAGTTTAAGACACTATGCCCTATGACACCAACTCCCGATAAATCTCATGGTTATATGTTCAGAGTTTTAGGGTGCCCATTTTCTATCAATAGAATTGAACATCTTTTAAATATAAATCTAATATTTTCTTAAACTTATATTCCACATGAACATATCAGTCCCTTTTTCCCATTTCCCACTATTTATATTTCCCATCTTAACAACTCCAACTGCCTTTTTTTAACTGTTCAGTTAAAATCAATTATGGATGTCTTTAGTTTTTTTTTCCATTTCTTTTCTTCTTATTTATTTATTTATTTATTTATTTATTTATTTATTTATTTATTTATTTGTTTATTTTTTGGATTGAGCCTTGATTTTTATTTCTTAAAAAAAGCTCTGTATGTTGTTCTTTGGCTCTGTGCTCATGCCTTCAACATTTTCTTACAGTTTTCTGCTCCTCAATAAGGAAAGCCCCTTGATCCGATCCTCTCACTGACATAGTTGGCACACATGGAGCCACCACAGGCCCTGCTGACGAGCTTCTGTCTTAGACACTCTCACAAGGACTTTAGGTCTTACAGCACGAAGCTCTCAAAAACTGCCTCCACATGCATCTCATGCGGACTATGGTGCTTTCCAAACTTCTTGGTATAAAGGTAAATGGTCCTATAGCCAGCGGTTTGAGACAGCTTACTTTTGTTAGAGGCTGTCTCCGGAATTCAGCTGCTGGACCATACTGATTGCCTCTGGCACCATCCTCTGAAATGCCTGCTTTGTTTATAACCTATATCCAACCACTTACGAAATCTTACTGGCTTCACTTCGAACTGCAATTTCCTTCAGAATGAATCACTATCCAACCTCTTTACTTGGCTTTTTCTTGTACCTTTCATATTACATCTTTACTCAAATGTCTCTACTCAGTGGATGCCAATAGAGGATAGGCTGCATTCCCCAACCACAACAGCTATCTCTTTTCCTTGATTTGCTTTTTTTTTCCCTTTAGCTTCCATTTTTACTTAACTGACTTTATGTTTTACTCATCCTTTTGTATTGGACCCTCCACCACCAGAATCTAAATTTCATGAGAACACAATATTTTGTTTCCTAAAGGAAACAATATCTTGTGTGATATTTAAAAAATGTCAACTGACATATTATTGTAATTGACTAAATGTTTGCTGAGTGAACAAATTAGTACTGAAAAATTTATAAGACCATGTATCTAAAAACAAGTGTTCTTTTAGCCCTGTGTTTCTGTGAGTAAAATTTTAGTTTCATGAATCTGCAATTAACAGCAACAATAACAATTAAGTACGTGCTGTATGCAGAACAAGAGTGCCTCATTTACTTCTTTCCTTAAGCTGCAAAAACAGGAGAAACAGCTCTACCATCATCTGTCATATAGTTGAGACTAAGCAATATTCTTGAAATCATCTTACTGTCCACTGATTTCAGTCAGATAAAAATCAGTTCCACATGACTTCAAAGTTTTTTTTTTCTATCTTAATATAGATGTTACATTTGGCTGTTAATTTGGTTATGGGGTTATTAATAAAACAATAATCCAATCAGAGAAAAAAAAAACCTGAATGACTCACCATTACCGGGCTGAGCTCATCATTTCTTTTATGACACACACTCTAGTGCAATTTTAATATCATTTTTATTTGTAAAGAAACCCAAATAGTAAAAATCTAAAGCAACTTTCAATTTTAATTGAAAATTAAAGATTACTTTGCATCAAAAATTGGATATATATATAATATTAGGTAGATAATATAAGTATGTGCTTTAGCCGTAAGTATAATAATTTAGTTGTTAAAAGCCGAATATGATATGATTTGAATATTTCCCTTGCAAAGGAGAAGTAATAAAGAACACTCCTGTGGCTAATTTAATAAAGGCAAATTCTCATGGATGGGTTGCAAGTATCTGCTGTGAGGCAAAGCTTGCTTTATTTTATTTTTATTTTTACTACTTTGTTTCAGCATTCATTACCTTGATTGCACTGTAATGGTATACAGAGATTCTAACAATGGAATAGAAAATTGGATAGGTAGATGTGAGAGAAAATCAGTGGGCTGTTTGCTCTGCATTCTCACTGGAAGTGGTTGTTTTTTGTTTTGTTTTGTTTTGTTTTGTTTTTTTGAGTTGCAACATGTTCACTTTGTAACCATTATAAAGCATATAGATCTTACTCAATTTTTGAGATGTAATTTGGAATAGGTTTTCTCTTTCAATACATTTTTAGTTACAGAGTAAAATATGTTGATAAATTTATATTATTTCATAAACATATAAAAATTTTACTGTAAACTACTCAAATGAGTAATTTAATGACCTAGACATTGTAAGAATTTCTTTTTTTCTTTTTTCTTTTTCCAGAGGTGAGGACTGAACCTAGACCCTTGGGCTTGCTAGGCAAGCACTCTATCACTGAGCTAAGTCCCCAACTTGTAAGAATTGATTTCTACCCATCAGTGTATCAAAGCAGATGCTGAGACTCATAACCAAACTTTGGGCAGAGCACAGGGAATCTTAGGGAAAAGGGGGGAGATAGTAAGACCTGGAGAGGACATGAGCTCCACAAGGAGAACAACAGAACCAAAAAATCTGGGCAAGGAGTCTGTTCCGAGATTGATACTCCAACCAAGGACCATTCATGAATATAACCTAGATAACCTAGAACCCCTGCTCAAATGTAGCTCATGGCAGTTCAGTATCCAAGTGGGTTCCCTAGTAAGAGGAACTGAACTCAGTGGTGGGCTCTTTGATTACCAACTCCTGAGGAGGGAAGCAGCCTTGCCAGGCCACAGAGAAGAAAAATGCAGCCAGTCCTGATGAGACCTGATAAGCTAGGGTCAGATGGAAGGTCAGTAGGACCTCCCCTCTCAGTGGACTTGGAGAGGGGCATGGGAGTAGATGAGGGAGGGAGGGTGGGACTGGGAGGCAATAAAGGAGGGGACTACAGATGGGATACAAATGAATAAACTGTAATTAATATGAAATATTAAAAATTTAAAAAATTGATTCCTAAGTTCAGCCTTTACATTTGCATAATATCTCGGTCTCTTGATATTTTCTTGTGATGATGGGGCAAAGTATTCATTCTGTTCTCTAATGAGCATATTGAAATTTTGGTAAAGAATTAATATATAAGTAATTACTTTATCAATGTAAATACTTATGTAAATGTAAAATAGTTTTGTATTGTTTGTTATAGTGTAAATGGATTATTAAGTACTTTGTTTAAAAACCAATAGATTTCCATTATAAGATTTGGAATATCTTTGATGTTGGTTGGTTAATGCAGAAGTCTGTGAAGTAAAAAGCCAGTGACTGAACTACAGTTCAGAACTGTGATAAAGTAGTGGTCATTTTCCTTTAATTATTAAAATACTTGATTTTCTTTTTCTCTTCTTTTCTTTTTATTTTTTTGGGACAGGGTTTCTCTTTGTAGCCTTGGCTGTCCTGGACTCACATTATAGAACAGGATAGCCTGAGTGCACAGAGATATACCTTCCTCTGTCTCTCTGAGTGCTAGGATTATAGGCATGTACCACCATACCCAGCTAAAACAATTGATTTTCACACATATATATTTAAATTATTTTTGTGGCTATAAATCAATAATACACACTTAAATATACATGGATTTTTATATTTATGTAAATAGTGACCAACCAATGTCTGCTTTAATTGAGTTCCATGTCTGAAGAGGGAGCCCATGCCCTATACTGTCTGCAAGGGCAGGGACCTGAGACTGGCTATCCCAGAGATCTAGGACAGAACCATATATTGTTGATTAAAAAAGAATGAAATGTTTTCTAATGATATTCTGCTATACTCATAGATCATGGATGCATTGCCCAATCATCTGTCATCAGAGAGGCTTCCCTCTGCTAGAAGAAGGGAGCAGGTGAAGAGACCTACATCCAGGCATTATGCAGAGAGTCTAAATTAGAGGTCTCCACTGGGTGCCTCCTTTAAGAGGTTGGAGAGCTGAAAGGAAGAGGGGGAGGAAAGATTGTAGGAATCAGAGGGGATGGAGGACACCAAGAAAACACAGCCCACTGAATCAACTAAGCAGGGCTCATACAGGTTCTCAGAGACTGTAGCCTGCCTGGGTCTGTACCAGGTCCTCTGTGTATAAGTTATGGCTGTTAGCTTGGTTTTCATTCTTGTGGGGATCCTACAGTGGGAGCAGTTGTGTTGCTTACTCTTTTGCTTGCTCTTGAGACTCTTTTCCTCCTATTGGGTTGCCTTGTCCAGCTTCCATATGAGGGCTTTTGCCTTGTCTTACTGTATCTTGTTTTGACCTGTTTGGTTGTCTATTGGAGGAAACAGAGTGGAAGCAGGTCTGAAGAAGGGAGGTGGAGGAGTGGAGGGAATAGAAACTGTGGTTGGGATGTATTGTATGAGAGA
This sequence comes from Psammomys obesus, assembly GCF_907164565.1. Taxonomy (NCBI): domain Eukaryota; kingdom Metazoa; phylum Chordata; class Mammalia; order Rodentia; family Muridae; genus Psammomys; species Psammomys obesus. Next base: position 11,786,642 of record NW_026596100.1, on the reverse strand, counting down.
ATCTATTTTCAATTAAAAAAAATAAAGCCCAAAATACAAAAACAAATAAACAATCAAACAAAAATAAAGTCTGGTAGGATTCTGATGGCTCTGGACTCTTTGTTGTTAGATATTTAATTACTGCTTTTACTTCACTATGGGTTTTACATCTGTTTAAATTGCTTATCTGATCTTGATTTAACTTTGGTACGTGACATATATTGAGCAAATTATCCATTTCTAATAGATTTCCCAATTTGGTGGAGTGCAGGTTATTCTTTTTATTGATTGGTTGATAGGTTGGTTTATTGCTTTCAACACATCCTAACCAATTTTTCTTCTCTCCACTTCTCCCATCCTACCCCCTCTCATTTTTAAAGTATAGCCTTATGGTTCTCTGGATGTCTTTAGTGTCTGTTGTGATGCTGCCCTTTTCTTTTCTAATTTTGTTAATTTGGATTTTCTCTGTCTTTTAGTTAATTTGGCTAAGGGTTTACCAATCTCATTGATTTTCTCAAAGAACCAACTCTTTGTTTCATTTGTTCTTTGTATTATTTTGGTTCTAGCTAGTTGATTTGGTTCTATTTATTGTTTTCAGCTCCAAGATTGATTATTTCTTGCCATTTACTACTTCAGGGTATGAGTTATTGTTTTTATTTTAGAACTCTCAGATGTGCTGTTAAATTACTAGTATGAGACTTCTTTTTCTTCTTTCTTTCTTTCTTTTTTTTTAAATATAGGCACTTAGTTCTATGAACTTTCTTCCTAGAACCATCTTTATTGTGTCCCATATGTTTGGGTTTGTTGTATATTCATTTTCATTCAATTCTAAAAAAGTCTTAATAATTTCTTTCTTAATTTGTATTAGCCTATTTTTTCAATTTATGGAGCGTTATTCAATTTCCTCCTCAATTGAGTTTGTAAGCTTTCTATTATTTCTATTGTTGATATTTGTGGTGATCCGATAAGATGCAGAATGTTATTTCAATGTTTTTTTGTATCTGTTGAGACTTGCTTTGTGCCTGAATATGCAGTCAGTTTTGGAGAAAGTTCTATGAGTTGCTGAGAAGAAAGTATATCTTTTTGTGTTTGGTGAAATAGTCAACATGTGAATTATGCTACAGTAGTGTTGCTCATAAGAACTTGGGTGCCCTTGTGTTTTGTGCATAGATGTTAAGAATTGCAAAACTGGTCAAGGTAGTGCATGCCTATAATCCCAACACCTGGAGAGGCAGAGGCAGGCGGATCTCCCTGAGTTCAAAGCCAGTCTGACCTAAAAAACAAGCCAGGACTCCCAAGGCTAAACAGAGAAACCCTTCAAAAAATTTGCAGAATTGCAGTGTCAGTGGATTTTTCTTTTGATGAGTATGTATTGTCCTTCACTGTCTCCTCTTTTCAGATTTGGTTTGAAGACTATTTTGTCAGATATTATCTACAGCAGCTTGCTTCTTTAGTCCATTTTCTTGGAATATCTTTTTTCATCCTTTTACCCTGAGATGATGTCTACCCTTGATATTAAGTTGTGTCTTGTAGGTGGAGCAGAAGGATGGATCCCCCCCACCTTTTTTTTTTAAATCCATTCTGTTAGTCTGTTTTTTTTTTTTAATTGGGGAATTGGGCCTGTTGATAGTGAGATATATTAATGAGTAGTGTATGTTGATTCCCTTTATTGTGGTGTGGGTTTTTGTCCCTGTTTTACTTTGTCTGATGTTATTTATCCTTTGTGGTTTTCCTTGGGGGTGGGTGTAGTTAACAGGTAATTTTTTTTTTCCTAGTGCCTTCTGTAGAGTTGGATTCATAGAGTTGGATTCACTGTTAATATTTTTTTTCATGGAATGTTTTATTTTCTCTGGTCTCTTAGAATTTGTAGAACATTTTTTCAGGATCTTCTGACATTTAGAGTCTCCACTGAGAAGTCAGGTGTTATTCTAATAGGTTTACCTTTATGACTTGGTCTTTTTCTTTTGCAACTTTTAATATTCTTTCTTTGTTCTTTGAGTTTAGTGTTTTGATTATTATGTGCCAAGAGAATTTCTTTTCTGGTCCAGTCTATTTTGTATCCTCTATGTCTGTTTTACTTTAATAGCCATCTCCTTTAGGTTAGTAAAATTTTCTACTCCTTTATTTGTTGTTGTTGTAAATATTTTCTGTGCCTTTGACCTGGATTTCTTCTCTTTTTTCTATTTTAATTATTCTTAGATTTGGTCTATTCATAGTGTTCCAGGTTTTCCGGATATTTTGTGCCAAGATTTTTTTCAATTTAATGTTTTCTTTGATTAAAATATCCAATTTTTGTATCATGTCTTTAATGACAAAAATACTCTGTCTCTTCCATCTCTTGTACTCTCTTGCCTCTGAGACTCCTGTTCATGTTCCTAAAGTTTTCATTTATAGATTTTCCTCAGTTTGAGTTTTCTTCATTAATTCTATTTCTGCTTTCACATTGTATATTGTTTTCTTAATTTCCTCCACTGTCTGAAGATTTTTTCCATAGATTTTTTAAAGAGATGTATTCATCTACTCTTTAAGGACATTTACAATATTCATATAGTCTATTTCAAGATCTTTGTCTTATGCTTCAGCTGTGTTGCACTTCTCAGGACCTGCTATGGTAGGGTTTCCGGGCTCTGGTGGTGACATATTGCTTTGGCTCTTTTTGATTGTGTTTTTACACTGGCATCTAGGCATCTCAGCTTGAGAGGATTGTAATTCTAGACACTGGCATCTGGTCTTGTCTTTGTTGGGTGGGTGTTTGTGGGGCTCTACTGCATAAGCTTGAAGTCTGACATCTCTGGATGGCCATTTATTCGTGCTCGGTTTATTATGACAGACTCCCTTTTGGCAGATGGGTTCTAAAAGTTTCCCCTGCTCTGGATGATCCCAGGTCTTGTAAGGAGCATCTCATAGCCCTCAGGGAAGATTACAAGTCAGACCCTTTCCTGATAAGAAAACTGCTCCAGCAAGCATCTGGGAATTCCTAGAAATGCCCCACTCTGTTGAGGATTTTAGTCCAGCAGTAATCTTCAATTGTACTTGAAGACCACTCCCCAACTCATAGGTAATTAAGTATTGTATTTTCCTTCTTGTGATAGGACCTTGGTACTGCATGGAAAATGCACTGTACGTGCAAATCAAATATCCCTAACTCCCTGACCCCGAGAATCAAACACATTTACTGTAGAAATCCCTCCCACTGCCCCAAGTTTTATTAATTCCTGATTTCAAATAAGGCTTGTGGGGGTGGATACTGCTGACTGGACATATGATACCATCAGCCTGCCATCATGACTGCCTAGGACTCATCCTTCATCTTCCGTGGCTACATCTCGCTGGTCCTCCCCTCCTGTCCTGCTGAGCCTGAGCCTCACCAGGCTGGTGCCTTGGCTGCAAGCTGACCAGACATGGGCTTCCACCCACACCTCTGCCATGTTGAGCAGGAGAAAGGAGAGGGAAACCACAAGAGGTGGTCTGCTACAGGACTAGGGATGATATTGGGGGATTGGATTTGGAGAAGAGGAGGGAGTGATGAAGATCCACAATTAGTCTATCTGCTTTCCTGGCCAGAATGGCCTGCGGATTCCTAGGGAATGCCTGCTGGAGCTGAGGACTGGTATATAGGATGAGTAGAGGGAAGGAAATTCTGGAAAAGAGAGATGTGTGACCTACAGGAGGCAGGAAAACAGGAAGGGGAGACCAAATCAGGTGGTATCCTGTGGAAATGAGGATGACACTGGGGGATTGGATTTGTAAGAGAGAAGGAAGAGGTGAAGGTCTGCAGTTAGCCTAGATGCTTTTTTGGCCAGAGTTGCTTGTATACTTTTCATTACTCATAGAGCGGAAGTGTTTCTGTGGTGTGATGTCCTTCTGACATACTAATGTCACAATGGCAGCTTTGCTGCAGCCATTCCATATTGTAGCAGATGATTTTCTTGTAGGGTCTCTTGGATTCTATAATGGTGGGGCAAAAACCTGCTTAATTTTCAGCTGTACTTTCTCTAATATTTGGATGTCATTGTTTCTTGCTTCATAAAGCCTATGGAATAAATAAGTCTGACAAGTATTCTTCTTTATCCTGTGCACCTATTGCTTTCTTCAGTTTGCTTTTTTTCCAATCTTCCTTGTTTTTTTTCAGTTGGATAGGTACATCTTATGGCATAAACCTTTTCTTTGATACATCTTGTGAACCCACCATCAGCTTTCTGCTATAAAGAAACTCAAAGGGGAAATAACTAGTGACTGACTGGCACAGGGGAACATGAACCACTTACTGTTTTAATATTTCAAAAGAATTATTTGCATCATGCAAAACAAAACAAACAACAAATGGAGTCTCCCAGTTAGGATAAGATAGTGTCTTGATCTTATTGTTAGTACATGCAGTGATATTGGAACTGGATGAAGTTGCAGAGGTGAGTTAGCAATTACTGCAAAGTTGTTTAAGAGGGTGACTGTTAGATAGTGATGAAAGTATGGGATAATTAAATGTGATGCAAGGGTTCTGTGAACTCACTCTATAGATCAGACATCTATAGATCTCTATAGATCTATCATAGCCAATTTTACATAAGCTTTTCACTAATTTTTAAAATCACAAAGAAGAATGCTTCAAGTAAATTTCCCAGGGACAGTATCCCCATTTTATAAATCTCAAACTTGTGTTAACTCAGTTAAATGTTTTAGAGTGGCTGGAGAAGGTCCAAGACACAGTCTACAAACACTGCTCTATACCTCACTCACATAAATGCAAAGATGTATGTGGGTTGTTATGCCCAGTGTGAAAATTTCCCAGTTAAGTCATAACAGTACATATTTTTATTTTATTAAAATTGTGTCAATAGACACATAGGCATAGTGATTATTCCTTATTCTTCACACTTCTAGAAAACTAAACCTAAAAGCAAGATAAAACTACAAATTTACAGCAGTATTTTGGGAGAAACAAAACATTTTTAGCAAAAGGCTTGAAAATAGGATGCTATAAAAGCTTAAATTTGGCTCAGTAATTCTTGAGACTTTGATCTAAATCAAAGGTTTTGGGTAGTCCATGAGTTTTTTTCCCTTCCCCTGATCTGATATAAGTGATATATTTGAAAGAAATTTCACAGAAATATGATTATTTTAGCACTGACAAACTATTCTTTCTCTTGAGTAGTAGTCCATTAGTCAGTGTTTTGTGCAAACAGGTTACTCAGCCTTAGTGATACCAGAGGTGAATTTGACAAAGCTGTCCTCAGAACACTGGATGGGGTAGGGTGGGTGGAGAGTTTACAATAGTTTATGAGAAGGTCTTACCAACACAAACCATATCAAGTGATTTAGATGCAAGTAGGATGTTTTATATCAAACGTCTGGGAAAGGGAGATTTTCTTCCTCCTCCTTTGTAACTTAAGAAAACATAACTAATATGTCATATTTGAAGCCACAATCACATTCCCCAAAGTATCACTTATTAGTAAAGCATTAAAAATCTAACTTCTACCAGTTATTGTATTTTTATTATTTATTTTATTTCTTACTAAATAGAACAGGCCTGATTTTTCCATTCCTTAGGAAAAGAAACTTCAGTTGCAGGAAAAACCACAGAAACTGGCTGGGCTAGGACAATTGGCCTAGGGAGATAAGGTTGCTTAGTTACTGGTCTCAGAAGCCCCTAAGTCTTGGCCAAAGTCATTTAGCCTCCAAGGGCACCAGCCAATCACAATGGAGGTTACTTGGCCACAGTAGGAATTTCCCTCTCTGGCTTTACCATGCAGGATATCAAAGCAGATGCTGAGACTTACAGCCAAACTTTGGGCAGAGTGCAGGGAATCTTATGAAAGAAGGAAGAGATAGAAAGACCTGGAGGGGAAAGGGGTTCCACAAGGAGAGCAACAGAACCAAAAAATCTGGGCACAGGGGTCTTTTCTGAGACTGATACTCCAACCAAGGTCCATTCATGGATATAAACTAGAACCCTTGCACAGCGGTAGCCCATGGCAGTTCAGTGTCCAAGTGGTTTCTTTAGTAATGGGAACAGGGACTGTCTCTGACATGAACTGATTGGCCTGCTCTTTAATCACCTCCTCATCAGGAGGGGGGAGCAGCCTTATCAGGCCACAGAGGAAGACAATGCAGCCAGTCCTGATGAGACCTGATAGACTAGGATCAGAAGGAGGTGAAGGACCTCCTCTATCATTGGACTGGGAGAGAAGCATAGGAGAAGATGAAGGAGGGAAGGTTAGATTGGGAGAAGAGGGAGGGAGCTACAGGTGGGATTCAAAGTGAATAAACTGTAATTAATAAAAATAATAATAATAAAAAGGAACCTTCAACTCCCCTCAAGGAGCCTCTGTGGTGGCCCCAGCATACTGGTCTTCTACAGAATAATCGCTCTTTGTTGCATGTACGCTACTGCTACTTGAGTTTGGGGTGAAGTTTGTTCTTTCCGTGTCTTCTGGACCCTAATGCATTGAAACACTGAAGCGATTTATTAAATGCATTTGCTCACCCACTTTAAATGATAAAAGAAATTTCTCTTGCAAATGCTAAAATATTACCTTTTATTTGAGCCCTTTCTTGCTCTGGAAACTTTCTCCATACTTAAAAGATAAGCAGATTGTTTTTTTATTTCTGTACCAAGCTCTAGTTCCCATTCTCTACCCTCCCCCAAACCTTCACATGCTGCATGCCTCAGAAATGCCAGCTATGCAGGCTATATCAGTGGTATCTGTATTTTAATTGAGCTTGCCCATTGGAAGCTCTCAGCCCAGATGGTACAGATGGTGCTTTTTTCTTTATTTTTCTTTCACCTTTTCTCACTGTGTTTTCTTCACCGGCAGAGAGGAAAGCCTGAATTCAGGCTGTTGCTCTTTCTCTTCAAAGGCCTTTGCTGTAATGATCCACTGAGTGATTGGGTCCAAATCATTTCTTTAATGGAGTAATCCATTGGGAGGAGGTACCACTTCTACCAGTGACAGTTATATTGTCATTGCTTATTTTGCTACTTGTTTCTTCTTCTTCCTCTTTCTCTCTTACATTTGAAGATGACAGACTGTGCTTGCAGAATGCCTATGGTGTGCTATGCTTAGACTTGTGTGCTTTACTCTCATCAAAGAATACTGTGCTGATTCTTTATTGCATATTGTTTTAGTCAACTTTGGAAAGAATAATCTTTCTTGTCTCAGTTTCTCCTGGGGCATTAATACAATTGCACTTTGCAGAAAGTGTGAGTTAAAGCCCCACATTCACAAATTATAATGAGAAATGTTAAACATATTAATGACTCTTGGATTGTATAGTCTTATGAAACGTACAGACAGAGGTCAAAATAGCAAGAAAGATTTTGGGAGAAATTTTTCTTATAGATAGTTGTTAGGATTTTGCTTGCAAACTTTGTGCAAAACTAGAGTGAAGTATGAGAATCAAGGGTTTTGATTGCCTCAGGCCTGTCAGGACTAGTATAGTCAATGATGTTAGGCTAGAGAGTCAGCATTTGCCCAATGCTTTAATAGGCTGCAGGAACTGCCAGTGTTTCTATGAGAAGAAAGTAGGTATCTTAAGACGCCAAGCCAGAACAGGTTAGCTTGTGGTATGTCCAAATCAGAGAATGAGAGGATTGCAATATTGGAATTAATACAGACTGACAACCAGTTGACATGGAGCAGAACAGTGGAGAGTGTACTATTCACATCACTGGCCTTGGAGTTAGGAGGGTACAGTAAAGGAATCTCTGACAGACTCAAGAAAACTCCCACAGGAGGAGGAGTCTGTCTAAGACATAAGCCATGAATGCTGTTGTAGTGAGAGTTTTGGTTTCTTTAAAAAAACAAGCAAAAAAACAAAAAACAAAACCAAAAACAAACAAACAAAAAAAATCAGTTATGTTATGTGAATACATTTTTGTTGTTGTTGTTTGTTTTGTTTTGTTTTAATTCCAGGTGTGGGATATAGGGCTGCTTCAGATTGTCCACAGCTGTTAACTATGATTGTCTTGTGCTCTAGCAAGGGCGTGATCTTTGCCAGCAGCACACAGTTTAATTCTGGGAACTCTTGATAAGTTATAAATGCCAGCATCTGGAGAGGGGGTGCTCTGAAGACAAAGGCTGCTCCTCCCCTGTGTTGTTCCTGTTTCCTGTTGTCACTGACTAGAAAAAAAGATTAGAGAAATTTTGATGATAGAGATTGCACTTGCCACAAGGAATCCTAATCACCAGGAAATAGTAAAAAGATCTCAATGCCCCCTCTTTGCACTAACATTCTGAGTCTCTCACCTGGTATTGTGATGTTGGAAGAGATGATTGGGATGGAGATAGAAGAACCCAAATAAAATAGGTAAAATATTTTGCCAGCATTCTGTGGCCTCATAATTCAGGCCACATAATATAAGTGTTTTATGGGCACGTAACATTTTGTTTGTAGTATATGAAATTAGGAATAATACTTTATTCTCATTATTACTGATTTTCCTCTTCTTATTGTTGTTTACTTGGAGTAATATAATTGAAAATTAAAGCATTTTTTGAGATTAAGTTTTTTTAGAATTTTTTAAATATTATTAGTTTGATTTTGTATTATGATTTGTGTTTTTATGACTAGGTGCACAAATGTTCCAAGTTATCCTCTCTTCATTGATGCAAAAATACTCAATAAAATACTTGCAAACCGAATCCAAAAAGACATCAAAGATATCATCCACCATGACCAAGTAGGCTTCATCCCAGGAATGCAAGGGTGGTTCAACATACGGAAATCCATCAATGTAATCCATCACATAAACAAAATGAAGGAGAAAAACCACATGATCATCTCCTTAGATGCTGAAAAAGCATTTGACAAAGTCCAACACCCATTCATGTTTAAAGTCTTGGAGAGATCAGGGATACAAGGCACATACCTAAAGATAGTAAAGGCAATATACAGCAAGCCTATAGCCAACATCAAACTCAATGGAGAGAAACTTAAATCAATCCCACTGAAATCAGGGACAAGACAAGGCTGCCCACTCTCTCCATATCTCTTTAACATTGTACTTGAAGTCCTAGCCAGAGCAATAAGACAACTAAAGGAGATCAAGGGGATACAGATCGGAAAGGAAGAGGTCAAAGTGTCACTATTTGCAGATGATATGATAGTATACATGAGCGACCCCAAAGATTCAACCAGAGAACTTCTTCAGCTGATAAACACCTTCAGCAAAGTGGCAGGATACAAAATCAACTCAAAAAAATCAGAAGCCCTCTTGTATACCAAAGAAAAAAAGGCTGAGAAAGAAATTAGGGAAACAACACCCTTCACAATAGCCACTAATAACATAAAGTACCTTGGTGTGACTCTAACCAAGCAAGTGAAAGACCTGTTTGAGAAAAACTTCAAGTTTTGAAGAAAGAAATTGAAGAAGATCTCAGAAGATGGAAAGATCTCCCGTGCTCATGGATTGGTAGGATTAACATTGTGAAAATGGCCATCCTGCCAAAAGCAATCTACAGATTCAATGCAATTCCCATCAAAATACCAACTCAATTCTTTACAGACCTTGAAAAAAAGATTCTCAGCTTCATATGGAGAAACAAAACACCCAGAATCTCCAAAACGATCCTGTACAACAGATCATCTGGAGGTATCTCCATTCCCGATCTCAAGCTGTACTACAGGGCAACAGTAATAAAAATTGCATGGTATTGGCATAGAAACAGAAAGGAGGATCAATGGAATCGCATAGAAGACCCGGAAATAAACCCACACACCTATGAATACTCAATATTTGACAAAGAAGCCAAATCCATTCAATGGAAAAAAGACAGCATCTTCAACAAATGGTGCTGGACCAACTGGATGTCTACATGCAGAAAAATGAAAATAGATCCATATTTATCACCCTGCAAAAAACTAAAGTCCAAGTGGATCAAGGACCTCAACATAAAACCAGATACTCTAAATCAGTTGGAAAAAAAAGTGGGAAACAGCCTAGAACTCATTGGCACAGGAGACAACTTCCTGAACAGAATACCAACAGCACAAGCTCTAAGAGCAACAATCAATAAATGGGACCTCATGAAACTGAAAAGCTTCTGTAAAGCAAAAGACACTGTCATCAAAACAAATAGACAGCCTACAGATTGGGAAAGAATCTTCACCAACCCTTTATCTGACAGAGGGCTAATATCCAGTATATATAAAGAACTAAAGAAGCAGAAAAGCAGCAAACCAAGTAATCCACTTAAAAAATGGGGAACAGAGCTAAACAGAGAATTCTCGAAAGAGGAACATCGAATGGCAGAGAAACACTTAAAGAAATGCTCAATGTCATTAGCCATTAGGGAAATGCAAATCAAAACGACCCTGAGATTTCACCTTACACCCATCAGAATGGCCAAGATGAAAAACTCAAGTGAAAGCACATGCTGGAGAGGTTGTGGAGAAAAGGGAACCCTCCTCCATTGCTGGTGGGAATGTAAACTGGTTCAACCACTTTGGAAGTCAATCTGGCGCTTTCTCAGACAACTAGGAGTAGTGCTACCTCAAGACCCAGCTATACCACTCCTAGGTATATACCCAAAATTTGCTCAAGTACACAACAAGGACATTTGTTCAACCATGTTCATAGCAGCTTTATTTGTAATAGCCAGAACTTGGAAACAACCCAGATGTCCATCAACGGAGGAATGGATACAAAAATTGTGGTATTTTTACACAATGGAATACTACTCAGCAATCAAAAAGGAGGAAATCATGAAATTTGCAGGCAAGTGGTGGGATCTAGAAAAGATCATTCTGAGTGAAGTATCCCAGAAGGAGAAAGACAAACTTGGCATATACTCGCTTATATAGACCTACAAGATATGATAAACATAATGAAATCTACACACCTAAAGAAGATAATCAAGAAAGTGGACACAGGCGAAGGTGATTAATCCTCATTTAGAAAGACAAATGGGATGTGCATTGAACTTATGACAGGAGTCTACCACAAAAGGCATCTGAAAGACTCTACCTAGCAGTGTTTCAAAGCAGACACTAAGACTCATAACCAAACCCTCGGCAGAGTGCAGGGAATCATATGAAAGAAGGGAAGTTCGTATGATATGGAAAGGATAGGAGCTCTACAAGGACCAAACATATCTGGGCACAGGGTCTTTTCTGAGACTGACACTCAACCAAGGACCATCTATGGATATAACCTAGAACTTCTGCTCGGATGTGGCCCGTGGTAGCTCAGTAACCAAGTAGTTTTCCAAAGTAAGGGGAACACGGACTATTTCTAACAGGATCTCAAGGGCAGGCTGTTTGACCCCCCCCCCTCCTCCCCTATCAGTGGACTTGGAAAGGGGCAGGGAGGAGACCAGGGAGGGAGTGTGGGGTTGGGGATGGAATGAGGGAGTGGGATACAGCTGGGACACAGAGTTAACAAAATGTACCTAAAAAGAAAATAATAATAATAATAAAAAAAGAACCACTAAGATATAGAAAGATAATTGATAAAGGACATATAAATTAGTACAAAAGAAGAAACAAAACAAAATGAAAAAGAATGCTAAATCTAACTAACAACTAATAACCAATTCCTAGAATATTGACATATTTATTTATTTATTTACCCACTTACAAATATATCTATTTTGTGTCAAGCACATTGCTAGCCCCTGGAACTACATTAATAACAGCAGGCTTGACCCTGTTCTCATTCCATAGGTAAATATAAATAATAACTAATACTTTTGAGATCCTTCTGTTTTGCCATAAAAGTACCAAGTGCTTATATTATTGATAGAGATGTATTGGGCAAGCATTGATTGCAACTGGTGAGCTGATGACCACAGTATTTTAACAACTGCTTGGCAATAAAAAGAGATATGACATTAACAGTTTTGATCGATTGTAGCATTTCCAAAGATCTCTGCTAAGAATATTATTAAAAATGATAAAAATAAAAATAATTGAAAATAACAAAGCACAGTGAAGACTTACATCTACACAAAAACTTATGAATGTTTTTTTTTTTTTTGAGCTTTATTTATACTGCTAGAATTTGGAGCACCTACAATGTCCCTGAGTAGGAGGAATAGACTATGGTTCATACAAAAAGCATAATATTTTATTCTAAAAAAGGAGTGGACTATCAAGTCATTAACATAAATGAAAGAACTTAAGCATAAAAGAAACCATTATAAAAAGTCAATATACTGAGGCTGGGGATGTGGCTTAGTTGGCAGAGTGCTTGCTTGTCATGAGTGGAGCCCTGGGTTCAATCCCCAGCACCACATAAGACAGGAATGGTTGGTCATGTCTGTAATCCCTGTGTTTGGGAAGTAGAAGAAGGAGGATAAAAACTTCAAGGTAATGATCAACTACATATTGAGTCATAGCCAGTTTGAGACCAGCTTGGACTAAGACTTTGTCCCAGCAACAGCAAGTCTACATACTACATGATTTCAACTTTTGTTGTTCTTTTCAGTATTCACTATGTAACCGAGATTGCCCCCAAAATTCTAATATTCCTAAGGTGGTCCTCCATCTCCCAAGAGCTTAGATACAGGTATGTGCCATCACACTTGGCTCAAATTGTTTGACATTCTGGGAAAGGCAAAAGTATGGAGGTAGAAGAACAGATCAATGGTTTCTTGGGCTTATGGAGGAGGGAGAAGTGAGACATTATGCATTCAATGGACATTATGAATAATAATAATAAGTTAATGTATGTCTGCTCACCAGTTGTAACCAGTGTACCATTCTGGTGAGATAATTGAAAATGGCAGTGTAAGCATGTGTATGGCAGAGGACATATGAGAAATTTTTACATTCTCCTCACTTTTTTTGTGACCTTAAAATTATAAGCAAAGTATCATGATGGAGGAAGGCCTGCTTTTGGTGGGTCTTATCTATCGTAGAATTGACCTATTATTCTAATTATTCCCAGACTTTACTAGGTTATGAGACTTTTTTTGAGACAGGGTTTCTCTGTGTAGCCGTGGCTATCCTGGATTCACTTTGTAGACAAGACTAGCCTCAGACTCACAGAGATTCACCTGTCTCTGCGTCCCCTAGTGCTGGGATTACTGGTGTGTGCCACAGGGCCTGGTGGTTGTGAGACTCTTTTTTTTTTCTGGAGATTTTTAATATATTGGAATGAAAGTTGGAATGAAAGACAGTCTAGCTATATATACAGTCACAATCCAGCACATTTTAGATATGTGTGAGTTACAAATATTAATTGTATTTTATTATCTTACTACAACAGAGGGAAACTATTAATCATATTGAAAAAAAATCCTGCCGGAAAAACTTTCAGATGTTTTAAAAAACATCATGTAATACGTATATGTATGTTTATTTCTACATATATACATACACATATAGCTGTGGATATACATATATAGGCATCTTTAGCTCCCACAATCTTGACTTGAGTTTTAAAAGTTTAAAAGTTCTCTCCACATTAATTATGAGGGTTTTGCCTGTTCACCTTGGAACCTTCTGATTCAATTATCTTTGTGGAAGTGGGCAACGAATGCTAAGCTCATTTGTCTTCATTTTTCAGGGAGAATAAAGCATCCTCAGTAGGTCTTACAGCGAGCAATGCCCTCTAAAGGTCATGTGGCCTGAACCTTCCTAGTGACCTCCACCTAATACATCTAATATGGACTGCACAGTAATTTATGACAAGTGAACCTTTCATGGCTATTCCATGGCTGTAACGATTAATGAAAGCCAACTACAAATAGATGAATGGAAACACTGTTCTTGGAAACAAGCTTAACAAAAGATGAAAAAAAAATCACTGTAAGTCGTAACTGCCTTAGCAAATATTCTAAATCCCCTCTTTGTTTTTTAAATAAAACATTTTTTTTGAGTGCATATGTTTTTAGGGTTGGCCACTCTGTATTAGATAACAGGTACTGGGTTCCATTCCACGTTTTTGCTTATATGTACATACATACATAGACACATACAGGTAGTTCATTAGAGAACATCTGTGATTATGGTGTCAGGCATGAAACGTGTACAGATATGTACATCTTTCATTCACTAGTGAGAAAGACACTCCATGCATCACTAATTTTTCATAGAAAAGAGCATATTTGGTTGTGAGACTCTTAATACTACTTTACTATCAGCTTTGGAGCGAAATAACTTCTGAGCTAAATAAAGTGTTTGTTTAATATTTTATTATATAAATGTTACAGGAATCAATTAAAAAGCCATTTTGGTTATTTTTTGTTAGAATAGATAATATAATCCATAAACCCACTGTTGACCCACAGAAAAACTACAGTGCATTCTTTTGAACTGTATGCTGGTGGTCACTGTGAACTCTGAGTCTGAGAACCTGTCCTTTTCTCAAATATCTATGGATATTGGAATATACTTTGCAATTTGCAATTGCTGATCATAACTTTATGGTCAAATTAGAGCACCGTTTCCTAGTGATCTAAGAGATATCAGTCAAGTGAATTTTGTTTTTCACCTTAAAAATAAAAACAAATGGAAAGAGTTGACATTTTCATCCTTTAGTCTGTGGCTAATCGCCTTTATTCCTTAACAAATACACATACAGATATAATTGGTAGGAAATCTGGCTGAAAGGTCGAGGGATATAGGAATAAGAAGCTGACTGGAAAATTTAGCAAATGGGGAGATGTAGTCATTTTGCAAGATTAACTCAGTGGAGCAGAGGGTACAAAACACATTGAACTGGCAGAGTAGTGGGAAGACTGACATAAGAAGTCATTTTTGTTAATGGGCATCTCCTGTGCACAGAAAGGACAAAGTATACCAGTACTTTGGTGGTGTAGGAGAGGAGCAAGGATTTTATTTTTGAAAGATGTTTGAGACAATTCATGCATATTCATTTATGCACGTAGCCTCTAAGTTCTATCTTTTTAGCCGATTTGACGAATAGTCCAAGCTCCCAGCTGACTGTAGCGTGTGTCCCGTAACCAAGATGACTGTGATGACAAAAACCTTCTAATGATCAGTTTAAATTTCAAATGCTATTGTATCAGGCTTTATTCTGTGTTCTCATTTGTCTCCATATGTGTGTAATTTACATATAAGTTACTATTTTGACAAGGCTTTTAGGATTGTTTGATCCATTCTCAGGATCAAAAGAAACTGGGCAGAAGCCTCTTCTTCTGTGCCGTATAGCATGGTAAATAGGTCCATGACTGGAAGAAATAATAGAGGTGCCCTTGTCAGCTAAATGATAACACAAAATTGTATCCACCATGCTCAGCTGACTTGTATACATATTTTGGCTGAGGACAGTAAACCTGGCATGGGGTGATGCTGTATAAATGCAACTTTACCTGAACAGTTGGGTGCTTAGATTTATCTGGATTGGAATAATTTTTTTTCTGCATTCTAGACTCAAATTTTGGGCTTGTACTTAATTGTTCACTTCAGTAGGTACTAAAATGTGGATAGATTCAGGAAGACTCCATTTAGCCACTGGGGATCTCTGCAGATATACAAATATAGAGCTAGCTTGTATTATATACTGAAATGGAAATTAGCTCTGCAATTTTGGTTATTATAGCACTGAGAAATGCTTTGCAGATATGTCAAAAAGCAATACAGTGCTATGAAAAATACAATTACTATGCCATCGCAACAATTATTAAACAGAAAGGACTCCATTTATTGCTTTACATCAGTAAGAAAAATGACAAAATTGAACATGATAGTGTGACTAATGTATAATTTGCCGTCGACCTTCAGAAGCCACTAAGTTATAGTTTCCTCAATACTTTTTTCTTTTTTTTCCATAGGTTTTGTCATAATATATATTTTTTAAATTTTTTATTAATTACACTTTATTCATTTTGTATCCCCCCATAAGCCCCTCCCTCCTCCCCTCCCGATCCCACCCTCCCTCCCCTTTCTGCACGCATGCCACTCCCCAAGTCCACTGATAGGGGAGGTTCTCCTCTCCTTTCTGATCTTAGTCTATCAGTTCTCATCAAAAGTGGCTGCATTATCCTCTACTGTGGCCTGATAAGGCTGCTCCCCCCTCAGGGGAAAGTGATCAAAGAGCAGGCCAATCAGATTATGTCAGAGGCAGTCCCTCTTCCCATTACTATGTAACCCACTTGGACACTGAACTGCCATGGGCTACACCTCTGCAGGGGCTCCAGGTCATCTCCACGAATAGTCCTTGCTTGGACTATGAGTCTCTGGGAAGTTCCCTGTGTTTAAATTATCTTGTTCTGTTGCTCTCCTTGTGGAGTTCCCGTCCCCTCCAGCTCTTACTATTTCCCACTGTTTGTCTCATTTTACTGATTAGTGAATACCATCAAAAGAACCAATTTGAACAAAAGAAACAGAAAATAAGTTGAATAAGTAGCAAATGGAAAAAAATGTATTGCTGAGTCACAGAAACTGTAAACATGTTATATGGCTCATATCAAAATTATTAAACTTTTCAGAATTTCTAGACCTCTTGTTTTAACTATACAACATCTACCTAAATGCAATAATTCTTTTCAAGATGGATATATCTGCATTTAATTAAGTAGCACCAAGTCCCATCTGCTGGCCTTCTTATACTTAAAAAAATAACATTGAAAGTAAACAGATT
Organism: Psammomys obesus; assembly: GCF_907164565.1. Taxonomy (NCBI): domain Eukaryota; kingdom Metazoa; phylum Chordata; class Mammalia; order Rodentia; family Muridae; genus Psammomys; species Psammomys obesus. The sequence continues at coordinate 11,770,111 of NW_026596100.1, read as the reverse complement.
CTTAGGAGAGGTTAAGACAAATGGCCCCTCCAGGTTTACCTTAATGTAACATAACAAAAAGCTAAGATTAAACTTCACCTCCGTTGCTGGCTATAACATTGAGAATTATTGCCTTACTAGAGCATCAGCGAGAGCAGTGACTGAAACAAGGAATGGCCAGCAGAACTTGCAACAGAACACCATTAAGATTGAATACATAAAGGATAAGACTGGTCAGCTAAGGATACTCTCCAGGTAAGGGTTTCAAAACATGTCACTTGGAGGCTCAGTGTGATGCTTAATCTCGGTTGTCACCTTGACTACATCTGGAATTAGCTACAAAGAGAAGCAGCCTGGCATATCGGGGAAGAATTCCTCTTTCTTTCTTTTCTGTTTTTTATTTTACTGGAAATAGATTTTTTCCTTTATACACTATGTTCTGATTAAGGTTTCCCATGTCTTAACTCCTCCAAGACCTGCCCCACTACACCCTTTATCTCTCCTTAGGAAACAAACATGTATCCAAAGAACAATAACAAAATAAAAAAAAATAAGGGTAAACAAAATAGGCAAGCAAGGATAGGACAAAATAAACAAACAGAAGAAAAAGAGCCAAAGAAAAAGTACAAAAAATATATGTAGACTCAGAGACACATGTTCATACACACAGAAATCTCATAAAACATAAAACCAGAAGCTATAATATATGCAGAAGGGACCTGTAAGGTTAAAGAAAATAATAAATAAGGTAAAAAGGTAAAAAAAATAAAATTAAAAATAAACAACTAGACCTTATAAGACAAGGAAGCTCCAAAGATGCCCCTGAAGTTGTTTTGTGTTAGCCATTCTACTGCTTGGCATGAGACCTGATAGTAAGAATGGTTTGTATCCCCAGTGAGATTTCACTGGAAATTTTTTTTCATTTGTGAAGGATTATCATTTTAGAGATAGCTTCTGAGTTATGGATGGAGGCTTGTGTCCACTTTTCCCAGCACTGGACCCTGTAGTTTTTAAAATTCTATTTTATTTGAGGTTCTTAAAGCCTCTACCTTCCAACCCCCCTATGTAGAAGAGAAAGAAAGTTAGAAGGGAAAGGGGATGTAGACCTCTTTACTTCTTCTGACTTGGTAGGGTCATTGGGTTCTTTGGAAGCAATAGCATTCTCAGTTGTCAGGCTATCCAAAAGTCCAGGTAACCAGCAAACAAGCAAACAGCAAGCAGTTTTCTTTCTTGAAAGTGTTCTCGAAGCAGCCTCTCCTGTCTCCTTCAAGCCACCACATATTCTCACTCTGGGCTCTCATATTTATACCCCTCAGAGACCTCAGAATTAAACTATCTGCAACTGGCAAAGAACCCCTCTCATAGCCTACAGAAGGCAAATGGTTTGCTGTTGTTGACAATATGAATCAGCCCCATATCCTGGGATTAAAGCATATTTATATAACATACCTAAGTTTTTAAAGATACCAAACTTTCCACTACAGGCCTTCCACTGTGGCTCTTAAAATCTTTTGCCTCTTCCACAAGATTCTTTGAGCCCTGAGGAGAACAATTTAAAAGAATGAGTCTGGCTTTAGATCTCTGCATTCGTTCCCCCACCTGCTGCAGGAGGTAGTTTTTACGTTGATGGTTGAATAAGGCACTGAGCTATGAGTATAGTAGAATGTTATCAGGAGCCATTTCATTGCTATATTTCTTTAGTAGGACAATAGTATTTGGTTTCCACCAGGCTGCTGGCCTATCTAGTCTCACATTCTTGGCCATCCAAGCAGTGTTGGGAATGGGTTCCATCTCACTGAGTGGACCTTAATTCCAGTTTGTACCACTAAGATTGATGGTGTCCTTTGCCATGTAGAAGTTTTTCAGTTTCATGAAGACCCATTTATAAATTGTTTATCTTAGTGCCTGTGCTATCAGCATTCTGTTCAGAAAGTCCTTTTGAGACTATGTTGGAGGTTGTTCTAATGCTGGCCCTCATCTGGTTACACCTATCTTTCTATTGTAAACCAGCCTAAAACCTAGGTTGATTAAACAGCTTATACCTGGGCATGGCAGAAGTGGGTAGGTGTGGCTAACATTCCCAGGCTCTAGTAAGGAGAATCACAGGACAGACAGACAGGAAGAAAGGGGGAAGGAGAACAGCACGATGGGTTAGTGTGGAGAAAAAAACTCACGTGGGCTGGGAGAAAGGACTCCAATCATGGTGTGAAATGGCCCAGATGACAAATACAAACAAGTACCAGGGTATTCTGGGTATTATTATTATAAATAGGAAGGTTTAAGATGGGTGATATTGGAATGGATGGTGAGGATATTCAGACAATGTAGGTAGGAATATCTGCCTGACTCAGGGTAAATAAAGCAATTACAAACACTAACTGGTTTCTGTGTTTTATTATTTGTGATAGCGGTTTAGATAATATTGCCCATGATAATGTTAGGGTGGATAATAAACATTACCTAGCCCAGCACTCTTTTTTGGGGGGAGGGGAACATAGTGTAAAGGAATATAGTTTTATTATAAAAAAATGGATGTCTAACTGATCACAAGCATACCCATAAAAGTACAACATACTATTTTTAAAACCACTTTCATCATTTTCACACATGATCTTATTTAGTGAAATTATGATAGGGAAAACTTTTACCTGAGAGCAAACCAAGGCTTGGCTGGCACAAGCGACTCAAAGCTTCTCTGACACTACCACGCTCACTTTTTACTTTAAAGTGAGGCAGCTGCCAAGAGATCATCAATACATAGTGGAAAAATGACCATTTCTAAGTGTTTCTTTTCACTATTAGAACCAGAAACCCAGGGAAGGCAGTAGAAAATGTGGTCTCTTTGCTTTTATTCCATTCAAGAATAAGTGTTATTATTGTTGGCTACAAATCTAAAAGTCTCTGAGTTTTGTTGTTAAAATATGACTCAAGGAAAAATTTGACATAGAAAGCCATCTTGTATTGATTAAAAACAATACACTTTAAAAAATGATGTTATAATTTAAGGACAATGTGACAAAGAGGAGCATGTAGGAAACTTGAAATTCTTGGTCCTAGCTTCCTGCTCCACTTTCCATCTTTCTTTGAATACTGAATAAAGAACAGGACGTTTTTTGGCATTCAGGACCATAAGGAACTGAAGAGGCTGAGACACACGGAGCTGTGTTCTGCAATGTTCTGAACACTCTAAGGGGGTTTTCTGGATTATTTAAAAGTGGTATAACTTTTAGAGGTAAATAATTAATATTTGCATATTTATATATATGTGTGTGTATATATATGTATACATATAAGGTCAGTTTAATAGTTGGCTAATACTTATTGATTTAATTGACTTAACCCTGGCTTAGTTTAATTAGTCACTGGGTTAAATGAATCCCAGCATCTGTTTCTTTATTGATATGAGCCTTGTTGCATCATCTAGATGTGAGCCCAGTAACTTCCAGCTCATCTTTCTGTAAACAGGTATCAATGAGCTAGGAACCTGACTTTATGCCTTCAGCAAGCACAGCTTCTGTTGCTAGGCAGTAGGTGGCATAGTTGAGCTTGCCTTTTGTGGTGGCCTCTCTTCTCACTTGTGAATTGGTGGAACTAAAGTCCTAAAATCACTAAGTTCGTAGCTCTATTTTCTTTTTTAAATTCTTTATTAATTACACTTTATTCACTTTGTATCCCCCCTATGGTTCCCTCCTTCCTCCTGTCCCAATTCCTCCTTTCCTCCACCTACTGCATGCATGCCCTTCTCCAAGTCCACTGATAGAGGAGGTCTTCTTTTCCTTCCTTCCGATCCTAGTCAATTAGGTCTCATCAGGAGTGGCTGTATTGTCTTCTTCTGTGACCTGGTAATGCTGCTTCCCCCTCAGGGGGAGGTAATTAAAGAGCAGGCCAATCAGTTCATGTCAGAGACAGTCCCTGTTCCCATTACTATGGAACCCACTTGGACATTGAACTGCCAGGGGCTACATCTGTGCAGGGGTCTTAGGTTATCTCCATGCATAGTCCTTGATTGGAATAGCAGTCTCAGGAAAGACCCCTCTGCTCAGATTTTTTGGTTCTGTTGCTCTTGTGGAGTTCCTGTTCCCTCCAGATCTTATTGTTTCCCACTTCTTTCCTAAGATTCCCTGCACTCTGTCCAAAGGTTGCCCATAAGTCTCAGCATCTGCATTGATAGTTTGCAGGGCAGAACTTTTCAAAGGTCCTCTGTGTCAGGCTCCTGACTTGTTTCCTGTTTTCTTCTTCTTCTGATGTCCATCCTTTTTGCCTTTTTGGATAAAAATTGAGCATTTTAGCAAGAGTCCTCCCTCTTGAATAGTTTCTTCAGGTGTACAGATTTTAGTAGGTTTATCCTATATTATATGTGTTAATATTTTGGAACACAACCTGCTCCTGGGTTACCCAGCAACTTATGATGTCATCATGTGTCACCAGCCAGGTGGCCACACCTGGAAGGCATGGTTACCTTGCCCCTTAAAGGGCCAATCCCAACACATGGTCGCTCTCTTACTCCTTCTCTCTTACTCTCTTACTCTTACACTCTTACTCTCTCTCTTTCTCTCTCTCTCTCTTACTCTCCTCTCTTACTTTGTCTCTCTCTCTTGGGGTGCCCCATCCCCCTTTCCCTTTTCTCTTCCCACCATGTCCTGTTTCCCACTCCCTCCTTACCCTCCTAATAAACCTCTTGCAGAGAATGTCGGTTAACCAGCCTCATGCTTTTAAAAACTAACAATATGTTTATATGAGTGAGTATATACCGTGTGCATCTTTCTGCTTCTGGGATAGCTCACTCAGGATGCTCTTTTCCAGATCCCACCTGCAAATTTCATGATTTCTTTGTTTTTTTATTGCTGAATAATATTCCACTGTGTAGATGTACCACAATTTGTGCATCCATTCCTCCACTGAGGGGCATTCTGGCTATTACTTTTTATTTACTGCAAGACTAGTCCCCACTTTCTCTTCTACTGTGTTCAGTTTATTTGGTTTCATGCTTAGGTCTTGGTTCGACTTGCAGTTGAGTTTTGTACGCAGTGGTAAGAATGGGTTGGGTCTATTTGGTTTCTTCTACTTGAAGCCTTTCAATTTGACCAGCGCTATTTGGTGAAGACACCATCTTTTTTTCTAGTGTGTATTTCAGGCTTCTTTATTAAAAAATCAGGTGTCCATAAGTGTGTGGGCTTATTTTTTGGTTTTAATTTTATTCCATTGATTAATATGTTTGATTTTATGCCAGTACCATGCTGCTTTTATTACTGTAGCTCTAGGTATCATTTGAGATGGAAGATGGTAATAGCTCCAGCAATTCTTTTATTATTCAGGGATATTTTATCTATCCTTTGTGTGTGTGTTTCTATATGAAGCTGAAATTTAGATAAACCCAAATCCTGGGACTGGAAGCTTCGTTTTGGTGAACAAGAGATGGCCAGTGTTTTATGTCTGGTTACTTAAAGAAGCATAGTGTCTTCTCCTATGTCCAATGCACATCCCATTTGTCTTTCTAAGTGAGGAATGATCGTTTTACCCTGTGTCTGCTTTCTTGTTTATCTTCTTTAGGTGTAAAGATTTCATTATGTTTATCATATCTTATATGTCTATATAAGCGAGTATATACCATGTCTTTCTCCTTCTGGGATACTTCACTCAGAATGATCTTTTCTAGATCCCACCATTTGCCTGCAAATTTCATGATTTTCTTGTTTTTGATTGCTGCGTAGTATAGAAGCCTACCACAGAAGGCCTCTGAAACACTCTACCTAGCAGTGTATCAAAGCAGTTACTAAGACTCATAACCAAACTTTCGGCAGAGTACAGGGAATCATATGAAAGAAGGGGGAGTTAGTATGATGTGGAAAGGATAGGAGCTCCACAAGGACCAAATATATCTGAGCACAGGGGTCTTTTCTGAGACTGACACTCCACCAAGGACCATGTAAGGATATAACCTAGAATCTCTGCTCGGATGAAGCCTGTGGTAGCTCAGTAACCAATTGGTTTCCCATAGTAAGGGGAACAGGGCCTATTTCTGACAGGAACTCAATGGCAGGCTCTTTGACCTCCCCATCCCCCAAGAGAGGAGCAGTCTTGCTAGGCCACAGAGGAGGACTTTGCAGCCAGTCCTGTTGATACCTGACAAAACAGGGTCAGATGAAAGGAGAGGAGGCTCCCCAGTCCGTGGACATTGAAAGGGGCAGGGAAGAGATGAGGGAGGGAGGGTGGGATTGGGAGGGAATGACAGAGTGGGATACAGCTGGAATACAGAGTCAATAAAATGTAACAAATAATAAAATAAAATTAAAAAAATAAAACAAAAAAGAAGCATAGTGTCTGTCTTCATAGAGTATATAAAAATCTTTTTCATAACTGTCTCTTTATCATTATCAAAAGATGAAAGTACATTATATTCACTTAGTTACTTACATAATGCTTAGCACAAATTAGCCCCCTCATCTTAGAGATTACTACAACTTACAGATTACTTCATGAGAAGCTGTTTAAAAAGAAATTTCTAGAGATGTATGTGAGAAGAAGTTTACTTACCTGTAAGTTCCTCATCTGTAGGGAAGAGTGCTACTTCCAGTGACTTCTCTATCACAGTTTTTTTTAATTTTTTTCCTCCTGAAACAATATCTTTAGATTGTATCAGAATACAAAGAAGATAAGAGTCTAAATTAAGCCTGTGAAAAATGAAACGCTAAGGCCAGGAATGCAACTCAGTGGCAGAGCTCTTACCTACCATGTGTAGGAGGGTAAATTCAATTCTTTTCCCAACATCAGATCAGAAAAAGTGATTTTATACCACCATGACATGAAGAAGAGATATTGCTACTTTGATTTTCTTTTAAATATTTTTAAAATTATTTTTATATTTTAGTAAAATAAATACGATTTAATGTTTCACTGTTATGACAAGAATAGGCATTGAAAAGAATAAAGATAGCTGGGCACAGTGCTTCATGCCTGTAATTCCAGCACTTTTTTTAAAAATTCTACAACCCAGATGTCCTTCAACTGAAGAATGGATACAGAAATTGAGGTATATCTATACAATGGAATATCACTCAGCAATAAAAAACAAGGATATCATGAAATCTGCACGTAAATGGTGGGAACTGGAAAAGATCATAGTGAGCTATCCCAGAATCAGAAAGACACACATGTTATATACTCACTCATATAGACATATAAGATAAACCTACTAAAATCTGTACACCTAGAGAAATTAATCAAGAGGGAGGACTCTGACTAAAATGCTCAATCCCTATCCCAAAAGGCAAAGAAGATGGACATCAGAAGAAGAAGAAAACAGGAAAAAAGTTAGGAACCTGTCACAAAGGGCCTCTGAAAGGCTCTGCCCTGCAGACTATCAAAGCAGATGCTGAGACTTATGGCCAAACCTTGTGCGGAGTTCAAGGAATCTTATGAAAGAAGTGGGAAATAGTAAGAGCTGGAGAGGTCAGGAACTCCACAAGGAGAGCAACAGAACCAAAAAAATCTAAGTATAGGGGTCTTTCCTAAGACTCATACTCCAACGAAGGACTGTGCATGGAGATAACCTAAGACCCCTGCACAGATGTAGCCCATGGCAGTTCAGTGTCCAAGTGGGTTACATAGTAATGGGAAGAGGGACTGCCTCTGACATGAACTGATTGGCCTGTTCTTTGATCACCTCCTCCTGAGGGGGGAGCAGCCTTACCAGGCCATAGAAGAAGACAGTGCAGCCACTTCTGATGAGACCTGATAGACTAGGATCAGAAGGAAGGAAAAGAAGACCTCCCCTACCAGTGGACTTGGGGATGGGCACATATACAGAAGGGAGAGAAAGGGAGGGATTCGGGAGGAAAGGAGAGAGGAAACTACAGGGGGATACAAAGTGAATAAAGTGTAATTAACAAAGAATTTAAATATTTTAAAAATTAATTTATTTATTCCTTTACATCCCAATTGTAGCCCCCTTCCTTCTCTCCTCCCAGTCTCACCCTCCCTCTCTCTTCCCCTCCCCCCATTCCCTACCTTTCAGAAAAGTGGAGCTCCCTCTCCCACCAACCCACCACAGCACATTAAGTCAAGTCAAGCAGAAAGTGTCCTCTTCCAAGGTGGCCTTGCAAAGCAACCCTGACAGGGAGAAGTGATAAAAAAAAAAAGCAGGCAACAAAGTCCTTGTCAGAGACAGCCCCTGCTCCCCTTACTAGGGAGGGAACCAGTACTAATTGGTTGATGTGATAACTAACTTTTGTCAGTTTGGCACAAACTAGAGAAACTTGGGAAGAGGAACCTCAACTGAGGAATTGCCTCTATCAGATTAGTCTATGGGCAAATGATTGGTGTGGTAGAGCCCAGTCCTTTTGTATGCAATCCTATGCCAGATGGTCCTGGCTTGTACAAGCAAGTGAGTGAGCAAGCCACAATAGACAAGACAGCAAGCAGCATTCTGTGGTTCTGCTTCAGTGTCTGTTTCCAGGTTCCTGCTTGAGCTCCTGCTATAATGTCCCTCAATAACGTACTGTGAAAGCAAACTAGGACACTTGACAAATATATATTGTGTGATTTGTAAAATAAAGGCAGAGATCTTACTTTAAAGTTTCTTTAAAATGATTTTGTCCTTAATTTCAGACTTTTAATGTTTAAATATGTGTTTATTATTTTCTTAAAACACATTAATATTCAGTTACCAGCAAGTGAGAAGAAGAAAATGTTAATTGGATATTGAATTAAATAATAGATAATAATAATACACTGTTCTTTGAAGAACAAGTTAACTTAAGATCATAGCAGGCATTGATATTCTGTATATCAACTCAAAACTTCTGAAACTGAAACTTATGATGTATATCCTGTTTGTTTGTTTTTTTTTTTTTCCAACTTGTCACAATCTAGAATCATTTGGGAAGATGAAACTTAAATTGAGAAAATGCCCCTATCAGACTGGCCTATGGGCATGCTTATTGGGTATTTTCTTGATTAATGATTAATGTGAAAGGGTTCAGTCTGTTGAGGACAGGGCCACTCCTGAGCAGGCAGCCCATGATGGATAAGAAAGCAAAGCAGGCTGAGAGAGCCATGGAGAGAAAGCCAGTAAGCAGCATTCTTTTATGGATTCTGCTTCAACTTCTGCCTGTTGGTTTTTGCCCTGACTTCCATGGATGATGACTCCAAATTGTAAGGCTAAATAAACTCTTTCCTCTCTAACTTGCATTTGGTCATGGCATTTTTATCACAGCAACAAAAACCCTAACTTTATGACAAGGTATTAAAAATGATTCTCTGTGCCCATTTCAGAACGATTCACTTTTGTAGACTCTCAACTTTTGGGAATAATTTTACTATCTGATCCTTTCAGCATAGAAATTATAATGTACCACACAACTGAGATTATTTAATTTGAAAACACACATTATCTTCTAATTTTTTTTAAGTCTGAGGTTAAATGTTGAAATTTTAAAGCTCAAGTTTTACATTTAGGGGCACTGACAGAAAGAGAATTCTCATTTAAACGTAAGCTGCTTAGAGAGCTCTGCACACACATTTAAGGCTCACGTAATTGAGCTATCCATCTGCAGTTACCTGAAAGCTGTGATTTCTAATCTTCGTCTGCTGCTTGCTTTAGGGCTTGAACATTCACACTTGTAACTTTCATTTCAACAACAGATTCCAATTCAGATTGTCCTTAGGGCAATCAAGCTGCTGGTTTGGGGTTCTGGTGCGTTGCTCTTCTGCATGCTTTCTGCTTTCTGCTCTCTAGCCTTCACTACTGTTCTGTGAAACAGTTATAGTGGAAACCCATAGTTCTGTTGTAATTTTTTGCATCTTTACTACGTAATAATAGAGAAGTAGCATGACACAGTAATGTTAAATTTATTTTAGGAAAATTATGAATTACTACAGTAGCAGTGACATTTATAATCTACTTGAAGTTGTTTGGTTGGAAGATCATGGTATCTTTGCAGAGGAGACTGAGCAGACTAGAGGTGGGAAACTTGTTAAGAATGGGAGAGCTCCATAAGAGTTGCTATTCCTGTAAGATATCTGTCCAGGTCCTTCTGGGTTGTAGAGTTTCTGATGAGAAGTCAGGTGTCACTCTAATAAGTTTTGCCTTTATATGTGACTTGACCTTTTCCCCTTGTAGCTTTTAATATTTTCTCTTTGTTTTACACATTTAGTGTTTTGATTATTATGTGGAAGGGTGATTTTCTTTTCTTGTCTAGTCTATTTTTTTGTTTTGTTAGCTTCTTGTATGTTTATTTATAGTTCTCTCTTTATGTTGGGGAAGTTTCTTCTATGATTTTGTTGAAAATATTTTCTGGGCTTTGGAGCTGGGAGTCTTCTCCTTTTATTTCTGTTATTCTTAGGTTTGTTCTTTTCATAGTGTTCCAGATTTCTTGGATGTTCTGTGTCAGGAGCTTTTTAGACTTAACATTTTATTTGACTGATGTGTCTATTTCTTCAATTTTATCTCCTACTGTTGATATTCTATCTTCCATTTTCTTTGTGATACTTGTGTCTGTAGTTCCTGTCCTCTTCCCTATGTTTTCCATCTCCAGGATTGCATCAGATTGTATTTTCATTACTGCTTCTTGCTCCATTTTAGGCCTTGAACAATGTTATTAATTTCTTTTTTCTGTTTGATTATAGTTTCCTATAGTTCTTTAATTTATTTAGGGGTTTATTGAGTTCTTTCACCAGTTTTATTGTATTTACTTGTGCTGCTTTGAGAGCTTTATTTTCCTTCTTTAAAGCCTCTATCATTTTCATAACCTCAGATTAAATTTTTTTTCTTGTACTTTGGGTGTGATGGTATCTCCAGGGCTTGCTGTGGAAGGACCACTGGTTTCCAGCAGTGCCATATGGCCCTGAGTTTGTTGCTTGTGTTCTTACACTGTTCTCTAGACATCTGGTTGACTCTGGTATTAGCTGGCCTGGTGGTTTCTCTGCTGGGTTAACTGCCTATGTCAACAGTCTACAGATTGGGAAAAGATCTTCATCAATCCTACATTCAACAAAAGGGCTAATATTTAAAATATGTGATGAACCCAAGAAATCAAACACCAATAAACAAAATAACCCAATGAAAAAATGGGGCATTGAACTAAACAAAGAATTATCATCAGCAGAATCTTGAATGGCTGAGAATCACTTAAGGAGATGCCCAACTTCCTCAGTAATCAGGGAAATACAAATCAAAATGACTCTGAGATGCTATCTCACACTGGTCCAAATGGCTAAGATCAAAATCCGAAGTGACAGCACATGTTGGCAAGGGTGTAGAGAAAAGAGAACCCTCCTCCATTGCTGGTGGGAATGCAAACTTGTACAACCACTTTCGAAATCAATCTGGCGCTTTCTCAGAAAATTCAGAATAGCTTTACCTCAAGACCCAGCTATACCTCTCCTGGGTATATACCCAAAAGACACTCCACCAAACAATAAGGACACTTGCTCAACTATGTTCATAACAACTTTAGTCACAGTAGCCAGAATCTGGAAATGATCTAGATGTCCCTCAGTTGAAGAATAAATAAAGAAACTGTGTTATGTTTACACAATGGAATACTACTCAGCTATTAAAAACAAAGCAATCATGAAATTTTTAGGCAAATGGATGGAACTAGGAAAGATCATCCTGAGTGAGGTAACGCAGCACAGAAAGACACACATGGTATGTGTTCACTTATAAGTAGATTCTAGCCAAATAGTACAGAATGGGCATAATATGAGGCACAAGCACAAATAAAATAAATAACATTGAGGATCCATAAATCTCATTTGGAACAGAAGATAGAATAAACAGAGGTAGTGATTAAAGAGAGAGAATAAGGTAGGATTAAGGGCATAGAGAGTTAAGAGGGTGGAGATCAGATTTGGGGAAAGTAAAGGTGAAAGAACAGAAGGCCTGGAGGAAAAGAGAAACTGAGGGTGAGGGGATCTCTGTGACAAGCTGAAGACTTAAGTCAGGGTAGGATCCTGGGAAGGTATGAGGGGAATTCAAGCAAAGATTCCTAGTAGCAGAGACCATAGAGACTGATGAGGACACCCTCTAATTAGACTTCCTTTCTAGCAGAGGGAGGGGAATATCAACCCACCCACAAAACTTTGACCCAAAATTTATCCTGCAATATACAGGGACAAATAGAGAAGACAGAGCAGAGATTGAGGAAATGACCTGCCAATGCCTGGTCCAACCAAAGACTCATTCCATCAGAGACTGCCAACCCCTGATACAATGAAGGATACTTTGCTAAGCTTGTAGACTGGAGCCTGTCAGAGTTGTCCTCTGAGAGGCTCTACTCAACAGTACGTCAAAACAGATGCTGAAACCCATAGCTAAACATTGGGCCATATGTAGGGTGTCTGTGGAAAAGTGGAAGGAAAGAGAAACGGACCGAGGTGACTAGAGTTCCACAAGAAGACCAACAGAGCCAACTAACCAGGGTCCAGAGCGGCTTGCTGAGACTGAAGCATCAACCAAGGACCTTGCATGAACTGGACCTAGGCTTCCTAAAAAAATGTAGCAGATGGGCAGCTTAGGCTTCATGTAGTTCCTCTAGTAAGGGAAGTGGGGGCTGCATTGGACACAGACTCACTTACTAGCTTTTGATCACTTCCCCCAGGGGGACTGCCTTGCCAGGCTGCAGGGAAAGAAGACATGTTCTGTCCTGATGTAACTTGACGAGCTAGGGTGGATGGGAAAGGGAACTCCGCTTGCTGGAAGAGAGAGTGGACTGGGAGACTACAGCAAGGATATAAAGTGAATTTTAGAAAAAGATACTATTGCTGTATCTCCCATGGAGGGTCCTACTATAGAGGTGCATGGTTCATTTCTTTTGAATCTTTGGAAAATGGGAGTGGAAGCAGAAATTTATGTGAGGTGGTCTGTAAAGTGAAGTCAGGATTCAAAAGTGAAAGAATAAAGACTGAAGAGAAGAGAGTAGAAAAAGCTAGCACAGAGCATATTGTGAGAATGGCTTTTTAGCTCACAGGTGATTGTCCATTAGTCTGTCTGGAAGACAGGGAGATGGAGAAGTTCTGTCCTCTCTTCCTTGCCTCTACTCTGTTTAGCTTTCAGGGAGGATACATATGTTTCTCCAATGATGAGAAGACTTTAGGGTTCGGTAACAACTATTGAGTGTCAGGTTCTAAACTCTGTCCACATTTGTTGATTAAGCAGTACATCACAGTGGACCTAACTCAGTATTTCATATCACACTGGAGAAGTCATGACATTCTAACTGGGCTAATTGGGTACATTTTGGATGAAGGATTGAGAGAAGTGGCTTATAGTTTATTTTTACTGGAGATTTTATTTTTCTGACACACAGGCTAGTAGCTTCACACTGAACATCACATCTTATTTGTACAACAGAGGTTTGACATAAATTTATCTACTTCTACATTTGGGGTTTTTCCAATTAATTTTTATCAGAGGCCAAGAAAGATGTGAAAGACCATGAAGTATGTTAAGATTGAACTTGCCTTATGAGCTTGTAATCTACAAGGTAGTAACTGCATCAATGTTAGGTAAGTTATTGATTCTCACGGTCATATCCCATGAAATTTACTTATGTCCTAGGAGGGATGTGGATATAGTCTGAGACGATATGTGAAAAAGGCAGAGCACAAAGCATGGACCAGAGCTAACCCTGCAATAATCATGATAGGATGCCCTGAAAAGTGAGAGGACAAATGCAAGACCTAGGGAAATCTGAGGGCTACAGCATTAAGATGGATAAAAGGAAAGTGAAAAGTATACTGTTAGGAGCTCCTCTTTGCCTGGGAGTTGCACTGAAAATAGTTGTCTAAGCCAGAGATATTGACATAATTTAAGCTTCACAAAGTCAGTCATCATAATTTATAGATATTTATGATCATATTAAAAAAAACTGGAATGCTTATTAAGATTAAAATCTCTGCACAATTTCTCTGGAAGGTGCTTATTTGCAGCTGGTAAATAAAATTCCTCATGGTGTATATTGATGTTATACAGTCAGATTCTATAATATTTAACAAATGTCCTTGGCTTTGAATCTGTATTTGCTATATTTTATTTCACTTCATGTCAGTTGCAATTTCTTCTTGCACATTTTACATATGCAAACTCCTTTGGACAAAATGGCTAAGAAAAGATGGCAGTTTTGAATACTAATCCTGGGTTTAGATTTGAATATTTAATAATGTTTTAAAAACTTTTTATTTTTTATTTTAATTTTTATTAATTACACTTTATTCACTTTGTATCCCCCCATAAACCACTCCCTCTTCCCCTCCCAATACCATCCTCCCTCCCCTTTCTCCACACATGCCCCTCTCCAAGTCTACTGATAGGGGAGGTCTTACTCTTCTAACTTCTGGTCCTTGTCTATCAGGTCTCATCAGGAATGGCTGCATTGTCTTCCTTTGTAGCCTGGTAAGGCTGCTCCCCCCTCAGGGGGAGGTGATCAAAGAGCAGGCTAATCAGTTCATGTCTGGGACAGTCCCTGTTCCCATTACTATGGAACCCACTTGGACACTGAATTGTCATGGGCTACATCTGTGCAGGGGTTCTATGTTATCTCCATGAATGGTCCTTGGTTGGAGTATCAGTCTCAGAAAACACCCCTGTGCCCAGAATTTTTGGTTCTGATGCTCTCCTTGTGGAGCTCCTGTCCTCTCCAGTACTTACTATTTCCCCCTTCTTTCATAAGCCTACCACAGAGGACCTCTGAAAGGCTCTGTACGTATGAAAGACCTGGATTGCGTTATCAGCATACAGAAAGATGAGGGACTTGGAGAAAGTGCTGATGTGGTACGCGTTGGTATATGTATGTCTGTGTCCACTATATATATGCATGTGATTTGTTCGATTAACTATATATTATCTCATTAATATACCAACCTATGCAATTGGGATTAGTCAATATATAAGAAAGGAAGTATGAGTATGTTAGAGAATATAATGTCATGAAAAATAAAACAATTCAATGAGACATTGATAGTATGTGGTAAAGAGGAATAAGTTTCAGCAATAACCTACCTGAGAAATAATTGTGACACACATCTGTAAATAATCAGGCACTGGATGGCTGCACTGGGAGGAAACGCTTTCTGAGCAGCAGCACATCAGGGTCTGCACAGTGACCAGCAGACAGAACTCTGGGTCCTAAAACACCAGTGATTGTGTTTCTCAGGTGAGAGGAGACCCGACAGTGTGGGATTCAATCAGCTTCAGGTCACCCAGCTAAACCATGGAAGAGTTCCCGGTTCCACCAGGCACTTGGTTGCCAGCCCAGAGCCACACGCCAGCGTGCTCTGATCACTGCTCTAGTCTGAACTGTGGGCCCTACAACACCAGAGAGTGGGATTTTTGGTCGAGAGATAACCCCACGGTGCAGGAAATAATTGGGACTGACCTTAGGTCACCCAGACAATCCCTGGAAAAGACCTGGGGTCGAGCGGGAGTCCAGCAGCCAGCCCGGAGCAGAGGCGCACAGTCACTAGCACAGAATCCTGCATGGATGCCTGACTTACTGCCTCAGACAGAATTTTGGGCCCCAGGGCACCAGAAACTGAGTTTCTCTGTCGGGTGGAAACCCACAGGGAGGGGAACAGGAGGTCTGACCACAGATCAATCAGCCAACACCCCCTCCTCCCCTGAAAAGTTCTGGGGAAAACTTCCCAGGTTTCTGCAGATGCTCAGGCACCCAATCACCAGCAACGCAGAGCCAGGCAGGCCAGTGCCTGCATGTTATACTTGCCATCCCAGACAGAACTGTTGTCCAAAAATACGACAGTCTGAGTGTCCCTGTCAGGAGTAAACAGGACAGTGCGGAAAACATCAGGTCCAACACTCAGGACATCTAGCACCAGAAGAGTTTCTGGATTCCCTCAGGCTCTAGGATCTGGCATTCTACTGCAGGCATGAGTGCCTTGCTTACCTGCCATTGATTATGGCTAGGGCACTGAGGCACACAGCTCCAACCTCAAACCTACAAAAGCCTGAGAGCAATTGGAGCAGCCCTCAGATACTGATCCAAGGTGATACCAGTTATCCCTAGATAAACTGACAAAACCATGGGACTCCTTGGTTCTTCAAGAGGCCTGTGCCCAGGAAATACAGCTTAAGAACAGCACCAGCAGCTCACTAAATTTAGAACAAGAAACACAACAACAGGGCAGTGGTCTCCAGGACTTCTCCTGATGAGAAGAGAGCCTTCCTGAACACCACAGTCACCTCACAAGTCCATATGCCTGAGGTGAAATGTGACAATTACTGAGAAGCACCACCATTCAGTTGACCATACTAAAAAAGCTGAGGAGATCTCCTTCAGAACCCTGACAAGGGGATTCTCTACACTCCAGGACCCCAGCAGGCACCAGAAATTAACAGACAACACCTGAGACAGCCAGATGGATAGAGGCCAGCATAAAAGCAAAACCAACAAAAGGTTAAGCAGTATAGCATTCCCAAAACCCAGTTATCCAGTGGCAAATAGCCCTAGACACCCTAACATTAGTGAAATTCAAGAAGATGACCTTATGCTAATATGTTTATATGCTTCTATGCAGTTTTGCTTATGAAGAGGTTAATGGAGGAAACAAATAAAATGCATAAAGAATTAGAGGATGATGAAGTCAAACAGATTATAGCCATCCATAAAGAAATACAGGAAGATGCCGCCAAACAGTTCATGGCTTTCAGAAAGGAAATGATTAAATCACTGAAAGAAATAAAAGAAACAGAGGAATGCTCAAACAAACAGCTGAAGGAATTGAAGGGAAAACAGGAAAATACAGTCAGACCAGTGAAGGAAATCAACAAAACAGTACAAGATCTGAAGATAGAATTGGAAAAATTAAAGGAAACATAAAGAAATGCAGTGGTGGGCTCTTTGACCTCTCCACCCCCTTTGGGAGCAGCAGCCTTGCTAGAACACAGAGGAGGACATTGCAGCCAGTCCTGATGAGACCTGATAAGCTAGGGTCAGAGGACCTCCCCTATCAGTGGACTTAGAAAGGGGCAGGGAGGAGATGAGGGAGGAATGGAAGGATTGGGAGGGAGTGAGGGAGGGGATTACAACTGGGATACAAAGTAAATAAACTGTAATTAATATAAAAAATAAAAATTGAGGGGGCGGAGCCAAGATGGCGACTAGCACACACAGTTTCCGAGCTGTGGAAGAGATAAAGTTCTGAGTTGATGAGTGGAAGAACTTCTGAAGCCAGGGAAACAACGGAGAGACTTTCTAAACAACAGGGAACACCGCAGGAGGTGAAAACCTTGGTCTCGGGTCACCCAGGGACTTGTTTGGGGAAGGTGAGAAACGATCCTTTGATCTCTCGGCACTCCCCTCCCCCAGACCTCCCTCCTCCTCGGCACAGCGGACTCGCCTTTCTCAGCGCAGACCTAACTGCCTGGGGCCTGCAGCCACTGAGGCGGAGCCCCAAGCCCTTTATCGGCAAAGGTCAGCAGTACTGTGTCTCGGAGCCCCAGATTCGCGCAGCGGCTGCACCATCCTCCCAGGGCCCGAGTCTGCTAGATGCCATACTAGCTCCGCAGGAGCGCCATCACTGACGGTACGGCCCGCCCAATCCCACAGTGACAGAGAATACGCTATATACTCACCAAAACCAGACAGAAACGCCATACAAGCTAGACACACCAGGCGCTGGGCCTCCGAAGCTTGGAGAGCACAGTGAAGAGACCCCAGGACTTCCCAGAAAGCATCTGGACTAGCAACCCAGTCTCCAGTTACAGCGTGACTTTCTAACCTGGCGGCAGAGCAGCACTGAGCTGGCAGGGCACATCAGCCCTCCAGTTTAAGACTAACCAGGGCTAAACCAGAGAACAGAAAGGCTGGTTACCCCGATTTCTACTGACGTGACCACCCTGAAATCTCCAGCTGCAGCAAGACCTCATAACCTGGCAGTGACAACAGCATGGAACTGGCGGAGCACATCAAAGAAGCAGGGCCAAACCAGGGAGCAGAGAGCCTAGATACCCCGATCTATGCCAAGTGACCTGCCTGTAAGTGAGTGCACCCTTGAGAATCTGCAGCTCCACTGATCCTGGGTCCTTCTAAAACAGAAGCCAGGCATCGAACCCCCTCCAACCCATATACCCACTTTGGGAAACAGAGGGGCACTTGGAACATTGAAGTTCCTGCTCTGTGGGTCTAATTGAGGAGTTAAGGCAGTTAATGCCAGAAATTGTGCTGCGATCATCACTAGCGCCTGCGACATATACATTGCAGAGCCCCTCCCACACACTCAAGGGTTCAACATTAGCCATCACTCTGTCCCTCGAGACACACACCCACGCCCACTTACACACACACACACATATACACACGCACGCACGCTTGAATTTGCCTCTGTTTGGGCCTGCGTACTTTCCTCCCAGAGGTACAGCTAGTCCTCAGCACACGCTAAGGACACGGGACCTCTCTCAACTTCCTGAAGAATTCTCCAGACTCGAGAGAGAGACAATACCAGTCTGATCGGCAGAATCCAAAAACAAACAGGCAAGGTCTCAGATAAGCCAATGGCCAGGGGTAGGTGAAAGAACACTTCCAACATAAATCAGGACATCATGACTTCACCAGCAAACCCCAAAATCGATGGATACTCCAATTCATCAGAAGCACAGGAAAATGACCTTAAAGCCATGCTTGCTCAATTATTTGAGGCTCATAAGGAGGAAATGAACAAATCTTTCAAAGAGTTGGCCAGTCAATTGGAGGTAAAGAAAGAAGAAAAAGACAAAACCCTTAAAGAAACACAGGCAAACATAGCCAAACAAATAGAGGCACAAGTAGAGAAAAAATTAGTGGCATACAAAAAGGAAATGAACAAAGAAATAGAGTCCATCGTAGAGAGACAGGAATCCAAATTCAAACACATGAAAGAAATGGTGCAAGGCATGAAAACAGAATTAGAATCAATAAAGAAAACACAAAATGAGAAAACTCTTGAGCTGGAGAACTTGGAGAAAAGATCAGGAACCACAAAAGTAAGCATCACCAACAGAATACAAGAGATGGAAGAGAGAATCTCTGGAGCTGAAGACACACTTGCAGAAATTGATACTTCTCTCAAAGAAAAAGTAAATTCAGAAAAACTCCAATCACAAAGTATCCAAGAAATCAAGGATGCTATGAAAAGACAAAATCTAAGAATAATAGGAATTGATGAAAAAGAAGACTCCAGGCTCCAAGGTCCAGAAAATATTTTCAAGAAAATCATAGAAGAAAATTTTCCCAACTTAAAGAAAGAGATGTCCATAAATATACAAGAGGCCTACAGAACACCAAATAGACTAGACCAGAAAAGAAACACATCACGTCACATCATAGTCAAAACACTAAATCTACAGAACAAAGAAAAGATATTAAAAGCAGCAAGGGTAAAAGGCCAAGTAACATATGAAGGTAGACCTATCAGAATCACACCAGACTTCTCATCAGAAACTATGAAAGCCAGAAGGGCCTGGGCAAGCATCATGGAGACTCTAAGAGATCACAAATGTCAACCCAGACTACTATACCCTGCAAAGCTTTCAATCAACATAGATGGAGAAAACAAAATATTCCATGACAAAACTAAATTTACGCAATATCTATAGAGCAAACCAACCCTACAGAAGATACTAGAAGGAAAACTCCAATCCAATGAAAACGAATTCACCCAAGAAAACAGGGCATACAGATAATATCCCAACAAAAATGAAAAGAAAACAAGCAATGAAACAAGGTAAGATCATCGACTCCATTACAAAAGGAACTAACATGCATTGGTCAATATTATCTATCAATATTAATGGACTCAACACATCAATAAAAAGACACAGGCTAAAAGAATGGTTGCAGAAACAGGACCCAACATTCTGTTGCATCCAAGAAACACACCTATGAGGGCGGGGCAAGATGGCGGCGCCGGGAGGACTCTCATTCTGAGGAGCAGCACAGCAGGATTGGCACAGTGACCAGCAATCAGAACTCGCGGCCATAAAACACAAGTGGTTGTGTTTCTCAGGTGAGAGGATACCCCACGGTGGGGGATTCAATCAGCTTTAACTCACCCGGCTAAACCGCGGAAGAGATCCCCAATCCGCCAGGCACTTGGTCGCCAGCC
Organism: Psammomys obesus; assembly: GCF_907164565.1. NCBI lineage: Eukaryota > Metazoa > Chordata > Mammalia > Rodentia > Muridae > Psammomys > Psammomys obesus. Next base: position 11,750,035 of record NW_026596100.1, on the reverse strand, counting down.
CAGAGCTACCCGCCAGAGCGATCTGGTCACGGTCCCAGACTGAACTGTGGGCCCACAACACCATAGACTGGATTTCCCAGTCGAGAGATAACCCCACGGAGCAGGAAACAATTGGGACCGACCCCAGGTTACCCAGACATCCCCTGGAAAAGACTCGGGTTCCGCGGGTGCCCCAGGAGCCAGCCCGGACCCAGAGCCGGGACACAGGCGCCTGCACAGAGCCCTGCCTGTGATTCGCCGCCTCAGATAGAACTGTGGGCACCAGGGCAACAGGGCACCAGACTGCGTGTCTCTGGCAGGAGGAAACCCCCAGCGGAGGGGGTCAGCAGCTCTAACGCTTAGGACACCCAGCACCAAAACACTTCCTGGACTCACGCAGACTCTAGTGCAGGCAGAAGCGCTGTGCTCTGCCGCCATTGTTGCGTTCCCCTGGGGCACTGGGACACACAGCTGCATCCTCGGACCTGCAGGAGCTGAAGAGTCATTACAGCAGCCCTCAGATACTGTGCCAGGGATCGGCCAGTTGTCCCTGGCTGGACTGCCAAAACTGTAGGAATCCCTGATCCTTCAGGGGGGCTGCACCCACAGCTCTGGACCAGAGCGGTGCCTACAGCCGCCATCCCAGACAGAGACACACAGCTTCTGGTCCAGAGTGAGGCACCCAGCCTCCAGACCAGAGCAGTGCCCCCAGGCGCCAACTCAACCTAGGTGCACATTCTCCAGGTCCAGAGCAGAGCAATCAGCCTTTGGCCCAGAGACTTGCTGAGTGAACATCCCACTTTCCCGGATAGAACTGTGCGCCCCAGGATAACAGACTGAGTTTCCCTGTTGGGAGAAAACCCCACAGCTAGGGAATCAGCAGTCTCTTCAAGAGGACTGTACATGGAAATTTAGTGAGCAGCAGCACAGTAAATTTATAACAAGAAACCCAGCAGTGGGGCAGCTGTCTTGAGAAATTCTATGGGTAAGAGGAGATCCTCCCCTGCCTAACATAGACCACAGCTACTACTCAGGGCTATAAACCTGAGGTGAGCAGTGGCAACTCCTGAGAAACACTGGCCATACAGTGACCATAACCAAAAAGCAGAGAAGGACTCCTTCAGGAAAAATCATCTTCCGGCCAAGGGGATACTCCCTACCTCAGGACTCCAGGAAGCACAGAAACTAACAGCCAAAACCTAAATCAGCCCAATGGGTAGAGGTCAGCGTAAAGGCTCAACCAACAAAAGACAGAGAAATATGGTATCTCCAGAACCCAGCCGTCCAGAGGCGAACAGCCCTGAACAATGCAGCATAATAGAAAATCAAGAAGATGACCATACATCTATGTTGATGAAGAGAATAATAGAGGAAACAGATAAAATACATAAAGAATTAGAGGAAGATAAAACCAAACAGATCATGGCTATCCGTAAAGAAATGGAGGAAGATAAAGACAAGCAAATTAGGGCCATCCGTGAAGAAATACGGGAAGATGCAGCCAAACAGCTTGTGGCCTTCAGAGAAGAAATAATTAAATCACTGAAAGAAATCAAAGAGACAGAGTTGAAGGAACTAAAAGAAAAAGAGGAAAATACAAGCAGACAGGTGAAGGAAGTAAACAAAACAACTCAAGACCTGAAGATAGAACTAGAAAAATTAAAGAAAACACAAATGGAGGAAATAATGGAGAGGAAAAATTTAGGGAAGAAAACAGGAACTACAGAGGTAAGCATAACCAACAGACTACAAGAAATGGAAGAAAGAATCTCAGGTGTAGAAGATACAATGGAAGAAATCGATGTATCTGTCAAAGAAAATGTTAAATCCAAAAAATTCCTGACACAGACCGTCCAAGAAATCCAAGACAATATGAAAAGACAAAACCTAAGTATAATAGGAATAGAGGAAAAAGAAGACTCCCTTCTCCAAGGCCCAGAAAATATTTTCAACAAAATCATTGAAGAAAATTTCCCCAAGTTAAAGGAGAAGCCAATAAGGATACATGAGGCCTACAGAACACCCAACAAATTTGACCAGAAAAGAAAATCCTCCTGCCACATAATAATCAAAACAGTAAGTATACAGAACAAAGAAAAAATACTAAAAGCTGCAAGGGAAAAAGGCCAAGTAACATATAACAGCAAACCCATTAGAATCACACCTGACTTTTCAACAGAAACTATGAAAGCCAGAATGGCCTGGACAGATATCATGCAGACCCTAAGAGAACACAGATGTCAACCCAGGCTACTATACCCTGCAAAACTCTCAGTCTTCATAGACGGAGAAAACAAGATATTCAATGACAAAAACAAATTTCAACAATACCTACACACAAATTACAGAAGACACTGGAAGGGAAAATACAACCCAAGAAAATTAGCTTCTGTCAAGAAAACACAGGAAATAATTAACCTTACTACAGCAAAACAAAGAGCAACCAAGCACACAAACTTATGAACACAGCCAACATCAAAATCAAAGGATCTAACAGCCACTGGTCATTAATCTCTCTCAACGTCAATGGACTCAACTCTCCAGTAAAAAGACACGGATTAACAGAATGGATACGTAAACAAAACCCGGCAATCTGTTGCATACAAGAAACACACCTAAGGCACAAAGATAGACATTACCTGAGGGTAAAAGGTTGGAAGATGACTTTCCAAGCAAATGGACCCAAGAAACAAGCAGGAGTAGCCATTCTAATATCTGATAAAATAGACTTTCAACCAAAATTAATAAAAAGAGATGAGGAAGGACACTTCATACTCATCAAGGGAAAATTCCACCAGGAAGACATCACAATCCTGAACATCTATGCCCCAAATACAAGAGCACCCACATTTGTAAAAGAAACATTGATAAAATTTAAACCACATATAGATCCCCACACATTAATACTGGGAGACTTCAACACCGCACTCTCAACAAAGGACAAGTCAACAAAACAGAAATTAAACAAAGAAACAATATCTCTGACAGAGGTCATGAATCAAATGGACCTCACAGACATCTACAGAACTTTACACCCAAACACAAAAGAATTTACCTTCTTCTCAGCACCTCATGGAACCTTCTCCAAAATAGACCATATAGTTGGTCACAAAGCAAGCCTCAACAGATACAAGAAGACTGAAATAATCCCTTGTATCCTGTCTGATCACCATGGAATAAAGCTGGACTTCAACAACAACAAAAATAGCAAAAAGCCTACACACTCATGGAAACTGAACAACTTGTTACTAAATGACAGCTGGGTCAGGGAAGAAATAAAGAAAGAAATTAAAGCCTTTCTAGAACTCAATGAAAATGAAGACACAACATACCCTAACTTGTGGGACACAATGAAAGCAGTGCTAAGAGGAAAGTTCATAGCACTAAGTGCCTTCAAGAAGAAATTTGAGACAGCTCATTCAAGCAACTTAATGGCCCACTTAAAAACCCTAGAAAAAGAAGAAGCAGACACACCAAAAAGGAGTAGACGGCTGGAAATAATCAAACTCAGGGCTGAAATCAATCAATTAGAAACAAATAAAACAATTCAAAGAATCAATGAAACCAAGAGCTGGTTCTTTGAGAAAATCAACAAGATCGACAAACCCTTAGCCAAGCTAACTAAAAGGCAGAGAGACACCACCCAAATCAACAAAATCAGAAATAAAAGGGGGGACATAACTATAGACACTGAGGAAATCCAAACAATCATTAGGACTTACTTCAAAAGTCTATATGCCACAAAATTTGAAAATCTAAATGAAATGGACAATTTTCTTGATCGATTTGACTCACCAAAGCTGAATCAGAACCAGGTAAATCAACTAAATAGTCCTATATCCCCCAAAGAAATAGAAGCAGTCATCAAAAGTCTCCCATCCAAAAAAAGCCCAGGACCAGATGGCTTCAGCGCAGAATTCTACCAGACCTTCAAAGAAGAGCTAACTCCAATTCTCTTCAAACTATTCCACAAAATAGAAACAGAAGGAACATTACCAAACTCATTCTATGAAGCCACAATCACCTTGGTACCTAAACCTCACAAAGACTCAACAAAGAAAGAGAATTTCAGGCCAATCTCCCTTATGAACATTGATGCAAAAATACTTAACAAAATACTTGCAAACCGGATCCAAGAACACATCAAAGATATTATCCACTATGACCAAGTAGGCTTCATCCCAGGTATGCAGGGGTGGTTCAATATACGGAAATCCATCAATGTGATCCACCATATTAACAAACTGAAAGAAAAAAAACCACATGATAATCTCCCTAGATGCTGAAAAAGCATTTGACAAAATCCAACATCCATTCATGTTTAAAGTACTGGAGAGATCAGGGATACAAGGCATATATCTAAACATAGTAAAGGCGATATACAGCAAGCCTATAGCCAACATCAAACTGAACGGAGAGAAACTTAAAGCAATCCCACTGAAATCAGGGACAAGACAAGGCTGCCCACTGTCTCCATATCTCTTCAACATAGTGCTGGAAGTCCTTGCTAGAGCAATAAGACAGTCGAAGGAGATCAAGGGGATACAGATGGGAAAGGAAGAAGTCAAATTATCACTATTTGCAGATGATATGATAGTATATATGAGTGACCCCAAAAACTCTACCAGGGAACTCCTATAGCTGATAAACACCTTCAGCAAAGTGGCCGGATATAAAATTAACTCAAAAAAATCAGTAGCACTCCTGTATACAAAAGACAAAAGGGCTGAGAAAGAAATTAGAGAAACAACACCATTCACAATAGCCACAAATGACATAAAGTACCTTGGCGTAACCCTAACCAAGCAAGTCAAAGACTTGTATGAAAAAAATTTCAAGTCTCTGAAGAAAGAATTAGAGGAAGATATGAGAAGATGGAAAAATCTCCCATGCTCATGGCTTGGCAGGATTAACATAGTAAAAATGGCCATCTTACCAAAAGCAATCTACAGATTTAATGCAATTCCCATCAAATTGCCAACACAATTCTTTACAGACCTGGAAAAAAAAATTCTCAACTTCGTATGGAATAACAAGAAACCGAGAATGGCTAAAACAATCCTCTACAATAAAAGATCTTCTGGAGGTATCTCCATCCTTGATCTCAAGCTGTACTATAGAGCAACAGTTACAAAAACTGCATGGTACTGGCATAGAAACAGAATGGTGGATCAATGGAATCGAGCAGAAAACCCAGAAATAAACCCACACACTTACAGACACCTGATTGTTGACAAAGATGCCAAAACCATACAATGGAAAAAAGATAGTATCTTTAACAAATGGTGCTGGTCCAACTGGATGTCTACATGTAGAAAAATGAAAATAGATCCATACTTATCACCCTGCACAAAACTTTGATCCAAGTGGATCAAAGACCTCAACATAAAAGCAGACACATTAAATCGGCTAGAAAAAAAAGTGGGGAATACCCTAAAACTCATTGTTACAGGAGAAAACTTCCTGAACCGAACACCAACAGCACAGGCTCTAAGAGCAACAATCAATAAATGGGACCTCATGAAACTGAAAAGCTTCTTTAAAGCAAAGGACACCGTCATCAAAACAAAGCAACTGCCTACAGATTGGGAAAGAATCACCAACCCTCTATCTGACAGAGGACTCATATCCAATATATATAAAGAACTAAACAAGCTGAAAAGCAACAAACCAAGTAATCCACTTAAAAAATGGGGAACAGAGCTAAAGAGAGAATTCTCTGCAGAGGAATATCGAATGGCAGAGAAGCACTTAAAGAAATGCTCAACCTTATTAGCCATTAGGGAAATGCAAATCAAAACAACCCTGAGATTTCACCTTACACCCATCAGAATGGCCAAGATGAAAATCTCAAGGGACAACACATGCTGGAGAGGTTGTGGAGAAAGGGGAACCCTTCTCCACTGCTGGTGGGAATGTAAACTGGTACAACCACTCTGGAAATCAATCTGACGCTTTCTTAGACAACTAGGAATAGCGCTTCCTCAAGATCCAGCCATACCACTCCTAGGCATATACCCAAAAGAGTCGCAAGTACACAAAAAGGACATTTGTTCAACCATGTTTGTAGCAGCTTTATTTGTAATAGCCAGAAGCTGGAAACAACCCAGATGCCCCTCAACTGAAGAATGGATGCAGAAACTGTGGTACATCTATACAATGGAGTATTAGTCAGCAATGAAAAATAAGGAAATCATGAATTTTGCAGGTAAATGGTGGGACCTGGAAAGGATCATCCTGAGTGAGTTGATCCAGAAGCAAAAAGACACTCACGGTATATACTCACTCATATAAACATACAATATAGAATAAACCCACTAAAAGCTGTACATCTAAACAAACTAAGTAAAAGAGAGGACCCTAACTAAAATGTTCAGTCCCCATCGTGAAAAGCAAAGAGGATGGACATCAGAAGAAAATGAAAATAGGAAACAACCTCGGAACCCGCTACAGAGGGCCTCTGAAAGCCAGAAGAAAACAGGAAACAACCTTGAAACCTGCCACAGAGGGCCTCTGAAAGCTTCTGCAGTATAGACTGTCAAAGCAGATGCTGAGCCTGATAGCCAACTAATGGACAGAGTGAATGCAATTTTATGTAAGAAGTAGGAAATAGTAAGAGCTGGAGGGAACAGGAACTCCATAAGCAGAGCAACAGAACAAGATAATTTGAACACAGGGAACTTCCCAGAGACTCATACTCCAACAAAGGACTATCCGTGGAGATGACCTGGAACCCCTGCACAGGTGTAGCCCATGGCAGTTCAGTGTCCAAGTGGGTTACATAGTAATGGGAAGAGGGACTGCCTCTGATATAATCTGATTGGCTTGCTCGTTGATCACTTCCCCCTGAGGGGGGAGCAGCCTTACCAGGCCACAGTAGAGGACAATGCAGCCACTTTTGATGAGAACTGATAGACTAAGATCAGAAAGAAGAGGAGAACCTCCCCTATCAGTGGACTTGGGGAGTGGCATGCATGCAGAAAGGGGAGGGAGGGTTCGATCGGCAGGGGAGGAGGGAAGGGCTTATGGGGGGAGACAAAATGAATAAAATGTAATTAATAAAAAAAATAATAAAAGATTTTAAAAAAAGAAGAAAAAAAAAAGAAACACACCTATGCAACAAAGATAAACACTACCTCAGAGTAAAGGGCTGGAAAAATGTTTTTCAAGCAAATGGTTCCAGAAAACAAGCTGGAGTAGCCATCCTAATATCTAATAAAATAGACTTTCATCCGAAGTTAATCAAAAAAGATAAGGACAGCCACTATATTCTCATCAAAGGAAAAATCCAGTAAGAGGACATCACAATTTGGAATATCTATGCCCCAAATACAAGAGCACCTACATTCGTAAATGAAACAATATTAAAGCTTAAATCATACATTGATCCTAATACCTTAATAGTGGGAGACTTCAACACCCCACTCTCATCAAGGGACAGATCAACCAGATAGACACCAAATAGGGAAATAAAAGCACTCACAGAATCCCTAAATCAAATGGACCTATTAGATGTCTACAGATCTTTTCACCCAAACTCAAAAGAGTACACCTTCTTTTCAGCACCACATGGAACCTTCTCCAAAATAGACCATATAGTTGGTCACAAAGCAAGCCTCAACAGATACAAAAGGATTGAAATAATCCCTTGTATACTATCTGACCACCATGGACTAAAGCTGGACCTCAACAACAACAGAAACAACAAAAAGCCGACACGCACATGGAAACTGAACAACTTACTACTCAATGACAGCTGGGTCAAGGAAGAAATAAAGAAAGAAATTAAAGACTTTCTAGAATTCAATGAAAATGAAGGCACAACATACCCAAATTTATGGGACACATTGAAAGCAGTGCTCAGAGGAAAATTTATAGCACTAAGTGCCTACAAGAAGAAATCCGTAACATCACATACAAACAACTTAATGGCCCAACTGAAAAACCTAGAAAAAAAAGAAGCAGATACACCCAAGAGGAGCAGACGGCTGGAAATAATCAAACTAAGGGCAGAAATCAATCAATTAGAAACAAATAAAATTATCCAAAGAATCAATGAAACAAAAAGCTGGTTCTTTGAGAAAATCAACAAGATAGACAAACCCTTAGCCAAACTAACTAAAAAGCAGAGAGAAACCATACAAATCAGCAAAATCAGAAAGGAAAATGGGGACATAACTACAGACACTGAGGAAATCCAAACGATTATTAGGTAATACTACAAAAGCCTATATGGCACAAAATTTGAAAATCTAAATGAAATGGATAACTTTCTTGACAGATTCCATCTACCAAAATTAAGTCAAGATCAGGTAGAAAGACTGAATAGTCCTATATCTCCCAAGGAAATTGAAGCAGTCATTAACAGTCTCCCCTCCAAAAAAAGCCCTGGACCAGATGGCTTCAGCGCAGAATTCTACAAGACCTTCAAAGAAGTACTAACACCAATTCTCCTCAAACTATTCCACAAAATAGAAATAGAAGGAACACTACCAAACTCATTCTATGAAGCCATAGTCACTTTGATACCTAAACCACACAAAGATCCAACAAAAAAAGAGAACTTCAGAACTATCTCTCTTATGAACATTGATGCAAAAATACTCAATAAAATACTTGCAAACCGAATCCAAGAACACATCAAAGATATCATCCACCATGACCAAGTAGGCTTCATCCCAGGA
>NW_026596100.1:11714120-11736372 GCF_907164565.1 Psammomys obesus | reverse complement strand
CTGAAATCAGGGACAAGACAAGGCTGCCCACTCTCTCCATATCTCTTTAACATTGTACTTGAAGTCCTAGCCAGAGCAATAAGACAACTAAAGGAGATCAAGGGGATACAGATCGGAAAGGAAGAGGTCAAAGTGTCACTATTTGCAGATGATATGATAGTATACATGAGCGACCCCAAAGATTCAACCAGAGAACTTCTTCAGCTGATAAACACCTTCAGCAAAGTGGCAGGATACAAAATCAACTCAAAAAAATCAGAAGCCCTCTTGTATACCAAAGACAAAAAGGCTGAGAAATAAATTAGGGAAACAACACCCTTCACAATAGCCACTAATAACATAAAGTACCTTGGTGTGACTCTAACCAAGCAAGTGAAAGACCTGTTTGAGAAAAACTTCAAGCCTTTGAAGAAAGAAATTGAAGAAGATCTCAGAAGATGGAAAGATCTCCCGTGCTTATGGATTGGTAGGATTAACATTGTGAAAATGGCCATCCTGCCAAAAGCAATCTACAGATTCAATGCAATTCCCATCAAAATACCAACTCAATTCTTTACAGACCTTGAAAAAAAGATTCTCAGCTTCATATGGAGAAACAAAACACCCAGAATCTCCAAAACAATCCTGTATAACAACAGATCATCTGGAGGTATCTCCATTCCCGATCTCAAGCTGTACTACAGGGCAACAGTAATAAAAACTGCATGGTATTGGAATAGAAACAGAAAGGAGGATCAATGGAATCGCATAGAAGACCCGGAAATAAACCCACACACCTATGAATACTCAATATTTGACAAAGAAGCCAAATCCATTCAATGGAAAAAAGACAGCATCTTCAACAAATGGTGCTGGACCAACTGGATGTCTACATGCAGAAAAATGAAAATAGATCCATATTTATCACCCTGCAAAAAACTAAAGTCCAAGTGGATCAAGGACCTCAACATAAAACCAGATACTCTAAATCAGTTGGAAAAAAAAGTGGGAAACAGCCTAGAACTCATTGGCACAGGAGACAACTTCCTGAACAGAATACCAACAGCACAAGCTCTAAGAGCAACAATCAATAAATGGGACCTCATGAAACTGAAAAGCTTCTGTAAAGCAAAAGACACTGTCATCAAAACAAATAGACAGCCTACAGATTGGGAAAGAATCTTCACCAACCCTTTATCTGACAGAGGGCTAATATCCAGTATATATAAAGAACTAAAGAAGCAGAAAAGCAACAAACCAAGTAATCCAATTAAAAAATGGGGAACAGAGCTAAACAGAGAATTCTCGAAAGAGGAACATCGAATGGCAGAGAAACACTTAAAGAAATGCTCAATGTCATTAGCCATTAGGGAAATGCAAATCAAAACGACCCTGAGATTTCACCTTACACCCATCAGAATGGCCAAGATGAAAAACTCAAGTGATAGCACATGCTGGAGAGGTTGTGGAGAAAAGGGAACCCTCCTCCATTGCTGGTGGGAATGTAAACTGGTTCAACCACTTTGGAAGTCAATCTGGCGCTTTCTCAGACAACTAGGAGTAGTGCTACCTCAAGACCCAGCTATACCACTCCTAGGTATATACCCAAAATTTGCTCAAGTACACAACAAGGACATTTGTTCAACCATGTTTGTAGCAGCTTTATTTGTAATAGCCAGAACTTGGAAACAACCCAGATGTCCATCAACGGAGGAATGGATACAAAAATTGTGGTATTTTTACACAATGGAATACTACTCAGCAATCAAAAAGGAGGAAATCATGAAATTTGCAGGCAAGTGGTGGGATCTAGAAAAGATCATTCTGAGTGAAGTATCCCAGAAGGAGAAAGACAAACTTGGCATATACTTGCTTATATAGACCTACAAGATATGATAAACATAATGAAATCTACACACCTAAAGAAGATAATCAAGAAATTGGACACAGGCGAAGGTGATTAATCCTCATTTAGAAAGACAAATGGGATGTGCATTGAACTTATGACAGGAGTCTACCACAAAAGGCATCTGAAAGACTCTACCTAGCAGTGTTTCAAAGCAGACACTAAGACTCATAACCAAACCCTCGGCAGAGTGCAGGGAATCATATGAAAGAAGGGAAGTTCGTATGATATGGAAAGGATAGGAGCTCTACAAGGACCAAATATATCTGGGCACAGGGTCTTTTCTGAGTCTAACACTCAACCAAGGACCATCTATGGATATAACCTAGAACTTCTGCTCGGATGTGGCCCGTGGTAGTTCAGTAACCAAGTAGTTTTCCAAAGTAAGGGGAACACGGACTATTTCTAACAGGATCTCAAGGGCAGGCTGTTTGACCCCCCCCCCCCCGGGGAGGAGCAGTCTGTTATGCCACAGAGGAGGACTTTGCAGCCAGCCCTGAAGATACCTGATAAAACAGGGTCAGATGAAAGGGGAGGAGGTCCTCCCCTATCAGTGGACTTGGAAAGGGTCAGGGAGGAGACCAGGGAGGGAGTGTGGGGTTGGGGAGGGAATGAGGGAGCGGGATACAGCTGGGACACAGAGTTAACAAAATGTAACTAAAAAGAAAAATAAAATAAAATAAATTTAATAAAAAATGACAGAAAATAAACACAAATGGAGGAAATCATAGAGAGGGAGAACTTAGGAAAGAAAACAGGAACTACAGAGGTAAGCAGGAGATACAATAGAAGAAATTGATGTATTCGTCAAAGAAAATAATAAATTTAAAATATTCCTGACACAAATCATCCAAGAAATCCAAGACAACATGAAAAGACAAAAGCTAAGGATAGTAGGAATAGAGGAAAAAGAGATTCCTGGCTCCAAGGCCCAGAAAATATTTTCAACAAAATCACAGAAGAAAATTTCCCAAACTTAAAGGAGAGGCTTATAAAAATACAAGAGGCCTACAGAACACCTAATAAATTAGACCAGAAAAGAAAGCTGTTTTACCCTGTGTGGAATTTGCTGTATGAAAGTATGAAATCTCTAACAATTTTAGTGTGTCAATCTGCGGAGAGGTTTTATACTGGAACATCATAAGTAATTATCCATGATGGGATCTTTTGTCAAGTACTCTCTGCATTAGGGCTTGAGTGATTTTTGCGAATGTGGAGGCAAAAGATATGTTATCTTCCAGGCGAGATTTTACAGTATAGTGAGAGATATAAATAGGAAAGGAGCCAGGCCATTGTACTATAGGAGTCAAAATTTATGACAGAGCGATGGATGCATGATTCTTTTACACACAAGGAAAAGCCAATTACTGGCCAATTACTTCCCTTCACAAGAACTAGTGTAATGTGTGTGTAATTCAGCATGGTCTAGTTCAGGGGATACATGACTTCCCTGTGGGGTGTCATCAAAGACAGGCTGTAAAGTTCAGAAAGATAAGGGGAAAATAAATTATGCCACGTGTGGCAGATCTAAGGGGTTATTGGGAGACCCTCACTGGGCCCCCATTAGAGCAGCTAAGTTTCCTCTCTCATGGGCAGGTGATGGATGGTCTGTAGATCTTGTTTGTACTTACACCAATTTCCCTGCTGTGGAGGAGGAGCAGTGCTGATGGTCTCATTGCTGATTTCATTTTTTTTTTTCTTCTTATATTCCCTCCATTGTCCCACCAGGTTTAGTGGCCTGGTCCTACATTTCAGGACCTCTGCAATCTTGATTTTCTCTTTTAGAAAGGATGAAAAGGGCTTAGTTCTTGTGCAAAAACTTGTTTGGTTTATTTTTATATTCTTTCTGGATAAGTTTTATGGCAAAAATAATCTACTGCCAACTTTTTTTAGTGCCTCCCTTTCAGACTCAAGGGACTTTTCTTCAGTCAGCAAAAATATGCATCTTAGAAATCAGAAGCTACACATAAAAAATTCTTGTTTAGATAATGGCTTCAGAAACCTATTGGTGTAAGCTTCTGATAGGAACCAAAGTTAGAAGAAAAGAGAAACAGCACTACAAAATTCATTTATTGCTATTTTATGAAAGCAATTTGTGAGCATGATTTATAATACAAAATAATTCTGTCTTACGATGAAAACTAAAGAAGTCTTTTGTTCTTTCTATTTCCAAACTGTGTAGAAGGGACCCAACCTTTCAGCTATTTCTGTTGGTGTTTATTGCTATGTTTCAAAATATTATGCTATCTTTTTAGCTTCCACACTGTAGATTAATGGTCTCCAAATACATCTACTTTCTTGTGCTTAAAATTTGTGAATGTTTTTTTGTTGCATGGTAAGTTAATAGATAAACTGATAGCTTTCTGTTAGCTGACTAATAACCTAGGCTCACTTACATTATCTATCCATTGGTTCCTGAACATTTATGAACTTCCTTTAAACACAGAAAGTATAAGAATAAAAATAGTAGCAGAGAGACTAACAGGTCCCTCTAGTTAAGGACTGGTGGCAGCCCCAGACGCTGGAAAAAGCTAGAGAAAAGCTGAATATCTTAAAGTTTGTCATGTGAGACAAGTTTGTTTTTCTGATCCCCAGAGCTATAAGATACTCAGTTTACATTTATAGCACCCTCATGATTTACAAGTAATTGGCTGGATAGCAATCTATGCTGGCAAATACATTTTACATAATTTTGAATCCATTGGCAAAGCAACTTCTAATTCATGGCATCCAAATACTGGGAGGGAGTTATTTCTTTGGTCCTGTGAACCTGTCTTTTACTGTAAATAAATTTCATTTTATGTTTTATTTGATAATATGTTGTCTGCCTTTATATAATCTGTGTATCTGGAAATAAATTTGTTCAGATTTTAAAATCTACAAGTGGCCCAGTTTACTCTTTTCTGCTGCCTTTAGTTTTTTTAATTAAATTTTTATTTTTATATTACTTACTACAGTCCCCTCCCTCTTCCCCTCCCAATCTCACCCTCCCCCCCCTATCTCCTCCTATGCCCCTCTCCAAGGCCACGGATATGGGAGGGAGGTCCTCCTGCCCTCCATCTGACCCTAACTTATGCAGTATCATCAGAACTGGCTGCATTGTCCTCTTTTGTGGCCTGGTAAAGCTGCTCCCACATTGAGGGAGGCAGCCAAAGAGCTAGCCACTGAGTTCATGTCAGAGACTGTCCTTGTTCACCTTACTAAGACACCTACTTGGTTACTGAGCTGCCATGGGCTACATCTGAGCAGCGGTTCTAGGTTATAACTATGAAAGGGTCTTGGTTGGAGTATCAGTCTCAGGAAAGACCCCTGTGCCCAAATATTTTGGTTCTGTTGCGATCCTTCTGGAGCTCCTGTCCTCTCCAGGTCTTACTATTTCCCCCTTCTTTCATAAAATTTCCTGCAATCTACCCAAAGTTTAAGAGTCTCAGTATCTGCTTTGATACAATGCTAGGCAGAGTCTTTCAGAGGTCCTCTGTGGTAGGCTCTTGTCCTTTATCTTGTTTTCTCTTTTTTCCAATATTCATCAAATTTGTCTTTCTGAGTTGGAATGATCATCTTACCCAGGGTCCTCCTTCTAGCTTCTTTAAGTGTACAGATTTTTGTAGGTTTATTCTATATTATATGTTTAGTATCCACTTATAAGTGAATATATACCATGTATTTCTGCTGCTGGGATACTTCACTCAGGATGATCTTTTCTAGTTCCCACCATTTGCTTGCAAATTTCATGATTTCTTTGTTTTTAATTGCTGAGTAGTATTCCATTATGTAAATATACCACAATTTCTGTATCCATTCCTCCATTGAGGGACATCTGGGTTGTTTCCAGTTTCTGGCTATTATGAATAAAGCTGCTACAAACATGGTTGAGCAGATGTCCTTGTTGTGTACTTGAACATCTTTTGTATATATGCCTAGGAGTGGTATAGCTGGATCTTGAGGAAGCACTATTCCTAGTTGTCTGAGAAAGCATCAGATTGATTTCCAAAGTGGTTGTACAAGTTTACATTCCCACCAGCAATGTAGGAGGGTTCCCCATTCTCCACATCCTCTTCAGCATGCATTGTCACTTGAGTTCTTGATCTTAGCCATTCTGATGGGTGCAAGGTGAAATCTCAGAGTTGTTTTGATTTGCATCTCCCTAATGACTAAGGAATAGTGATACTTTAATTTCTTCCTTTCCGATTTGTATCCCCTTTATCTCCTTTTGTTTTATTATTGCTCTAGCTAGGACTTCAAGTACAACGTTGTAGAGATATGGAGAGAGTGGGAAGCCTTGCCTTGTCCCTGATTTCAATGGGATTGATTTGAGTTTCTCTCTGTTTAGTTTGATGTTGGCAATAGGCTTGCTGTACATTGTTTTTACTTATTTAAACAAGTGCCTTGTTTCCATTATCTCTCCAAGACTTTAAACATGAATGGGTGTTAGACTTTGTCAAATGCTTTTTCGACATCTAAGGAGATGATCGTGTTTTTATCCTTCATTTTGTTTATATGGTGGATCACATTGATATATTTCCATATATTGAGCCACGTTTGCATGTCTACGATGAAGCCTTCTTGATCATGGTGGATGATATATTTGATGTGTTCTTGGATTCAGTTTGCCAGTGTTTTATTGAGTATTTTTGCATAAATTTTCATAAGAGAGATTGGTCTGAAGTTCTTTTTGGTTGGGTCTTTGTGTGGTTTAGGTATCAAAGTGACTGTGGCTTCATAGGATGAGTTTGGTGATGTTCATTCTGTTTCTATTTTGTGGAATACTTTGAAGGGAATTGGAGTGAGCACTGCTTTGAAGGTCTGGTAGAATTCTGCACTGAAACCATCTGGCCCTGGGCTTTTTTTGGAATGGATAATTTTGATGATTCCTTTCATTTCCTTGGGAGATATATTACTATTTTATCTTTCTACCAGATCATGTTTTAATTTTGGTAAATGTAATCTATCAAGAAAATGTTCATTTTCTTTAGATTTTCAAATTTTGTGGCATATATGCTTTTAAAGTAAGTCCTAATGTTTTTGTTTTTGTTTTTGTTTTTTTATTTCTTTTTGGATTTCCTCAGTGTCTGTTGCTATGTCCCCCTTTTCATTTCTGATTTTGCTGATTTGGATATTTTCTGCCTTTTAGTTAGTTTTGCTTAGGGTTTGTCTTCTTGTTGATTTTCTCAAAGAACCAGCTCTTGATTTCATTGATTCTTTGAATAGTTTTATTTGATTCAAATTTATCAATTTCAGGCCTGAGTTTGATTATTTCCAGCAGTCTCTTGGGTGTGTCTCCTTTTTTTCTAGGGGTTTCAGGTGGGCCATTAAGTTGCTTGTATGACATTTTTTCTTGAAGGCACTTATTGCTATGAATTTTCCTCTTAGCACTGCTTTCACTGTGTTCCAAAAGTTTGGGTATGTTGTGCCTTCATATTCATTGAATTCTAGGAAATCTTTAATTTCTTTCTTTATTTCTTCCCTGACCCAGCTATCATTGAGTAGTGAGTTGTTCATTTTCCATGAATATGTAGGTTTTTGCTATTTTTGTTGTTGTGTGAGGTCCAGCTTAAATCCATCGTCTTCAGATAAAATACACTGAATAATAAAAAATAATAATAATAAAATTGATTATTCCAATTTTCTTGTATCTGTTGAGGCTTGCTTTATGACCAACTATATGGTCTGTTTTGGAGAAGGTTTCATGAGTTGCTGAAAAGAAGGTATATTCTTTTGTAGTTGGGTGAAAAGTACTGTAGACATCTACTAGGTCCATTCGATTTAGGACCTCCGTAAGTGCTTTTATTGCCCTGTATAGCTTCTGTTGGGGTGATCTGTCCCTTGGTGAGAGTGGAGTGCCACTATTAAGGTGTTGGGGTCTATGTATGATTTCAGCTTTAATAATGTTTCATTTACGAATGTAGGCGCTCTTGTATTTGGGGCATAGATATTCAGAATTGTGATATATTCCTGTTGGAATTTTTTTATGAGAATGAAACGCCCCTCATCATCTTTTTTGATTAATTTTGGTTGAAAGTCTATTTTTTTAGAAATTACCCCAGCTTATTTTCTGGGACCATTTGCTTGAAAAACATTTTTCCAGCCCTTTACTCCAAGGTAGTGTTTATCTTTGTTGCAGAGATGTGTTTCTTGGATGTAGCAGAATGATGGATCCTGTTTCTGCAACCATTCTGTTAGTCTGTGTCTGTTTTTTTCTTTCTTGAGTTTAGAACTCCATATAATAGGTGTGAATATTTTAGATGATGTCTTTTGTCATCAATAGAAATCTGGAGCAAGTCAATTCGGTGCTGTGAATTTGCTTTTTCTTTTCTTTTTCAGTACACAAAATGACTTCCTGGCATTCTGACTGTTGCCAAGAGCAGCTACCCTCTTCCATGGTGGAGATCTCTGGCCATTTACCCACCCATGAGTTCCTCAGATTTCCTTCCTCGGCACAAAGGCTGCTTGTTTTGTTTTTCTTTTCCTCAGTTTTAAATTGTTACTTTGGGAATTTTATGCAATGTATTTTGATCATATTCAAACCCTTCCCCACTCCTTCCAAATCCATTGCAAGGCACTAGCCAGCTAACTTCGTGTCCTTTCAAAAATAGTTTTAACTTATAAACAGAGTTATTGCTCCTCATATACTTTTTTTTAATTTTATTTTTTCTTATCAGTTACATTTTATTAGCTCTGTATCCCAGCTGTATCCCACTCCTTCATTCCCTCCCAAACCCACCCTCCCTCCCTCATCTCCACCGTGCACCTTTCCAAGTCCACTGATAGGAGAGGACCTCCTCCCCATTCTTCCGATCCTGTTTTATCAGGTATCTTCAGGATTGGCTGCAAAGCCCTCCTCTGTGGCCTAACAGGACTGCTCCTCCCTTGGGGTGTGGGGAGGTCAAAGAGCCAGTCATTGAGTTCCTGTTGGAAATAGTCCTTGTTCCCCTCACTATGGGAAACCAATTGGTTACTGAGCTATCATAGGCTACATCTGAGCAGAGGTTCTAGGTTATATCCATATATGGTCCTTGGTTGAATGTCAGTCTTAGAAAAGACCCTGTGCCCAGATATATTTGGTCCTTGTAGAGCTCCTATCCTTTTCCCATCATACTAACTCCCCTTCTTTCATATGATTCCCTGTACTCTGCCAATAGTTTGGTCATGAGTCTTTGTATCTGCTTTGAAAACACTGCTAGTTAGAGTCTTTCAGAAGCACTCAGTAGACTCCTGTCATACGTTCAATGCACATCCCATCTGTCTTTCTAAATGAGGATTGATCATCTTACCCCATGTCCACTCTCTTGATTATCTTTTTTAGGTGCATAGGCTTCATTATGTTTATCATATATTATAGGTCAATATAAGTGAGTATATACCGTGTTTGTCTTTCTCCTTCTGGGATATTTCACTCAGAATGATCTTTTCTAGATCCCACCATTTGCTTGCAAATTTCATGACTTCCTCCTTTTTGATTGCTGAGTAGTATTCCATTGTGTAAAAATACCACAATTTCTGTACCCATTCCTCCATTGATGGACACCTGGGTGGTTTCCAGGTTCTGGCTATTACAAATAAAGCTGCTATAAACATGGTTGAGCAAGTATCCCTTTTGTGTACTTGAGCAAATTTTGGGTATATACCTAGCAGTGGTACAGCTGGGTCTTGAGGAAGCACTATTCCTAATTGTCTGAGAAAACGCCACATAGATTTCCAAAGTGGTTGTACCAGTTTACATTCCCACCAGCAGTGGAGGAGGGTTCCCCTTTCTCCACAACCTCTCCAGCATGTGTTGTCACTTGAGTTTTTCATCTTGGCCATTCTGATGGGTGTAAGGTGAAATCTCAGGGTCGTTTTGATTTGCATTTCTCTGATGGATAATGAGGTTGAGCATTTCTTTAAGTGTTTCTCTGCCATTTGATATTCCTCTGTCGAGAATTCTCTGTTTAGCTCTGTTCCCCATTTTTTAATTGGATTACTTGGTTTGCTGCTTTAAAGCTTCTGTAGTTCTTTGTATATACTGGATATTAATCCTCTGTCAGATAAAGGGTTGGTGATGATTCTTTCCCAATCTTTAGGCCGTCACTTGGATTTGATGACAGTGTCCTTTACTTTACAGAAGCTTTTCAGTTTCATGAGGTCCCATTTATTGATTGTTGCTCTTAGAGCCTGTGCTGTTGGTGATCTGTTCAGGAAGTTGTCTCCTGTGCCAATGAGTTCTAGGCTGTTCCCCACTTTTTCTTCTAACAGATTTAGCGTATCTGGTTTTATGTTGAGGTCTTTGATCCACTTGGACTTTAGTTTTTTGCAGGGTGATAAATATGGATCTATTTTCATTTTTTTTAATATAGACATCCAGTTAGACCAGCACCATTTGTTGAAGATGCTGTCTTTTTTTTCCATTGAATGGTTTTGGCTTCTTTGTCAAAAATCGAGTATTCATAAGTGTGTGGGTTTATTTCTGAGTCTTCTATGCGGTTCCATTAATCCTCCTTTCTGTTTTTATGCCAATACCGTGCAGTTTTTATTACTATTGTTCTATAGTACAACTTGAGATCTGGGATGGAGATACCTCCAGATGATCTGTTGTTGTACAGGATTTTTTTGGAGATTCTGGGTTTTTTGTTTCTCCATATGAAGCTGAGAATCTTTTTTTCAAGGTCTGTAAAGAATTGAGTTGGTATTTTGATGGGAATTGCATTGAATCTGTAGATTGCTTTTGGCAGGATGGTCATTTTCACAATGTTAATCCCACCAATCCATGAGCACAGGAGATCTTTCCATCTTCTGAGATCTTCTTCAATTTCTTTCTTCAGAGACTTGAAGTTTTTCTCAAACAGGTCTTTCACTTGCTTGGTTAGTGTCACCCAAGGTACTTTATGTTATTAGTGGCTATTGTGAAGGGTATTGTTTCCCTAATTTCTTTCTCGGCCCTTTTGTCTTGGTGTACAGGAGGGCTTCTGATTTTTTTGAGTTGATTTTGTATCTTGCCACTTTGCTGAAGGTGTTTATCAGATGGAGGAGTTCTCTGGTTGAATTTTTGGGGTTGCTCATATATAGTATCATATCATCTGCAAATAGTGACACTTTGACCTCTTCTTTTCCAATTTGTATCCCCTTGATCTCCTTTAGTTGTCTTATTGCTCTGGCTAGGACTTCAAGTACTATGTTGAAGAGGTAGAGAGAGAGTGGGCAGCCTTGCCTTGTCCCTGATTTCAGTGGGATTGATTTAAGTTTCTCTCCATTGAGTTTGATGTTCGCTATAGGCTTGCTGTATATTGCCTTTAGTATGTTTAGATATGTGCCTTGTATCCCTGATCTCTCCAAGACTTTAAACATGAATGGGTGTTGGACTTTGTCAAATGCTTTTTCAGCATCTAAGGAGATGATCATGTGGTTTTTCTCCTTCATTTTGTTTATGTGGTGGATTACATTGATGGATTTCCATATGTTGAACCACCCTTGCATGTCTGGGATGAAGCCTACTTGGTCATGGTGGATGATATCTTTGATGTCTTCTTGGATTCGGTTTGCAAGTATTTTATTTTGTATTTTTGCGTCAATGTTCATAAGAGAGATAGGTCTGAAATTTTCTTTTTTTGGGGGGTCTTTATGTATTTTAGGTATCAGTGTGACTGTCGCTTCATAGAATGAGTTTGGTAATGTACCTTCTGTTTCTATTTTGTGGAATAGTTTGAGGAAAATTGGTGTTAGCACTTCTTTGAAGGTCTGGTAGAATTCTGCGCTGAAACCATCTGGCCCAGGGCTTTTTTTGGAGGGGAGACTGTTAATGACTGCTTCAATTTCCTTGAGGGATATAGGGCTATTCAGTCTTTCTACCTGATCTTGACTTAATGTTGGAAGATGGAATCTATCAAGAAAATTGTCCATTTCATTTAAGTTTTCAAATTTTGTAGCATATATTCTTTTGTAGTATGACCTAATGATTTTTTGTATTTCCTCAGTGTCTGTAGTTATGTCACCCTTTTCATCTCTGATTTTGTTGATTTGGATAGATTCTCTCTGCTTTTTAGTTAGTTTGGCTAAGGGTTTGTCTATCTTGTTGATTTTCTCAAAGAACCAGCTTTTTGTTTCATTGATTCTTTGAATAGTTTTATTTGTTTCTAATTGATTGATTTTAGCCCTGAGTTTGATTATTTCCAGCTGTCTGCTCCTCTTGGGTGTATCTGCTTCTTTTTTTCTAGGGTTTTCAGTTGGGCCATTAAGTTGTTTGTATGTGATGTTACGAATTTCTTCTTGCAGGCACTTAGTGCTATAAATTTTCCTCTGAGCACTGCTTTCAATGTGTCCCATAAATTTTGGTATGTTGTGCCTTCATTTTCATTGAATTCTAGAAAGTCTTTAATTTCTTTCTTTATTTCTTCCTTAACCCAGCTGTCACTGAGTAACAAGTTTTTCAGTTTCCATATGCGTGTCGGCTTTTTTTTATTTTTGTTGTTGTTGATGTCCAGTTTTAGTCCATGGTGGTCAGATAGAATACAATGGATTATTTCAATCTTTTTGTATCTGTTGAGGCTTGCTTTATGACCAACTATATGGTCTATTTTAGAGAAGGTTCCATGCAGTGCTGAAAAGAAGTTATACTCTTTTGAGTTTGGATGAAAAAATCTGTAGAAGTCTATTAGGTCCATTTTATTTAGGGACTCTGTAAGTGGTTTTATTTCCCTATTTGTTTTCTGTCTAGTTTATCTGTCCCTTGGTGAGAGTGGGGTGTTGAAGTCTTCCACTATTAAATTTTTAGGATTAATGTATGATTTAAGCTTTAATAATGTTTCATTTACGAATGTAGGTGCTCTTGTATTTGGGGCATAGATATTCAAGATTGTGATATCCTCTTGGTGGATTTTTCTTTGATGAGAATATAGTGGCCCTCCTTATCTTTTTTGATTAACTTGGGTTGAAAATCTATTTTATTAGATATTAGGATGGCTACTCCAGCTTGTTTTCTAGAACCATTTGCTTGAAAAACATTTTTTCAGCCCTTTACTCTGAGGTAGTGTTTATCTTTGTTGCATAGGTGTGTTTCTTGGATGCAACAGAATGTTAGATTCTATTTCCGCAACCATTCTGTTAGTCTGTTTCTTTTTATTGGGGAGTTGAGTCCGTTGATGTTGATAGATACTACTGACCAACAATTACTTTTGATGTGGGGTTGGTTGTGTCACTGAGTTTCATTGCTTGTATTTTGGTTTTTTTGTTGTATAGTTATCTATTTCCTTTGTTTCCTTAGATGTAGATGTTTTCTTTGGTTTGGAGTTTCCCTTCTAGTAACTTCTGTAGAGCTGGGTTACTATGTAGATATTGTTTAAATTTGGTTTTGTCATGGAATATTTTTTATTCTCAGTCTATGTTTATTGAAAGTTTATTGGGTATAGTAGTCTGTGTTGGAATCTGTGGTATCTTAAGGCCTGTATGATTTCTGTCCAGGCCCTTCTGGCTTTCCTAGTTTCTGTTGAGAAATCTGTTGTGATTCTGATAGGTCTACCTTCATATGTTACTTGGCCTTTTTCCCTTGCTGCTTTTAGAATTTTTTCTTTGTTCTGTAGGTTCAGTGTTTTGACTATGATGTGATGTGAAGAATTTCTTTTCTGGTCTGTCTACTTGGTGTTCTGTAGGCCTCTTGTATGTTTATGGCCATCTCCTTCTTTAAGTTGGGAAAATTTTCTTCTATAATTTTCCTGAAAATATTTTCCGGAACTTTGAGTCTGAAGTCTTCTTTTTCTTCTACTCCTATTATTCTTAGATTTTGTCTTTTCATGGTGTCCTTGATTTCTTGGATGTTTTGCGTTTGGAACTTTTTTGATTTTATTTTTTTTCTTTGAGAGACGTGTCAATTTCCGCAAGTGTATCTTCGGCTCCTGAGATTCTTTCTTCCATCTCTTGTATTCTGTTGGTGATGCTTACCTTTGTAGTTCCCGATCTTTTCTGTGTTCTCCAGCTCCAGGTTTTTCTCTATTTGTGTTTTCTTTATTGATTGTAATTTTGTTTTCATGTCTTGCACCATTTCCTTCATCTGTTTGAATGTGGAGTCCTGCTTTTCAATGACAGCTTCTATTTTTTTGTTCATTTCCTCTCTATGTATTATTATTTGTGCCTCTACTTCTTTGGCTATAATTGCCCATATTTCTATGAGAGCTTTGTTTATTTCTTCTTTATTTGCCTTCATTTGTGTGGACATTTCTTTGAGAGCTTTGTTCATTTCTTCTTTGTTTGCCTCAATTTTCGTGGTCATTTCTCTGAGAGCTCAATTTGTTTCCTCTTGGTTCGACTTGATTTCTTTGGCTATTTCTCTGAGTGCTTTGTTCATTTCATCTTTATGGGCCTCTAATATTTGGAGAAACTTTGTTTTGAGGTCGTTTTCTTGTATATTTAGTGAATTGAAGTGTCCATTGTTTTTTGGGGTTTCTGGTGAGGAATTATGTCCTGATTATTGTTGGGTGTGTTCTTATGTCTGCCTTTAGCCATCTGGTTATTTATAACCCTCACTGTTTGTTCCTCGAGTTTGTAGTTTGGTCTATGATCATCTCTTTCTGTTTTCTGGACTTTTTTTTTCAGGAAGATGAGAGATTTTCACTGGTTTGGGATTGTGCATTGTGGTTTCAGTGTTGCCTAAGTAAGGAATGTGATGCTGGTGCTATTCGCATGCACTTTAGGCTGGTGTGGTGTGCATGTGTGGATTCTTTGACTATTGCAGTGGCCTGCAGGCCACTATTATGCATTTCTGTCTGAGATCCAGAGATTGTTTGCCTGGATTACACTGGTGGACCCACAAGGCAGAGGCTTCAACGTTGTGGTCGTTATCCCAAGAATCTCTATGATGCCCACACTAGGGGTTTGGTTGTCAGGGATCTTGTCTGGTTGCTTCTGTGGAGAGGCCCTGGGTCTGGGGCAACCTCTCCCTAGAAGGCTCACTCACTCTCTTGCAGGACCAGTTGGAATGCACAGGGGTTCCCCTTGCTCTCTACTCTCTGATTTGTTCCTGCTGCGAAAAATGTGCGTGTAGGCTAACAGTAAGCTCTGTGTCACTGTGGCCACAGGACTCAATGTCCACCTTTCCTGTGTGCTGCCTCTCTGTCCTTTCCCTCTGCCAGGAGGGGTTATGTTGGCTGGTCCCGGGGTAGTGCGGGAAAGATTTAGGGTGAGTGTTCTCAATCCCAGATCCCGGGCCCAGATCTCTCTGCCAGAAGCAGCCTGGCGGAAGAACATATGTTTGCTGATCCCAAGGGAGTACCAGGTAGGGTTGAGTGTCCTCAGATTCAGAGCTTGGATTTCTCTGCTAAGGGCGGCTGAATGAGCTGGAGAGGGGGTGCTGTGTCCTGTGTCAGGCTGCCTCTCTGTCCTTCCCCTCTGACCTTCCCCTCTGCTAGGACAAGCTTATGGCTGTGCTCTCAGCGGAGTGCCAGAAGGGGTTGGGACTTCTCAGTCCAATCCTGAGCCAGGGTTTCTCTGCCAGGGGTTAGGGGGGGCACCAGTGATAGGACTTGGTGCTAGACCTTATTGCGTTAGACCCAGGAGAGTCTCAGGATGTGTTGAATGACCACAGTCCCACATGCTGAGCTGAAGTTTGTTTGCCAGGAGCAGCCGGCAGCACTGGAGTTCCGGCACTGTGAAGCCGCTGTGTGCCTCTTTATCCTTCTGCTCTGCTGAGGCAAGGTTATGGCGGTGTTTGGGGGAGTGCCTGAAAGGATTGGGTTTTCTCAGCCCCGATCTCGGGTTGGGGTACAGACAATGTGGTCTGTGGTAGATTCTGCTGGATGCCTCCTGCCTCCTCTGAAGAGGGAGTAGGGATTTTGAGCTGGGCGCGCAGCTGCTCTCCACGCGCGGAGGGAGCTCAGTTGTGATGGCGGCAGGTACCCACAGTCCGTGAGACCTTCCAGGGAAAGACTGGGTGACCCGTGATCAGACTCGCAACTTTCCCCGTTGGGTTTTCTTGCGACTGGGACTCTCAGTCTCAGGCCCCTTTGTGCCCACCAATCAGCCTGGGAAAGTGATCGGGACACGCAGGCTTGTGACTCCAGCCAGGAGACCCAAAGCCCGTGTTACCCGGGATTTCTTCCGGGTTCTGGCTGGGCAGCTGAGAGTGGACCTAACCGATTCCCACGCCGTGGGAGCCTCCCCTCATCTGGGAAACATGATCGCTGTAGTTTTAGGGCCCAGAGTTCAGTTTCCTGGTCGCTGCACAGAGAGTGTTGTCCCGCTTCTCAGACACAATGCTCTCCCGGCGCTGCCATCTTGGGCCCCCCCTCAGTCTGTGTCTTTTTATTGGAGAGTTGATTCCATTGATGTTGATAGATCCTTTTCTTGGTGGTATTACTGTGATTCATTGCTTGTTTTCTTGCTGAGAAATTATCCGTATCCTATGTTTTCTTGGGTGGAGTTGTTTTCATTGGATTGAAGTTTTCCTTCTAGTATCTTCTGTAAACTGGTTTGCTCTGCAGATATTGCTTAAATTTAGTTTTGTCATGGAATATTTTGTTTTGCTTTTTTTTTCCATATGTTTTGATTGAAAGCTTTGCTGGGTATAGTAGTCTGTGTTGGCATCTGTGGTCCCTTAAAGTCTGCATAACTTATGCCCAGCCCCTTTTGGCTTTCATAGTTTCTGATGAAAAATCTGGTGTGATTCTGATAGGTTTACCCTTATATGTTACTTGGCCTTTTCCCTTGCTGCTTTTAATATCTTTTCTTTGTTCTGAAAATTTAGTGTTTTAACTATGATGTGACATGAGGAGTTTCTTTTCTGGTTTATTCTATTTGGTATTCTGTAGGCCTCTTGTATGTTTATGGATATCTCTTTCTTTAAGTTGGGAATTTCTCCTATGATTTTCTTGAAAATATTTTCTGGATCTTGGAGCCTGGAATCTTCTTTTTCATCAATACCTATTATTCTTAGATTTCGCCTTTTCATGGCATCCTTTATTTCTTGGATGTTTTGTGTTTGGGACTTTTCTGATTTTACTTTTTTCTTTCAGAGAAGTATTAATTTCTGCAAGTGTATCTTTAGCACCTGAGATTCTCTCTTCCATCTCTTGTATTCTACTGGTGATGCTTACCTTTGTGGTTCCTGATATTTTTCCAGCTCCAGCGTTTTCTCTGTTTGTGTTTTCTGTATTACTTCTAATTCTGTTTTCATGCCTTGCACCATTTCCTTCATCTGTTTGAATGTGGATTCCTGTCTTTCTTTTATGATCTCTATATACCACTAATTGTGCCTCTACTTGTATCTCTATTTGTTTGGCTATATTTGCCTGTGTTTGTTTGAAAGATTTGTTCAGTCCTTTTTATTTGCATCCATTTGTGTGGCTATTTCTTTAAGAGATTTATTTGTTTCCTCTTTATGTGCCTCCAATAACTGGATAAGCATAACTTTAAAGTCATTTTCCTGTGTTTCCGATGAATTGAAATATCCATTGATTTTGGGGGGTTGCTGGTGGTGCCATGATGTCCTTATTTTTGTTGGGTGTGTTCTTAAGCCGACCTCTGGCCATCTGCTTACCTGTAACCTTCACTGTTTCTTCCTGGAGTTTGTACTTCAGACTGGATCCATCTTTCTCTGGTGTCTGGAGTATTCTTCAGGAAGAGAGAGGTATACTGGTTTTAGAGTGTGTGTTGGTGTTTCAGCTATACCAAAAGAGGAAGAGCTGCTAGTGCAGAATCACAGTTGTGGGGTAGGAAGAATGCTTGTGTGTGTGGAAGTGTGTCTTGAAGGAGAGAGTGCTAGAGAGTGTGGATGCTTCGAATGTGGTGGGGGGTGCAAGCACAGGAGGGGATGCAGATGTTAGCGCTGTTGGTGGGCCCAGGCATAGCAGACACAGTTTGTGGACGCAATGCACCTGCGCTGATTTCCTGAATATCTCAGTGATCTACAGTCCTGTCATACTGTCATTCTGGTATTCGGTTCGTTCTGGGCTCCAGAAGCCCATTGCTTGGACTTCACTGGTAGACCCACAGAGCAGGGGCTTCAGTGTTGATAATTATGTTCCAAGAATCCCTATGTTGCTGCAGAACTTGGGGGCTTGTGTTCCAGTCCACTGGGCCTCCAGCCACCGTGGCAGAACTAGGAGGCTGCTGGCACAGATGCCTTCTGGTAGGTCCTGGGTAGCCACGGGCCTGGTTGTCCTGGTGGCGCTGTCAGTACTGCACTCTGTGCTAGGAGCTGTGGGCAGTGCGGACTGGGCACTGCTGCGCTCTTTGACAGGCTCTGTGGTCCACCCCTGCAGCTTCTGCTTCTGTCAAGGAGGGAGAAGAGAGGCCTGTTGTGGGGAAATGCCAGAGGAGTGAGTGTTCTCTGTCTCAGATCTCAAGCAGCGTGTTCTGTGCTAGGAGCTGTGTGCACTGCAGACTGTCTTAGCTGCCTCTCCTGCTGCTTTTGGTGCCTCTGCTGTTTCCTCCGCTGCTGTCTCCACCCATTAAAGGGAAAGTGCCTGAGAATTGAGTACCCAGGAGAAGTCCACGGAGAAGTCCATTGTTGACCTGTATCCTATTGGTCTCAGTTCAGGGTTTGTCCTGTTTCTTCCTGGAAGCCTCAATGTTGTTTTGGGTTCAGCTTATACTTTACTCACCAACTTCGGAGTTTTAGATCCTTTGTCCCTCAGATATGGGGCACATCTTGGATTCATTTGCCTTTAGTTTTTTTAATATTTTGTTTTGCTATCTTGGAGATTTCAACTTTTGTATTACATTTTATTATCAACTTTACTTTGAAATTTTTCTTTAAGTTTAATTTACCAATCATTTATTTTTAAATGACCTTTATTTGACTCATACTCTATTGCAAAAATTCCCCTCCTCCTGTTGTGGATAAAAACATGTTTTTGTTTTGGTCCCATGTGTGGGATTTGGTACTGATTCAGATGGTCCACAGCAGCAGACTCTTTGCCTCATGTGGGCTCTGAGA
Organism: Psammomys obesus; assembly: GCF_907164565.1. Lineage (NCBI taxonomy): Eukaryota > Metazoa > Chordata > Mammalia > Rodentia > Muridae > Psammomys > Psammomys obesus. The sequence continues at coordinate 11,717,590 of NW_026596100.1, read as the reverse complement.
GGAGCTCATTGCCAGCTGCAGATAGTTTAAATCTGAGGATTCTGGAGAAAGAATAAATGCCAGGGCCCAGAAAGAAGAGCGAAAGAATAATGCTGCTCCTGCTTTTCTCTTGCTGCTCCTGGTTGCTGTTGTGAGACAAGAAGTTGGAGATCTCCTGAAATGAGGATTGGACTGGCTCCAAGGGACCTAAGGACCCTAACCAGCAGGAAGCAGCTAAGAGAACTGAACCCCCTTTCCCACTAACCCTTTCTCTCTCCTACCTGGTGTTGGGATGTTGGAAGAGATTGGGGTGGAGTGGGAAAAAAAGATAAGAAACATAAATAAAAGAGTTTTTTTTAAGTTATGCCATCTTTCCTCCCCACTTTGTGTCATATGGTTCTTCTCTCTCTGAAGATACAGACTATAGGTTTTTGTTATCTTAGTTTTTTTTCTCTATTAGGTTTCTCTGGAGCAGTTTCTCCACCTTCCTAATGCTGTAACCCTTTTGCACAGTTCCAACCATAAAATTATTTCATTGCTACTTCAGAACTGTAATTTTGCTACTGTTATGAGTTGTGATGTAAATATCTGATATGTAAGATATCGGATGTGTGACCCTTGTGAAAAGGTTGTTTGACCCCCAAAAGGACCACGACCTACAGGTTGAGAACCACTGCTATAGAGGAAAAGAACATTGCAGAATGAACATGGGTTGCAAATGGAATTCATTAGAATGGCTTTCAAGGTGCACACTGGGTAGTTCAGCAATGGCTGTCCATTTTTCTGGTAAGGCTGAAAAATCAGTCCTAAGTCTATGATACTAAGTGCTTCAGCTTTCCCATTCTGGCACTAAAAAGATTCCTGGAACAATACTAGTCTTTCATTGTCATTGGAAGAGTTGGGTTCCAGTGTGAGTAGAAGATGGCAGCCATTGCATCAACAGAGGAGACACTTTCTGCAGCAAAAGCACCTCTGCTTTTCTTTCAGATCTGCTTACTTCTGGGCTACTTCTGCCAAGTGCCACAACTTTGGAGGAAGGCCTGACTTCTCAGTTAATCCTTCCAGAAAAATGTCTCCAAAGACCCTCAGAGAGGCATGATTCTTACTTTCTTCCAGATTCAATCAAATTGACAACCAATTTTAACATCACGCCCTCTGATGTAGGTATGTGTGAGTGTGTATATGCATATATGTTTATGATATGTGTATGTGCACATGTGTGTGAATGCATTAATATGTGTGTGTTTGCTTTGCATTAGTATTTTCTCCCTTGGAAGGATTTTTTTTTTCTGAAATCTTTGGAGATCTTTAGTAATTCCTAAGTATTAATGACACAGACTAGGAATTGTGGTTCTTAAGTAGAGCTTGTCTAGGGTGACTGAAAAGGAGCTTCTATTATGCTGAAGACACTAACTCCATATCTCAGTATTTTCTCTTATTCTACAAATTTCCCAAGAGAACTCCCAAATATCCTGATGTGTGGCAAGCTGAATTTTCCTTCAGTTAGCACTTTTGCGTCTGCTCATGCTCCTCTTCATCTGGCCCAGAGTTTACTTTTGCAGCCCTTGCTTCTCTTACAGGCAGAGCAGAACTCGTGAGACTATGGGAGTAGATGTTCAGTTCAGGGTCTTAATATTTCTCCTGTAGACAATTGCTTATTTTTTTTTTTAATTTTTACCCTTACTCCTATCTTCAGAAGTACCAGAAATGTTTAATTCCTGAGTCTGGAGTGTATATAAGGTTAGGCTGGCATTTTAGCTTCCTTCCTTTCTATGCTCCTTAGTCAGCAGGCTTTCAGCTTGCTTTCGATGGTTGCATTTATCATCACCTGTCTGTCATCTTCGCTTTTAGCCTTTCAGTAATGATTCTGACCACAGAAAGGAAAGGAGCATGAAGTATACAATGTACTAGAATAAATAATTTTAAAGTGACAGGAGTCTAACCTTCACTCTTGTCAATATATAGCACATATATCTGTTTGTGATTTCATACTTTCTTTTAAGAACAACTATCTTTCAACATCTGTGTTAATCACGTGTGTGTGTGTGTGTGTGTGTGTGTGTGTGTGTGTGTGTTTGTTTTATTTCCTCCTCAGTGCATCTTTTAAGGACATGTCTTACTTTCTCCCATTTTGCAAGCTTGACATCAGTAGAATATATATACTTTTATTTCTCTGATCAATCATTAGAATTTTGCATATTGTGAGTGACTAAAAACAAATATTATCCACTTTATTGAAATGAGTGTGCCATGGCTTGGCCAGACTATCATTTGATTACTTTCTTTTTAGCTTTCTTTCTTTCTTTCCTTATTTATACAGTATTCTGTCTGCACATGTGCCTGCAGGCCAGAAGAGGCACCAGATCACATTATAGATGGTTGTGAGCCACCACATGGTTTCTGGGACTTGAACTCAGGACCTTTGAAAGTACAACCAGTTTTCTGGTTCTGTTGCTCTTCTTGAGGGGGTTCCCGTCCTCTCCAGATCTTACTATTTCCCACTACTTACATAAGATTTCATGCACTCTGCCCAAAAGTTGTTTCCAGCTTCTGGTCTTCCCAGAGACTCATACTCCAACCAAGTACCAGGCATGGAGATAACCTAGAACCCCTGCACAGATGTAGCCCATGGCAGTTCAGTGCCCAAGTGGGTTACTTAGTAATGGGAAGAGGGACTGCCTCTGACATAATCTGATTGGCCTGCTCTTTGATCACCTCCCCCTGAGGGGGGAGCAGCCTTACTAGGCCACAAAAGATGACAATGCAGCCACTCTTGATGTGATCTGATAGACTAAGATCAGAAGGAAGGAGAGGAGGACCTCCCTTATCAGTGGACTTGGGGAGGGGCATGGGTGAAGAAGGGGGAGGTGGGATCAGGAGGGGAGGAGGGAAGGGCTTAAGGGGTATACAAAGTGAATAAAGTGTAACTAATAAAATAAAATTAAAAAAAAGAAAGTACAACCAGGGCTCTTAACTTCTGAGACATCTCTCTAGCCCTCTGTATTTCTGTTTTTTTTTAAACTTCAATTTTTTAATACAATATATTCTGATAATGTTCTCCTCTCTCCCACCTCCTCCCAGACTCTTTCTAGTTCCTCATCCTTCCAAACCCACATCTTTTCTTTCTTTTTCTCATTAGAACAAAAACAGATCTAAAAAAAAAAGAAAGAAACTGACTAGAATAGACCCAAACAGATAAAAAAGGAAAAGCACAACAACCACTTACAGCTACACACACACACACACACACACACACACACACAAACACATTTACAAACACAGAAAATCCATAAAAGTAAAATGGAAAACCATAAGATATAAGCAAAAGATCTGTAAGAAAAAAAAAATCCCAGAGAAAGCATTGTGAGACAAAAATCCTCAAAAAATACAGTTGAGTTAATTTTGTGTTAGCCTGTTACTGCTGGGCATAGGACCTTCCCTTAAGTGTGTGTGTGTGTGTGTGTGTGTGTGTGTGTGTGTGTGTGTGTGTG
>NW_026596100.1:11695599-11714110 GCF_907164565.1 Psammomys obesus | reverse complement strand
GTGTGTGTGTGTGTGTGTGTGTGTGTGTGTGTGTGTGTGTGTGTGTGTGTTTTCATTCCCAGTGAGACTTGGCTGGAGAAAACTAAATTTTCCTTTGCAAGTTATCATCAGTTTGAGATAGCTTCGAGTCTAGGGCTAGAGGCTTGTGTTTACATCTCCTTTCAGTGCTGGGCTTAGATCTGTCCAGGCCTGTGCATGCTGTCACAGTCTTTGTGGGTTCATATGTGTATCAGTCATGTTGTATCTAGAAGGCCTTGTTTTCCTTGTGTCCTCCATTCTCACTTGCTCTTAAAATTTTTCCAAAATTTTTCTCTTTTACAGATTTTTCTCAGCTCTGAGGGGAGGAATTTGATGGAGACATCCTGTTTAGGGCTGAGTGTTCTAAGGTCTCTTAGTCTCTGCATATTGTCCAGCTGAGGGTCTTCAGATTTGCTCCTATCTGCTTCAGAGGAAGCTTCTGATGATGGCTGAGCAAGTCACTGATACATGAATATAGCTGAATGTCATTTGGAGTCATTTTATTGCTATATTCCTTTAGCATAACAGTAATATTTGGTTTTACTCTAGGTTCTTGGCCTAACCAAGTCAGTGACTACCTGATCATTGTTGGATATGTTTTTCATCTCATGGAATGGGCCTTAATTCCAATCAGATGGTAACTGGTTACTTCTAAAACTTTTGTGCCACTATTGCATCCTTGTAGATTGCAGGGTGTTTGTATATGGTTTGTACATGGATTGGTGTTTTTCTCTGGTAGTGCGCAGAGTACCTTCAGTACTGTGAACACTAGTCAGTGTGGGTAAAAGCTCTCCATAGGCACCACTCTATGTTCAATGAGTTGTGTAGATTTTGTCTTCACCAATAAAACTTACCATAATTTTTTTTGCATGTGTGTGTTTCAGGGGTTAGTAGGTAAGTCCTATATTCACATTGACCTGTAATTATGAAGATATGATCTGGTCAGTTGTGGTGGTATACCCTATGGTCCTAGTATTGCATACGTGGAGGCAGGAGGAGCATGAATTCCACTCCAGCTTGGCTTCAAAACAAGAACCTGTCTCAAAAGAAGAGGAAAGGAAAGGGAAAAAAAGAGAAAGCAAACCTGGTAACATAGCTATGGAGATGATTTTATTTTCATTTAAGATAGCCTTTACAAGTATTTTATTCTTTGTAAGTTTCCTTACAAAGTAAGGAAACTGCATATGCAGTAGACTGCATATGAATGTGCATATCTATGCCATATTCTCGGTATTCCCACTTGCAACTTCCACCAGATTTCCCTCAACAATCTGCTTTCTAAATTAATATCTTTTTGGCTTTGAGATACATATGGTTCAATTAGTTCTGCCTATAAGTGCAGAGATGAGGTACTATCCACTAGGCATGGGCAACTTGCTAGTGCACACCCTCAAAGAAAAGTGACTATCCTTCCTTGAGTAGTCAGCAGCTGCCAAGAGCTTGTCCATTGGAGCTGGGTCCTCAAGAGCTCTTCTACATTTCAGGATAGAATTTTCTTTTTTAATTTTACATAATTATTGGAAAGTTTTACTACATTTTTTTCTTTTTCTTTTTTTTGGAAGGATATACCATTTTTTTAATTAGTTACACTTTATTCACTTTGTATCCCCCCTTAAGCCCTTCCCTCCTCCCCTCCCGATTCCACCTCCCTCCCCCTTCTTCACCCATGCCCCTCCCCAAGTCCACTGATAGAGGAGGTCCTCTTCTCCTTCCTTCTGATCACATCAGGAGTGGCTGCATTGTCATCTTCTGTGGCCTGGTAAGGCTGCTCCCCGCTCAGGGGGAGGTGATCAAAGAGCAGGCCAATCAGATTATGTCAGAGGCAGTCCCTCTTCCCATTACTATGGAACCCACTTGGACACTGAACTGCCATGGGCTACATCTGTGCAGGGGTTCTAGGTTATTTCCATGAATAGTCCTTGGTTGGAGTATGAGTCTCTGGGAAGTTCTCTGTGTTCAAATTTTCTGGTTCTGTTGCTCTCCTTGTGGGGTTCCTGTCCTTTCCAGCTCTTACTATTTCCCACTTCTTACATAGGATTCCATGCACTCTGCCCAACAGTTAGCCATCAGTCTCAGTGTCTGCTTTGATAGTCTGCAGGGCAGAGCCTTTCAGAGGCCCTCTGTGGCAGGTTCCTAGGTTGTTTCTTGTTTTCTTCTTCTTCTGATGTGCATCCTCTTTACCTTTCAGGATAGGGATTGAGCACTTTAGTCAGGGTCCTCTCTCTTGATTGGTTTCTTTAGATGTACAAATTTTACTAGGTTTATCCTATGTTATATGTCTATATGAGTGAGTATATACCATGTGTGTCTTTCTGCTTTGGGGACAGCTCACTCAGTATGATCCTTTCCAGGTCCCACCATTTACCTGCAAATTTCATGATTTCCTTGTTTTTCATTGCTGAGTAATACTCCATTGTGTAGATGTACCACAACTTCTGCATCCATTCTTCAGTTGAGGGGCATCTGGGCTGTTTCTAGCTTCTGGCTATTACAAATAAAGCTTCTACAAAACATGGTTGAGCAAATGTCCTTATTGTGTACTTGAGCCTCTTTTGGAGTGGTATGGCTGGATCTTGAGGAAGCGCTATTCCCAGTTGTCTGAGGAAGCTCAGGCTAGAATTTTTAACTGGCTTGATATTGTGTAAGTAAACATAACTGCTGTGAGTTCATGTCTGCAGCATCCATGTCAGGTACTGTGAACAGCATTTCACAGCACCTTGCCAGTCCTCTGGTATATCTGAATCTGTATCATCTGTAGCTGTATCATTTGTATCTGTATCTGTATCTCATCTGTATCTTTATTTCAATCTGTATTTATATAATATATATGTATCTATTTTTTTAATTTTTTATTAATTACACTTTATTCATTTTGTATCCCCCCATAAGCCCCTCCCTTCTCCCCTCCCGATCCCACCCTCCCTCCCCTTTCTGCATGCATGCCACTCCCCAAGTCCACTGATAGGGAAGGTTCTCCTCTCCTTTCTGATCTTAGTCTATCAGTTCTCATCAAAATTGGCTGCATTGTCCTCTACCGTGGTGGCCTGGTAAGGCTGCTCCCCCCTCAGGGGGAGGTGATCAAAGAGCAGGTCAATCAGATTATGTCAGAGGCAGTCCCTCTTCCCATTACTATGGAACCCACTTGGACCCTGAACTGCCATGGGCTACATCTGTGCAGGAGTTCTAGGTTATCTCCACGAATAGTCCTTGGTTGGAGTATGAGTCTCTGGGAAGTTCCCTGTGTTCAAATTATCTTGTTCTGTTGCTCTGCTTGTGGAGTTCGCATCCCCTCCAGCTCTTACTATTTCCCACTTCTTACATAAAATTCCATTCACTCTGCCCATCAGTTGGCCATCAGGCTCAGCATCTGCTTTGACAGTCTATACTGCAGAGGCTTTCAGAGGCCCTCTGTGGCAGGTTCCAAGGTTGTTTCCTGTTTTCTTCTGGCTTTCAGAGGCCGTCTGTAGCAGGTTCTGTGGTTGTTTCCTATTTCTTTTTCTTCTGATGTCCATCCTTTATTTTTATATCTGTCTATCTGTTGGGGAGTTGATAAAGATGTCTCCTCCATGGCTCAGCATTTACTCTTGATTTTTCTCAGAACTTTGTTTAGTTTTGAGCTTTTTTAGGAACTACTACTCAATATAAGATGAGCCTTGGAGATGATTTTAAATACCATCTTTATATACTTGAGTATATAAAGATTGACAGCCCAGTTGGTGTTGAAACTAATTTTTGCAAAACCAATAGTATGATTTGGTTGAAAGGTATATCTTTGTGCATTTTGGTGTTGAGATTTCACTGTGTAAAGAAAATGCAAGTAGCTACCTTCCTAAGACAGAGAACAACCGGCAGCTGTTTAATGTTGGCCTTTGAAGTTCTAACATCTTTTAGTTGTACAGGATTTTTTTTTTTTGTCTTTAATACTATGTTAAGAAACATTGCCTGGCAATATCCCCAGGCAAAAAACAATACACAGGCAGTAACAATTGCAAAAATGTTGGTTTTGTTGTTATTCTATTGGATGTTCTGTTTATACTTTCAGTGTACTTTAGTGTCTCATACTTCCAGGGGCCAAGTACCTCATTGTTCTACTTATTTATTTATTTATTTATTTATTTATTTATTTATTTATTTATTCTTGACAGATGGGTATTTAAGTTTATTTGTTTCATGACTGGTGTGCTGGCTAGGTTTGTTTTTTTAATTTTTATTTTTTACATTAATTATATTTTATTCACTTTGTATCCCAGCTGTGGCCTCCTCCCTCATTCTCTCCCAATGCCACCCTCCTTCCTTCATCTCCAACCATGCCCCTCTCCAAGTCTACTGATAGGGGAGGTCCACTTCCCCTTCCATCTGACCTTAGCTTATCAGGTCTCATCAGGACTGGGTTCAATGTCCTCCTCTGTGGCCTGACAAGGCTGCTCTTCCCTTGGGAAGGGTGGTCAAAGAGCCAGCCACTGAATTCATGTCAGAATCACTGGGGTAGAGCATTGCAGTGGCCAGCAGATACTCTGGAGTGTGTATTAGTTAAGAGCTGACTAAACATAATATTAAAACTTTTAGAAGATGATCTATTATTTCAAGACATCAGAGCACAAGAAAAGGAGTGTACAGACAATTAAATACAAATGATATATACATATTCTTCATTCTTTTATTCTCACACATAATTACATTATGTTTTATTATTGAAAGTTTTATTTTGAAGAGAATAACTTAGCTTGCCATTCTGAATGAGATTTAAGCATCCTTGATCACTTGACGCTGGTGCTATGGACTTGCCAGGCCACAGAGGAGAGGATCCAGACAGTCCTGATGAGACATGATAAGCTAGGGTCAGATGTCAGGGGAGGAGAACTCCCCCTTTCAGTGGACTAGGGGAAGAGGATAGGAGGAATGAGGGAGAGATGGTGGGACTGGGAGGAGATGAGGGAGGGGGCTACAGTTGGGATACAAAATGAATAAATTGTAAAAAAAAGAAAGAAAGAAAGAAAGAAAGAAAGAAAGAAAGAAAGAAAGAAAGAAAGAAAGAAAAGAATAACCTAATTATTCCTAGAGGTTTTATTTAACCTCAGTCATGACCTTAATTATTACCCTACATTAAAAAGCTGTATTTGAAAAAAGTATCCATGGAAGCACTGTTCTCTACTAGTTCACTATGGTGAATACACAGTACTTTTTCTCTTTTAGGTTACATGTGACAATGGCAAATAATCCATCTTGATTAAAAGCATCAGTGCCTAATTGAAGATTAAAGTTGAGCTCCAGGAAATATGATACCTCGTTATCCACTGCAGTGGTTGTTTTCTAATTAGATATATTCAATACAGATAAAAGATATGAAATGTAAGGTTAGGAAGAAAGAGTCACAGCACTGCAAGGCAAGCTTTAAAGACTGCCCATATCTGATCTGGAAAGCAAGATACTGTTTTTTAGTTACAGAAAACAATAGTTATATGAAATCACAATACTTGTATAACAAAGACAATTACTATCCTTTGACATCAATAATTTATTTATAGCATTAAAATTCTTTTTGTTTTTATTGTAGAGGCAACCCGAAATTTTTCAGTAACTCTAGGAAAATCTTTGCTGAAGTCTGAAACATGGCTATTTTTTCCTACCCTCTTTCTTCCTTTTTTCTTACTGTTATTTTGGAGAAAAAAAAAGAATCCAGGATTTCTATGGAGAACAGAAGGTGGCAGTTTTCCTTCTATTTTGTGATATTTTCCACTGGAGTATTTATTTTAATTCTCCTCTGTTAAGATTTAGAGCAGCATTCTCTTGGTGAGTTTATAGCTTCTTTGTGACTAATGGCCACTCTTTCTCTTATGGAGAGGCCTGGACACATTCCATGAGGTGTGATATTGAATGCAAGGCACCAACCCTCATTGGTAATTCTCTAACAAGCAGTGGTTAAAGTTTGACAAGATCCTTTACAGTTTACTTAGTTGTCTGTGTGAGCAACTCTCCTGAGTGATTTTCAACTCATTTATTTTACAAGCATGGGGAATAAAAACAAGTATATGAGACCACTTGGGAAAGATCTTTCTTTGGACTGCCTCCATGTGCTCTGAGTAGAGCTGCTGATGAAATAAGCGTGCCCTGAGGAAACCTCTGCTCTATCAGCCTATGTCAAGATTTTCATTAAACTCTGTTGGAAACTCATACTTGGTATGTAATCTGGGCTGGCTTATGTCAGTATAGTTCAGACTATCTCATAGATGGTGCTAAGATCACTTTGTTTTCTTTTCCTTGGTTACATCTTTTGCTAAGGAAATTTAAGCAGTTACAAACACCCATCAAGTCTTATTACCATCTTAGAGTTAACATAGTCCATTTCTCTTTGTCATCTGTTTCATTATGTTTCTAAGATAAGTCCAGTGGATTTTCTTAGTGATATCTATGTTTTAGGTTTTATTTTTCTTAGTTTTATTATAACTTACTTTGCTTTTTATTTCATATCAGCCCTAAAATAGATTACTTGAAATTTAAAAAAGCATTATATTTTCTTATGTGCAAACTATTAAAATGTATATTTATTAGGAAATTATTGGCTATTAAACTGGAGTCATATAACTTAATTCTATTTTTAATTTTTTGTCAGGCAACATTATAAGATTCAAACTCTGCCCAATACTTTAAAGATATGTCCTTTAGAGTATTTCTCTACCTAGTGATGGTTAGAAGGCTGTCTGTTTCTCAAAGCTACATGGGTATCTGGTTCAATTCTGCTTTTCTTTCCTAGGTTATAAATTTGCTTTAAAACAACATTTAGTTATTGTCTGTATAGGGATGTGTGAGTGTAGAAGCACAAATGCCATGGTGCACATGTGGAGGTTAGGGGACAATGTTTAGGAGTCAGGTCTTGCCAGTCAGCTTGTTGAAACCAAGTGTCTCTTGTTTCTGCCACTGCCATAAATACTTCAGCCTGACTGGCTCTTGAGCTTCTGGTCATTTTTCCTATCTCCACTTCCCTACTTACCATATAAGTGTAGAGATTACAGATATAAGCCATTCATCTGTCTTTCCATGTAGATTTAGAAGCAAGCAATTTTACCTGATGAGATATTTTCTCAACTTATGAGTGTGCTATTTCGCCTATCACATATATTCATATTAACTAAACAACTCAACAATTAAGCCTGGAAGACTTGTAAAAGTTCAGCAATTAAGAAATGAACCCAAAGCTAAAACAATCTTATAAAATAAAAGATCTTCTCGAGGTATGTCCAACCCTGATCTCAAGCTGTACTATAGAGCAACAGTAACAAAAACAGCATGGTGCTTGTATAGAAACAGCTTGGTGGATCATTAGAATCAAATTCAAGACCCAGAAATAAACCCAATACCCATGTATGCTTGATTTTTTACAAAGAAGCCAAAACTATGCAATGGAAAAAAGATAGCATCTTCAACAAATGGCACTGAACTAACTGGATGTCTACATGTAGAAAAATGAAAATAAATCCATATTTATCACACTGCACAAAACTAAAGTCCAAGTGGATCAAAGACTTCAACATAAAATCAGACACACTAAATTGGTTAGAAGAAAAAGTGGGGAAGATCCTTGAATTCATTGACACAGGAGACAACTTCCTGAACAGAACAACAATAGTTCATGCTCTAAGATTAACTATTAATAAGTAGGATCTCTTGAAATTGAAAAGCTTCTATAATTTAAAGGACACTGACAATAGAACCAAATGACAGTCTACAGATTGGGAGAAGATATTCAGCAATCCTACATCCAACAAAGGGCTACTATCCAAAATATATAAAGAACCCAAGAAATTAAACACCAACAAACCAAATAACTCAATTAAAAAATGGAGTATGGGGAGGGATCCAAGATGGCGGCACCAGGAGGACACTTTTTCTGAGTAGCAGCACAGCAGGGTCTGCACAGTGACCACCAGACAGAATTTTGGGCCCTAAAATACCAGTGATTGTGTTTCCAAGGTGAGAGAAAACCCCACAGAGTGGGATTCAATCAGCTTCAGGTCACACAGCTAAACCACAGAAGAGTTCCTGGTCCTGCCAGGCACTTGGTCGCCAGCCCAGAGCCAGAGTGCTCTGATCACTGTCCCAGACTGAACTGCGGGCCCCACAACATCAGAGACTAGGATTTCCAGTCAAGAGAAAACCCTACAGCGCAGGAAGCAATTGGAACCGACCTTAGGTCACCCAGATAATCCCTGGTAAAAAACCCGGTCGGATGCTTAGCCAAGCCACCAGTACAGAGTCCTGCCTGCGTGCCCAGCTCACCATCCCAGATAGAACAGTGGGCCCTAGGGCACCAGATATAAAGTTTCTTTGCCAGGAGGAAACCCCATAGTGAGGAAAACAGGAGGTCTTACCTCAGAGCACTCATCGGAACCCTGACCCCTCATCCCCAAAAAAAAGTTCTTGGGAAAAGTTCCCAGGTTCATGCAAGCGCCCAGGCACCCAGTCACCAGCAAGGCAGAGCCACATGCCTGTGTCTGCATGTTGTACTCACTATCCCAGACAGAAATGCAGACCCCAAAACACCCTTAGGACACCCAGCTCCAGAAAAGTTTCTGGATTCCCTCAGGCTCTAGGCTCTGGACTTCTACTGCAGGCATGAGTGCCTTGCTTACCTGCCATTGATTATGGCTAGAGCACTGGGGCACACAGCTCCAACCTCAAACCTACAAAAGCCTGAGAGCAATTGGAGTAATTGGAGTAACCCTGAGATACGGCTCCAAGGCGCTACCAGTTATCCGTAGCTAAAATGACAATACTTTCAACTCCCTGGTTCTTCAAGAGGGCTGAACTCAGGAAATACAGCTTAAGAGCAGTAGCAGCAGCTCATTAAATTCAGAGCAAGAAACCTAGCAGCAGGGCAGTGGTCTCCAGGACTTCTCCTGATGAGAGGAGAGCCATCCTGACCACCACAGTTACCACACAAGTCCATATGCCTGAGGTAAACTGTGACAATTCCTGAGAAACACCACCATTCAGTTGACCATACTCAAAAAGCTGAGGACATCTCCTTCAGAACCCTGACAAGGGGATTCTCCCAACTCCAGGACCCCAGCAGGAACCAGAAATTAACAGACAACACCTGAGACAGCCAGATGGATAGAGGCCAGTATAAAAGCAAAACCAACAAAAGGCAAAGCAATATGCCATTCCCAGAAACCAGTTATCCAGTGTCAAGTAGCATTGGACACCCTAACATTAGTGAAATTCAAGAAGATGACCTTACAGCTATGCTTATGAAGAGGTTAATGGAGGAAACAAAATGTGTAAAGAATTAGAGGAAAATAAAGTCAAACAGATTATAGCCATCCATAAAGAAATACAGGAAGATGCAGCCAAAAAGTTTGTGGCTTTCAGAGAGGAAATGATTAAATCACTGAAAGAAATAAAAGAAACAGAGGAATACTCAAACAGCTGAAGGAATTGAAGGGAAAACAGGAAAATACAGTCAGACCAGTGAAGGAAATCAACAAAACAGTACAAGATCTGAAGATAGAATTGGAAAAATTAAAGAAAACACAAATGAACTCAGTGGCTGGCTCTTTTACCCTGCCCCCCCCCCCCCCCGACCCCCGGTAGGTATGCCTAGTTAGGCCACAGAGGAGGACATTGCAGCCAGTCCTGATGAGATCTGATAAGCAAGGGACAGGTGGAAGGGGTGGAGGACTTCTATCAGAGGACTTCTATCAGCGGACTTGGAGAGGGGCATGTGAGAGATGAGGGAGGATGGGATAGCTTACCTAAAGGCCTAGGAAAAAAAAAAAGCAGACACACCCAAGAGGAGTAGATGGCTGGAAATAATCAAACTCAGGGCTGAAATCAATCAATTAGAAACAAATAAAACAATTCAAAGAATCAATGAAACCAAGAGCTGGTTCTTTGAGAAAATCAACAAGATAGACAAACACTTAGCCAAACTATCTAAAATGCAGAGAGATACTATCCAAATCAACAAAATCAGAAATGAAAAGGTGACATAATGACAAATAATAAGGGAATATAAACTTCAAAAGCCTATATGCCACAAAATTTGAAAATCTAAATGAAATGGACAATTTTCTTGATCGATTCCATTTCCCAGAGTTGAATCAAGACCAGGTAAGTCAATTAAATAGTCCTTTATTCTCTAAGGAAATAGAATTGGTCATCAAAAGTCTCTCATGCAAAAAAAAACAAAAACAAAAACAAAAACAAAAACAAAACAACCCAGGACCAGATGGTTTCAGCACAGAATTCTACCAGACCTTCAAAAAAGAGCTAACACCAATACTTTTCAAACTATTCCACAAAATAGAAACAGAAGGAACATTACCAAACTCATTCTATGAAGCCACAGTCACCTTGGTACCTAAACCTCACAAAGACACAACAAAAAAAGAGAATTTCAGGCCAATCTCCCTTATGAACACTGATACAAAAATACTCAAAAAAATCCTTGCAAACCTAATACCAGAACACATCAAAGATATCATCCACTATAATTGAAGTAGGCTTCATCCCAGGTATGTAGGGGTGGTTCAGTATATGGAAATCTATCAATGTGATCCAACATATAAACAAACTAAATGGAAAAAAAAAACACATGATCATCTTCTTAGATGCTGAAAAGGCATTTGATAAAATACAACATCCATTCATGTTTCATGTCTTGGAGAGATTAGGGATAAAAGGCACATACATAAACATAATGAAAACAATATACAGCAAGCCGATAGCCAATATCAAATGCAATGGAGAGAAATTTAAATCAATCACATTGAAATCAGGGACAAGGCAAGGGTGTCTACTCTATATCTATTCAACATGGTTCTTGAAGTTGTTGCTAGAGCAATAAGACAGTTAAAGGAGATCAAGGGGACACAAATTGGAAAGAAGAAGTCAAAGTATCACTATTTGCAGATGATATGATAGTATACCCGAGTGACCATTAAATTCTACCAGGAGGTCCTACCGCTGATATACACCTTCAGCAAAGTGGCTGGATACGAAATTAACTCAAAAAAAAAAAATCAGTAGCCCTGCTGTGTACAAAAGACAAAAGGGCTGAGAAAGAAAGTAGGGAAATCAGACTCTTCACAATAGCCACAAAGGACATAAAGTACCTTGGTGTGACCCTAACCAAGCAAGTCAAAGACTTGTATGAAAAAAAAAATTTCCATCTCTGAAGAAAGAATTAGAAAAGATATCAGAAGATGGAAAGATCTCCTATGCTCATGGCTTGGCAGGATTAACATAGTAAAAATGGCCATCTTACCAAATGCAATCTATAGATTCAATGAAATTCCCATCAAATTACCAACACAATTCTTTACAGGCCTTGAAAGAAAAAATTCTCAACCTCCTATGAAATAACAAGAAACCCAGAATTGCTAAAACAATCCTCTATAATAAAAGATCTTCTGGAGGTAGCCCCATCCCTGATCAAGCTGTATTATAGAGCAATAATACTAAAAACTTCACGGTACTGACATAGAAACCTACTGATTGGTGGATCAATGGAATCGAATAGAAGACCCTGAAATAAACTCACACACTTACAGACACCTGATTTTTGACAAAGATGTCAAAGGCATTCAATGGAAAAAAATAGCATCTTCAACAAATGGTGCTGATCTATCTGGATGTCTACATGTAGAAAAATGAAAATAGACCTATACTTATCACCTTGCACAAAACTAAAGTCCAAGTGGATCAAAGACCTACTATAAAACCAGACACACTAAACCCATTAGAAGAAAAAGTGGTGAAGAACCTTGAATTCATTGGAACAGGAGACAACTTCCTGGACAGAACACCAACAGCCCAGGCTCTAAGAGCAACAATCAGTAAGTGGGACCTCATGAAACGGAAAAGCTTCTGTAAAGCAAAGGACACTGTTGTCAAAACAAAAAGAGTGCCTACGGATTGGGAAAGAATCTTCACCAACCCTCTATTTGACAAAGGGCTAATATGCAGAATGTATAAAGAATTCAAGAAGTTAAACAGCAACAAATCAAGCAATCTAATTAAAAAATGGGTTACAGAGCTAAACAGAGAATTCTCTGTAGAGGAATATCGAATGGCAGAGAAACACTTAAAGAAATGCTCAATGTCCTTTAGTCATCAGGGAAATGCAAATCAAAATGACCTTAAGATTTTACCTTACACCCATCAGAATGGTTAAGAACAAACACTCAAGTGACAACATGTGCTGGAGAGGATGTGGAGAAAGGGGAACCCTCCTCCACTGCTGGTGGGAATGTAAACTTGTACAACCACTTTGGAAATCAATCTGGTGCTTTCTCAGACAATTAGGAATAATGCAACCTCAAGATCCAGCTATACTACTCTTAGGCACATATCCAAAAGATGCTCAAGTATACAGCAAGGACACTTGCTCAACCATGTTTGTTGCAGCTTTATTCGTAATAGCCAGAAGCTGGAAACAACCCAGATGCCCCTCAACAGAGGAATGGATACAGACATTGTGGTATATTTACAAAATGGAATAATATTCAGCTATTAAAAAATTAAGGAAATCATGAAATTTGCAGGCAAATATATGCAACTTGAAAAGATCATTCTGAGTGAGGTAACCCGCAAGCAAAATACATGTATGGTATATTCTCTCTTATAAGTGGATATTAGCCATATAACAAATGATAACCATACTACAATCCACAGACCTGAAGAAGCTAAATAACAAGGGAGACTCTAAGGAGGATACTTAATTATTATCAGAAAGGCAACTAGAATAGACCCCAGAAGCAGCTGAAGAGAGGAAACAGGAAGGGAGCCTATCATAGATGTTCTCTGAAAGATCCACCCAGGAGGAGATTGAAGGAGATGCTGAGACTCAGCCAAACTTTGGGCAGAGTACAGGGAGTATTATGGAAGAGTGGGGGGGGGATAGAAAGACCTGGAGGGGACAGAAGCTCTATAAGGAGACCTACAAAGCCAGCAAATCTGGGGCAAGTGGCCAGCAAAGACTGATGTACTATCCAAGGAACAGTGTATGGAGATGACCTAGACACTTGCTCAGATATAGCCGATAAGCAGCTCACTCTTTATGTAGGTTTCATTTCTTGCCAGAAAACCAGTTATTTGCAGTGACTTGGAGAACAATAGGTTTAGGTGTGTGAGTTGGGGCACACGTTGAATGGGTCTTGCTGCAGCACCTCTCATAAATAACTTTATTAAGTCTAGGAAAGACACACTAAATCCGTTAGAAGAAAAAGTGGGGAAGAGCCTAGAACTCATTGGCACAGGAGACAACTTCCTGAACAGAACACCAACAGCACAGGCTCTAAGAGCAAAAATCAATAAATGGGACCTTGTGAAACTGAAAAACTTCTGTAAAGCAAAAGACACTGTCGTCAGAACAAAATGACAGCCTACAGACTGGGCAAGGATCTTCACCAAACCTATATCTGACAGAGGGCTGCTATCCAGAATATATAAAGAACTCAAGAAGTTAAAAAGCAACAAATCAAGTAATCCAATTAAAAGATGAGGCACAGAGCTAAACAGAGAATTCTCTGTAAAGGAATATAGAATGTCAGAGAACACTCAAAGAAATGTTCAATGTCCTTATTTATCAGGGAAATGCAAATAAATACAACCCTGAGATTTCACCTTACACCCATCAGAATGGCTAAGACCAAACAGTCAAGTGACAACACATGCTGGAGAGAATGTGGAGAAAGGGGAACACTCCTCCACTGGTGGTAGGAATGTAAACTTTGGAAATCAATCTGGCTTTTTTTTTTTAGACAATTAGGAATAGTGCTTCCTCAAGATCCAGCTATACCACTCCTAGGCATATATCCAAAATATGCTCAAGTACACAACAAGGACATTTGTTCAACCATGTTCTTAGCAGCTTTATTCTTAATAGCCAGAACCTGGAAACAGCCCAGATGTCCCTTAACAGAGGAATGGATACAGAAATTGTGACACATTTACACAATGGAATACTACTCAGCAATTAAAAACAAGGAAATCATGAAATTTCAGGAAAATGGTGGGACCTAGAAAAGATCATTCTGAGTGAGGTATCCCCGAAGCAGAAAGTCACACATGGCATATACTCACTTATAAGTGAATACTAGACCTATAAGATAGGATAAACATACTAAAATCTGTACACCTGAAGAGGCTAAACAAGAAGGAGGATCCTAGGTAAGATGATCAATCCTCACTTGGAAAAAGGAGAAAACAAGAAACAGGATAGCAGCTTACCACAGAGGGCCTCTGAAAGACTCTACCCAGCAGTATATAAAAGTAAATGCTGAGACTCATAACCAAACTTTGGGCAGAGTGCAGGGTGAGTTAGGTGAGTTAGGACGACCTGGAGAGGACAGGAGCTCCACAAGGAGAGCAACAGAACAAAAAAATCTGGCACAGGGGTCTTTTCTGAGACTGATACTCCTAACCAAGGACAAAGGTCCATTCATTGATATAACCTAGAACCCCTGCTCAGATGTAGCCCATGGCAGTTCTGTCTCAAAGTGGGAGTTTCCCTAGTAAGGGGAACAGGGACTGTCTCTGACATGAACTCAGTGATTGGCTCTTTGACCACTCCACCCCTGAGGGAGGAGCAGTCTTGCCAAGTCACAGAGGAGGATACTGCAGCCAGTCCTGATGAGAGCTGATAAGCTAGGGTCAAATGGAAGAGGAGGAGGACCTCCCCTATCAGTGTACTTGGAGAGGGGCATGGGAGTAGATGAGGGAGGGAGGGTAGGGTTGGGAGGGCATGAGGGAAGGGCTTACAGCTGGGATACAATGCAAATAAAATATAATTAATGTAAAAAAATAAAAATTTAATTGAAAAATTACACACTAAAGCTAAAAAGATCAGTTAGATTTTCTTAATAAATTTCAACTCTGCTTCAAAAATGCCAAAAGAAGTATATAATTAACATTCATATATTGACTATTTATATCAGAGTTGGCAATCCACAGTACAGGGGCCAGTTATAACTCTTGGGTCACTTTCATAATAATGTTTTCTTGGAACACATCCATATCACAGTGTATCTGTTGCTTTGGGTGTGGTAGAGAAGCTGTGGTGACCTGCAGAAGACAGGTGTAGCAATGAAACAAGAAGCAGAATGACACACCAGTTGCTAGGTCTGTTTAATAATAGTAATAAAAAAATCTAGGAAAGAATACTAATAAAAACATTGACAGCTTACAGCAAGGTTCAGCAAAGTGTTTTATAAAAGGAACAAGTGCTACTGTTTTAGCTTTTCGGTGGCCAAAGGCAAAATCAAAGATTGTGTGGATGCTCTTGTAACCATTACTACAACAGGCAGTTACACATGTGGACACTTTTTTTTTTAGCTGAATATATTAAAATAATATGTGAAGCTAATTTAGTGTGCAGATCACTCTTGCTTATTCCATCTAGGGTTCAAACTTTGCATTCTACATTTCCTCTGTTTTTAACAATTTGGGCTAGGGTCTAAATTATTGGTTAGATACATAAGCACACCAATATTAGATCACTGGATGCTTAAATTTTATAAAAGACTTCAAGCTGGTTGAATAGCTTACAATTTTGGTTCATCTGTTTTGCCTGCACTAATAAAGACAGATTTACATCTGGCAAACATGAAGGCAAGCCCTCAACAGTCTAGTGGCATTTACTTACGTTCTTACAAAAATGTCAACTGTCCCACTAGAGACAAAGAATCATTACAGATGTAGTTCCTTAAGTGGTAACTGTGCATGGGAGATAATTGAGTTAGTTTAATAAGTACAATAAATCAGCTAGGAAAATAAGAAATACTATTTATTGAGATAAAAAATACACAACTCAATGATGTATTCTTATTATAATTACAGAGGTTTTTAAACAGCTCCATGTTCAGTGTCAAGCATTTGAGAGTTTGATTCCCATGTTATTTGAAGGAAAACTTTCCAGCACATGGGCTAAAGGCCTTGCCTAACAATTGAGAAAGTTGTTAGTTTAAAGAAAAATCAGGTCACCCAATCAGCGGAGCCAATTCTCTTGAGGCTTGGCACACTTGTGCCTCTGGATGGTCGATAATCAACTGGCCATACGGGGGCTTTTAGTGTTTGGCTGACCTCCAAGAAGACTCCAGTAAGTTTGGTCTACTGTATTTAGGCTAAATATTCCATTCTTTGTATTCTTTACAACTTATTGCATATAGCATTCCTTATTGGGAAATAAGGCTTAGAGCCATCAGAGTAATCCATTTATAGGACAGGAAAGATAAGAATTTATTTAATGATAAATAATATAACATTTAGTGAGTGATTTATTAACAAAACCAAGCCGGACGCTTTTTCTGGAGCATGGAGAACAATTCTGGTTACTTGGAAAATGTTATGAAGTTGGCACTGATTATCATTAAATAGTAATTACCATATTGGCCAGTAACTATTTCAAGCATGGAATTTGATTTAAGAGTATATTTTAATTAGTACTTCATAAATTGTCTTAGTATAACTCTGAGATACTAACAGAAGGTTAAAGCCCTTAAAAATAATTTTTCTCCATGAATATGTATTTCATTTAGGTGTCTGTTAATTTTTACTGATAATTGAAAACTAATAAGTTATCAGTAATTTGTGATGAACTATCCCCTTAACAGTTATTTCTTTAGTAGTTTATTTCAAGACAGGGCCTGATTTTGTAGTGCAAACTGGCCTAGAACTTATTATTAGCTCAAGCTTGCCCTAAAGTCACAACTGTCCTCCTGTGGCAGCATAAATTCTGGGATTACAGGTGTCAGGTGTGACACCTGGTAAGGGATACATTCTCTGAAAAAAGATTTTTACTTCTCTTCTCCCTCCTCTCTTTCTTTCTCTCTCTGTGTGGAGGCCAGAAGAGGGCATCAGATCCCTTGGACCTGGTGTTATAGGCATTGTTAACAGCCTGACATGGGTTCTGGGAACAGAACTTGGGCCATCTGGAAGAGCAAGCAGCATGTGCTCTGAACCCCAGAACCATCTCTCCATTCCTGCTTTTGCTTTTTGGTATGTTTGGAACTCAGGACAAAGAAATATGAAACATTTATAGTTTACCACCTTTATAAAAATTATTTTTAATTTATTTATTTGCCATATATTCTAATCATAGTCCCTACCTTCTCTCCTCCCTCTCCTTCCCTCCTACCCTCTTTCTCCTAACCTTTTCTCCTTCTCATCAGAAAAGGGAAGCGCCCTCATCAACCTATCCCAGCACAAGTTATATCATCCTATTTCACTGAGGCCAGACAAGGTAGCCCTGTAAGGAAGAAGGAATGGTAAAAAGGCAACAGAGTCTATGTCATAGTTTATCTCTCTTAAAAGCCTTAAAAATGAATGATATTGCATATATTTGTCTATGTATACATACACATGCACACAGGGAATAGATAGCATCTGGGTTAGAGATGGAGCGCATGTTGATTTTTCCTGTCAGCATTGCAACTATATCTGGCTTGTGTAGCAGGATTTTTCTGGATGCACCAGCATTTAAATAAAGACATGAAAATTTATTAATATTTAAAAGCTTAGCAAGGCAGACTCTCAGCTAGCTCATCCCTACTATTTTAGCCCATGACCTACAATGTGGCTAGTTCTTTATCTCTTTCTCAGATCTGGTACATCTTCCTGCTGGTGTCACACTGGTGAATCCTCGTGCCTGGATTCTCCCAGAGACCCCATCTCTTTCTGCCTGGAAGTTCTGCCTTCCTTTTCTAACGAGATATTGGAGATCAGATTTTTACTAAAGCTAATCATATATAGTTCTAGATTGCCATAGGCATGTGAGGGAAGATGTATGTTTATAAGATATGAGGCCAGTGATGGACTATAGGTCTCTGCCAGTACAGAATTTATCAACTGAATATACAGAGACAACCTTCACACAATGTACCCCAACAGGCTTAGACCTGTGAGGTCCTGTGCATAGTGCCACAGCATCTGGGAGTTCATATGCACATCAGTCCTGGAAGGCACCTCTCCTAGGTATCCTCTATCCTCATTGGCACTTACAACCTTTCCACCTCCTCTTCTGCATAGTTACCTGAGCGCTGGGGGTAGGGGCTTGATGATGACATCTGATTTAGGTCTGAGTATTACAAAGTTTATATATACTTTATCTATACTTTATCCAGCTTTTGATTTCTGTATTGGTTTCCATGTACTATAAGAGGACAATTCTCTGAGGATGGCTGAATAAGACCTTGATCTATGGGTACACCAAACTGTTTTTAGGAGTAATTTTGTTGCTATTTTCTTTTAGTAGAGCAAAAGTACCTGATTTTTCCCTAGTCTTATTCAGGTGTAGTTTTTTGACCACCTGAGCAGTGTGAGGCATGGATCCATATCCTGGCCTGTGCCTTAAATCCAGTCAGATATTTGACAACTTTATTAGCCAGCGTTCTCTAGAGGAACAGAACTTCCAGAGTAAGTGAATCTATCTATCTATCTATCTATCTATCTATCTATCTATCTATCTATCTATCTATCTATCTATCTATCTATC
>NW_026596100.1:11694599-11695589 GCF_907164565.1 Psammomys obesus | reverse complement strand
ATCTATCTATCTATCTATCTATCTATCTATCTATCTATCTATCTATCATCTATCTTTCAAAAGAGGATTGATGAGAATGACTTATAGGCAGTGGTTTAGCTAGTCCAACAACGGCTATTTACCAATGGAAGAATCCGGTAGCTGTTCAGTCCACAAGTATTCAGTCCACAAGTATTCAGTCCACAAGTATTCAGTCCACCAGTCTCAGCTGGTATTCAGTATATGCTGGAATCCTGAAGAAGTAGGCTATAATGCTGCAGAAGGAAAGACTTGAGAGTAAGAGAAAGCGGGCAAAGAGAAATCATGCTTCTTTTTTCCATGTCCTTTATATAGGCTGTCAGCAGAAGGTGAGGCCCAGATTAAAGGTGAATCTTCTTACCTCAACAATCCATATTGAAAGTGGATCTTCCAAGAAACAAAATCCATTACCCAGCAACTTTGTTTTAGTTAACTCCAGATGTAGTCAAGTTGACAACTATGAAAGCCATCACAGTTACTCCCACAACGGTTTTTGCCATTATTGCAGAAGTGTATCATGCAGACCATTGTAGATCAGAGCTTGTAACTTGGTTGCTGTTTAGCCTTCTTTGGTAGCATGAAGAATACCTTCCACTGTCATGAATTGTATGCATTCATATTTCTGATTATCCAAGAAAATTTCAATCCATAGAATTATAGATTTCCCTTAGAAAGAGCTGACAAGAACAGCTTTTCATTTGGTCACCATCTTTGTCTCTTCAGAGCTACAGCCTAGTATCAAAATCCAAAGCAAAGCTTATTTATGATGTATTTTTTTAATGTAACACTATTTTAATTAGTTATTTGACAATTTGGTATAATAACTATTGATCACCCAACTCGTCCTATATCTATTCCCTTTACATGCTGAGTCACTTTAATGGTACCATTTCCATTATTTTGAACTTTCCTAAATTTCAAAGTACTTAAGGAACTTTGCCTTCTTGCTTATAATTTATATATAATTATATA